>NC_134164.1:16527500-16827500 GCF_033958435.1 Carettochelys insculpta
TTATTAGTGAGTTTTTTATTTTGATGGCCTCTCTAATCTCCCTTAGCATCTCAGGTGGTTGATAATATATCCCTAGTGCTATATATGGGTCACAGAAGCAGGGCCGGGAGGCTGTGGGGGCAGAGCCAGCACAGTGGGTCACAGAAGCAGGGCTGGGAGGCTGTGAGAAGAGGAGGCAGGAGGTGCCAGACGGGAAGTGGCGTGAGCTGCAAGGCTGGAGGCAGAACAGGGGGCGGCTGCACTGCCAGCCAGACAGGTGGTGGTTTCCCCTCCTGGCAGAAGCAGGACCAGCTGGGGAGAGGCAGCTGGGCCCAGGGAGGTAGAGCCTGGCTGGGGGCAGTGGCAGTGCTGACGGGGCCTTGCCAGCCCGTCCCAGAAGTGACCGCAGGGCAGCAACCACTGCATGCCCCGTGCCCCACGTTTAGTGACGCCCTATGCAGCTGCGCATTCTGCATAGGCCCAGGACCTCTCTGCACAATTGCACTAACCCGCCAGCCCCCAGCCCCAGCGCGCTGAAGGGTGGGTGGCCGGGTGCAGGAGGGACGTGTGCTGCCAGCTGCTTCACCGGCAGGCCGCGTTTCCTGCGACTCACCGGAGCGAGTTGCTGCTTTCCTGTTGTTGGCAGAGCGGGCGACCCTGCCCCCACCACAGGCAGCAGAGAGAAAGTGCAGCACATCCTGTGTACGCAGAGCCACACGGCTGGGGGAGAGAGATGAGGAACTGCCACCTGCTTCCTGCCAGCCGGGGTCAGCAGGGGCCAAAGAGCCCCCAGCCAGTCAGGGCAGGTGTCCCATCCTGTCCAGCCATGCTCTGCCTGGTGCAGCAGGGCATTGCGACAGCAGGCGGCTCAGAACCATGGTGGGGTCACCCACCAAGGGTGCCCTAAAAATCATGAGCTCTGTAACAAGCAGGCATGTGGCGTTCCTGTCTCCCCTGCCTGGGGAGCCCCTGGAGAGCCCTTGTCCAACCTGGTCTCAGGACTGGGGTGTGCGTGTGCATGTGCGCGCGCAGTGACTGCTGAGATTCTCCTGCACTTGCAGCAGGCCTAGGCCTGGGCCTGGGCCTGGGGCTTCCTGCCAAACACCAACCGGAGGAGGCTCAGGCAGTGCTGCCGCCATCAGCTCTTGGTACCGGCGTGGAGGATGTGGCAGCAGCTGCTTCCTCTGGGTGGCCTGTTCCTTCCCACTGGACAGGAGGCTTGTTACCTCTGCGCGGGGATGCTCTGCTGCCTCCCATGCGTAAACCCAGGGGCACTGAGCCCCAAACAAGGGAGGGTGAACCTCTGTTCTGCAGCCTTAGCTGAGTGCCAACTGGCAGTCGAGCACACGGCTTTAGCCTGAGGTTGCAGGTTCATTACCTTCTGTCGACAATCTGGAGACTTGGTGCCTCTGGGGTTACACTTGTTTGCAGCAGCTCCTGGCCGCACAACCTAGCCTGAGCTAGTGAAGTGCCTCTGCTTTGCTTCCTCAAACCCTGCTGTGGCTTGCTGAGATCTCAGGAGGAAAATGTTGCCTGCCCTGGGAGCCTTCCACCAGCCCACCCAAATAAGAGCTCAACCCACAGGCCTGCGAAAGGGCTGGGCTCCCGCCTCCCCAGAGCAGCAGCAGCAGCAGCAGCAATGCTCTGGGCTGGGCACAGCTGGGAGCTGCCAGAAAAGTCCTCCAGGGCTGGACTCTGCCTGTGGCCCCTTCCTACCCTCTTGGCGTAACACGAGGGGCTGGAGTTCTCCCAGTTCCGGAAGTTGGAGTTGGCGAGGGGGCTGGGGGCACAGCACAGTGGGCCAGCTCCACCTCCCCCCAGCCAATGCAGCACCTGGGCCCAGCAGTTTACCCACCAAAGAACCCCTTGCCGGGTCCAGGTCTATAATGCTGAAGGGCTGCTGGCCCAGGGCTAAACCCAGTGGCTGATGCGCAGCGTGGGGTTCATCACAACTGTGCATAATAGTCAGGTTTCACTGTACCCTCCTGCCCAACCCCCAGGACATTACACACAGCAAATCTTGTTAAAAGGCAGCTGTGTAGGGTGCAGCATCACTGGCTCAAACGTTGGGCAGTGCCGGCCCAGACCCTTCTGCCCTCCATACAGACGCAGCCTGGCACACTCTGATAATGAGATCCCACGCAGGTGCAGAACATCCCTGGCCCCCACAGGGTGCTGCTTAGGGGCTGTACTTCCCTGCAATACTGCCTGGGCTGCCCACTGCAGGAGGTGCCATATGCACATGGCACTGCTGGTGGTACTTCCTGCGGGAGCTGCATCTGCCCCAGTCCCTGCTGCTAGCAGGCACCTCCCAGCCTGCTCGCACCTGACGTCTTCCCAAACAGCCTAGAGTGGTAGGAGAAAAACAGCCCCAGATGTTGCTGGCTCCTCGGTTACCAGCTCAGCAGGATCTGGAGGTCTCCTGGCTCAGAGAGCTGACATTTACTTGCTGACGTTGTCGCGCCCACAGGGTACAAACACCCTCTGCTTCCAGGAATACCCCAGGCTCCTCCGCCCAGCAGTGTGGTTATTAATGAGCCAGCGTCAAACCCTTTGTCCCCACATCCAAGGCCCTGAGGGGCTGCCTGCCTAGCCCATGAGCCCAGCCAAGTGCTGGATCACATGCACAGGTGTGTAAACCAAGTCAGATGCCCCTGGGCTGTCCGGTCAGCTCAATGCACCACATAGGAGCACCAGGAGAAGGGCCCCAGTGGCCAGACTCTGGGGAGATAGAGGCAGCTGGAAGCCTGCAGCAGAGCATGGCAAGAGGCAGGGGCTGCCATGCAGTCCTTCTCCCACCTGCTGCACCCCTGGCCTGGCCTGACTACCAGAGACACAGGCAGATTTCCACCACACACTGAGGTGAGGCCTGGCCACTTCACACCCATGGCTGGATAACTAGAAAGTGTTTCTGAAACACCAGGAAACTTGGGCATCCCCTCTCATCCCAAGCTAGATTTGCCTGTTCTGGGGGTGTACGATTATTGGGGTTGCTCTCCTCTGGGGGAGCATCTGCTAATTGTATCAGTGCACTGCTTGCATCACCTGGTCTCCCGTGGCACTCTACTGCTCCCTCCTGCCAGTCCCCCCATGGCACTGTTTAGCAAGACCTCAGTTCCGCAGGGCTGGGCTCTCCCCACCCCCACAGTCAGGTGAACACAAACTCCCACCCCCTCCCAGAGCACATCCAACAGGTTAACCTGCACTCCTGAGCTGCCCCCTTGGCAGTCCCTGGGCTCAGGAGTCTGCGTAATGGCCTACAGGCGGGCTCAAACCTGAGCCCTCTGTGCAGGTGTCTCCACAGTTTGAGCTACAGGCCAGCTGGCTCTCAGCTAAAGCTGAGAAGGAGACTCATTCTTTCTGTGTAAGTGGTCTGGGTGCCACTCCCCAGGGCAGTGACACACACCCAATAGGTGCGTGGGTTACACTGGCACAGTAGCGCCAATCGGTGACCCTGTTGGGCTCAGCAGATTGGTCTAATCTGCACTTTTTAAGCTGCTGCCCATGTGCGCCTGCAGGGTCAGCATGTCCCTACCCTCACCTCGCCTCCACGCCACAACCGTGTGCCGTAACCCACCTGAGAAGCCCACCCAAGGAATACTGGGCACTGCAGGGAGCTTTAGCTTTGGTACGAGAGCTGCTACCAAGCAAATGGTGAAGGGGAATGCCCCATGCCCACAAGGGAGAGAGAGAAGCAACCCACTTAACCATGAGACTCATTCATCACCAGGGAGCCTGCGGTGCGGGAGGGTGTGGTAGCTAACACTCCACCTGTGAGAAATTTAAGAGTGAGATGGCAGGTGGAGGCTCAGGGCAGGGGGACATGGGTGGGCTGCAGGAGTCAGAGCTGGGGCTGGAGTGTGGGTGGGAGGTGCAGGAATTGGGATTGAGGTGTGGGGAGGCTAAGGGGAGGTACCTGGGTGTGTGTCTAGGGGCAGTGCAGGGTCACAGGGCTTGGGCAGGCCCGGTCGTGGCCAGGCTCCCTTACCTGGCTGGTGGGTGGACCCCCGCCCTGCTGCTCCTGTTCACTGCTCAGGGAGCTGTGGGACCCATGTGAGAACCCTGGTCTGCCACCCCCCTTCCCGCCCCGACTTTTTCCCAGGGCTGCTGGCAGCTGCGCTTGTCTCAGGGGCTGTACGTGCACTGCCCAGTGTCCAGCTGGAGAGGGACAGGATGGCCGGAGAGGCCTTGACACCCCACAAGGAACCTGGCTGGGAGTGCACATGTCCCACCAACCCTCCAGCGTGCCTGCAGCCGGTCTTTTTCACCCGCCTGCCTCACCTGGGGCCTGCTGCTCACACCAGCCTGCTGCTAGAGCCCTGGGGTGTTGGCGGGGGCCTGGCAGGGGTAGTGCACCACAACCAGGCCTGCATGCCTCCGCCTGCACCTGCCGTGCTCAGTGGTCTCCAACCACCGGTGCAGAGTGCAGCGCCTCCCTCAGCCCCACAGGCCACTCTCCCTGCTGGCTCCACTAGAGGAGTGAGTCATGTTCAGGTCCTCAAGGGGCACAAATGACTGAGCCCAGGTCATCTAACAGGCTGAGGTGACAACCTCCATGTCATTCCTCTGACCTGAGTGGAGCTGCTGTGTGCAGGACACAGACTTTCCATTGGGTCTGGTGCAAGGTTGCTGAGTGAAACCCTCACAGAAACTCCCCACCTTCTGTTCCAGACACAAGGTGGGTTTCTTTGACCAGCCAGTTCTACCATCAACACCCAGCAGCCGGTGCATTTCAGAACCCAAACAAACCAACAAGGAAACAAAACACACCTCCCACCCAAGGAACCCCAAACACCCTACCAAGCCAGATGCTCCTCAGCCGCGCTTCTCCCTGGGGAGAGGCTGAGAGAACACACAGCACAAGGCAGGTGTTAGATTTGTGCCCCACAGGAAGATGCTCAGATGCAGGGGTGATGAGCACCGGAAAAGAACTGATGCAGAATAAACCAGAATTCTGTGTTTGCTGTGAAACTCAGCGCATGCAGCTCTGCTGCATACCTCTGGGGCTTTGTAAAAAACTGAGGGCTAAAGGGTTTGGGATCTGGTTTTGCACTGTTTAGGGCAGACAACAGACAAGCATCACCCAACGCACCATCATTCTGCTCTGGAAAGCGGCTGACATTTGTTCTTCCAACAACAAATACAGCAAAGTAGCCTGACTGCTTCTGCTCCAGACTTTCCTGAGCCATCTCTTCTCTCTGTCGGCTGCTGAAAGCTCTGCCCCATCCCGCAAAGAGACGGGTACAATCTGGAGTTACGCAATAGTTGCTGAAATGGGAAATGTACATCTTTGCTAGATGACCTTATTTACAATAAACAGGACATGGTGTGGTAGTGAGGAGGGTCATTCAGTGCTAAACTTAGCACCAGACAAACATCCTTGATACACTTTACATTTATGTATAAAACAATTCTGAGTAGGTGACACCATTGCGAACACCTGGGCATATATGCATAGACCAATATGGCGGGAGGGACTGGCGTTTCATGGTCATGGCAACATACGTAAATATTACAAAGACCCCCAGGATATAAGACCGGCTCAAATGTTCCCACCACCAGCCGAGACACATCGGCGTCAAACGGCACCTGACCAAGTGCAGCTCCCCCAGGTGAAATGGCTTCAGGTACTTTTTATATATTTTTTATATTTCATTTATCTTAGAGTGCTGTTCACATGAAGGCAGCTCAGGGGGATGGGGCCCAGTGCAGAGGGAGGACCTGTTGCTGTGTGTCATGTAATGCCAATGTCTGTGGTAAAAAACAAAACAAAACAAAAATGGGGAGGCTGTTAAATATGATAAAGGAAATGTGTTTTCACATCCTGTATAATTAGCTTGTGGAACTCTCTGCCACAGGAAGATACCAAGGCCAAGAATTCAGCAGTTTTAAAAGGGGAATGTCCATTTCTCTGGGCACTAGAATACCCAGAGTTGTAGGCATTTCTCTGGGCACTAGAATACCCAGAGTTGTAGGCATTTCTCTGGGCACTAGAATACCCAGAGTTGTAGGTGTGTCTCCCCAGAAGCATTGAAGCCACATGGGGTTATGACTGCTATTACTATCAGAAAATATGAAAACATATTAAACCTCCAGCTTCTGGGCGTTAAGCCAATCTCTTCCTATCAGGGACCAGGGTGAGCACTGTCTGTGGGCGCAGCTTATTTCACACCTGGTAATGTGGGGCCTTACATCTTTCTCTGAAGCAGCTGGTGCTGGGCACTGTTACAGCCAGGATGCTGGGCTAGATGGTCCTCAGGTCAGTGCCAGTCTGGTGATTTCTGAGTCCCTAGGCAACAGGGAGGTGATCATTTTAATCCTTCAGAAGTCAGGGAGTTCTACATTATGTAAGTTGCGTCCCCTGGCACTGTTCCTAAGGAGCCCAGCCAGTCTAGCGGGGCTTTAAGCTTGCGGGGCAGGGATCATCTCTCTTCTGTGTTTGCACAGTGCCCGGCCCAATGGGGTCCCATCCACAACAGATAATGAAACAGGAACAATTTGCCCTCTCAGTCTCAGCTAGTTTCCTGGGTCATACGTGCACCTCCAGGGGTGCTGGAGCCATGGGGACATTCCCTCCTTGATGTAGAGGAGCCTTACTCCAACCTTAATGGCTTTCCACCCCACAGCTCTCCTCAATCAGCACTCCTGGGACACATACTGCCTGGCTCCAAGCAGAAGAGGCAGCTGGTGGGGTAGGTCTGGCAGGTGGAGTAGAGGGGGCTTGCTCCCCAACATCAGCTCCCAGCAGTGAGGGCTCTCTTTCAAGAAAGGGCAGGGAGGGGGCAGGAGACTAATGAGCCCCATTTGCTCTGTCCCCCACCCCCACCTTAACCTCATCTGCAGGAGCCAAAGGGTTACCCCCTGCTCCGCATGCACCACGACAGCAAACCTGTTTCCCCTCCTTAGCTGCAGGTATTTTCTCCCATTCCAGGGGCTTCCCCTGGGAACATCCTTTGGGCTGGGCCCAGTGGCACCTCATGTTCACTCTTGTTTCGGATACACCCTGCTGGTCCGGCCCTTTGCTCTGTGCCGCTTCACCCCCCCCGGCATTCCCTTTCCTCTCCTTTCTCTGGGCTGGTGACCCTGGTTCTACTGAGAGCCACAGACCCAAACTCTGACTCCTGCCTACGAGGGAACCTGTGTCAAGCCTGGGGGTGCAGCAGCGCCTGGGCCCCTAGTTCCACACCGCTGCCACATTCAGCTGCAGGGAGAGTTGGTGGCTTTCCGTGGCAATGCACCGCTCCCCTCAGCAGAGTGGCTCTGCCTGCCGGGGGATTGCCCGAGCCAGCGGCTGGTGATGGTCTCAGAGGTGCGGCAGACAGACCCGAATGTGACCCCCTCCCATAGGACAGCTGAGCAGTAGTGGTAGAGCCAGTTCTCTGGGGTGGGTCACAAGATGCCAGACACCAGGCAGCCCATTACTCTGGCTGGGCCTTTGCCTTTTTCACCCCTTTGGTTCTGGGCTGCTCTTGGAGGCCACTCTGTCAAGAACTCAGGGGGCTGACAGCCACTGTGGGCCCCGGGGCAAGGTGTGTGTGGGAGGGGCTCTGCACCCCAGAAGGGGCAGGGTGGGATGGGTGGGGCAGAGGTAGTTAGTCCTTAGTGCCACTCAGACCATGGCGCACTCCACCCGCTCCCCACTGCCCTCAGAGCCAGGCAGCATGACACTCTGGCGGTGATTCAAAGGGGTCCAGGGCTCCGGCCCCACAAATGGGAGCTCATGGCCCCTTTGAATCTTGGGCCCTGGTGCAGTTCCCTGCCCCCCATTGCCCTGCTGGTGGGCCTGTCAGAGCGAAAACCAATGCTTCATGCAACCCGACAGGCTGGGATCCCAGGGAACAAAGTAGTACAGGCAGGGTTCGGGGCAGAAACACAGATCACACATAATTGCCTGCGGTTTTGCTTCTGCAGTTATTTACACACAGTTTTGACCACCTGGATGTTCACAGCCACAGGATGTGGGAACATCCAGAATGTCTAAGTGGCACAACCTGGGCAGGGGAGTTTCAAAATTATGCCCCAAATATTTGCACCCACAAGCATTCCAGCTGGGTGCAGGCCCATTTGTATGTGGGCATGTTACTCTGTGACTTAGGGAACTCATGACATCTCTGCCGGCTACAACATAGCTGGAACTGGAGTAGAAGGAAGCCAGTCATCGCAATGACCCATTGATGAAGCCTGGCTCTCATTTTGTTTGCTATGGTAAGGACAGTGTTGTTATTACTGAACGCCAATGCTTACTAGGTAATTTCACCAACCATGAAAGTTTTATATTTGTCCCTCATGTCCTGGTCCCTTGCCTACAGAAGCCATTGAGACCCATGGTGCTGTGGAGATGAGAATTTTTCTTTTCTGTGAGGAAATCCACACTTAGATCTGTGCTAGGAGAAAGGTGGTGTCCGTCCCAGATTCGGGTTAGGCAGCAGCTGGAATTCACACAAGGTAGAACCAGAGAGAGACCAAGGCAAGAATACCCCACCCATCCAAACCCACTCCAACACCCCACAACCTCTCTCAGGCTCTGTTTTTGCTTTTGCTGGGCTGGCACCCTGAAAAGTCTGGCTTTATTTCTGCCTTTGGAGGGACGTATTTTTCTGGCTGCACTGGCGGGAATGTGTCCATCTGCTGAAGCCTGTTATCATAGTGTGCTGCCCACTCCACCCCTGAACCATCGCCTGCTCCGATAGCAACCACAGCAAGATTCCCAAGCTCTGTGCCAGTCTTAACTAAACCTCCTCTCTCCCCCAGGAAGGTGTGCGACTATTGGTACCCCAGTGGGCCGGGGGGAACTGGGACACAGAGTGTTTAAGTAACATTTTCACACCTGGCTGTCTAAAGTCAGGCCTTCTACATCCATATTTAGGCTCCTAAAGAAGTGCCCTGAGTTTCAGACATGCTGGGTTCTGTCACTAGCTGCAGGGGGAGCTGTGGACACCCAGCACTTCTGAGTCAGCCCAAGGGATTTAGGCACCCATGTTTGCAAGCTTCAGCTTTCATCTCTCAAAGGCACAGTTTCCCTGCCTGTAAAATGTAGGCCAGGATTCCCTGTCCCCTTTGCAAAGCACCAAGGAGTGGGACATACTGGCTCAGCAACTGGGGGGCAGAATTTTTCCAGCTAGCGCAGAACAGGCCAGTGGGGGTTGAGGAGAGCAGGAGAGAATCTTAAAAACACAAGAAAAGACCTGTCCCTTTGCCACTGCATTGGTCTACAGCTGGTCTAATTCACTGTATTTGATGTGTAAAGAGCTTCATGGTAATAACAGTGGGTCAGTCCAATGAGTGCAATGGCCAGGGTTCAGAAACCAGCTGAAAAGGGCTCATGTCTGGAAACTGGCCCCTCTGGGAAAGCCTAAAGCTCAGTCTCTCACTTGGCTCAAAAGTGACTTGTTCATCCAGCTGGAGAAGATTTCTTGATCATAGGCAGCAAAGCAGAAGACAATTCAGTGGATGGAAGCTGTGGCGAGATAAATTCAGACTAGAAATACAGCACACGTTGGTAACCGCAAGGGTGATTAATCACAGGAACAACTTCACTGGGGACCTGGGGGCGGGGGGGGTGCTCTGTCCCTTGCTGTCAATCAGCCAGGATGGCATGTCTTCCCGAGAGGTACTCTCCAGCACCCCCAGAAGTTCTGAGGCATGAGACCGGAACCGAGTGAGGCTGACTGGCCTGTGATATACAGAATGGCCCCCCTGGGTCAGAAATGTACAATCAGTCACCAGCTGCTCCCTTTGCCTCTTTTTGAGCAAAAACATGACCCCCTTCCAATATTCCCACTAATCTTTTCCAGCCAGGTGTGATTATTTTCCACACGTGCAGAACTAATTGTTACTGTGCCTTGAGGCTTGTGCAAATGTGCACCACCAGTAAAAACACACGACTTGGGTGCACATGCTCTCCTAATCAGCTGGGCAGCACTTGAACTTCTCCTGAGCAGCTGCACAAGTGCACAGCTTACAGGGAACACTAGCCCCACCTCCCCAGCCTATCATCAGCTACCCCTGCAGCCAGCCCTGTAACAAGCAAAGAGGATGGAGAGAGCTTCATTGTAACCTGCTGAACTCCCCGCGGGCAGTACTTAGGCCACTGCCTCAGGATGACCAATATATTCTCTTTCTTTTGCAGGATCACGTTTTTCCCCTTTGCTCTTTGTTGCAATCATCCTGGGGCTGCAGTGGGCCCAAGGGGCAGCAGCCTTCCCCGCCATGCCCCTCTCCAACCTGTTTGCCAATGCCGTGCTGAGGGCCCAGCACCTCCACCTGCTGGCTGCTGACACCTACAAGGAGTTTGTAAGCATTGTGGGGTCCTGCTGTTGGGTCCCCATGTGACTGGAAATGGGCTCGTTGTTCTTTGCAAACGCAGACGTGTTCGGCTTGTGGAGTCCGCCCCCCCCACCCAAGTCCTCTTGTAGAGCAGTGGTACCAAACTCCTGGATATCCCGATCGCCATGGTCCTGTGTGTCCCTCACTTCCCCCACCTTCTCTAGCAACATCTTTGGTCTCCTTCCTGCACCCCAGTATCCTCCCTCCTCCTCTCATGCTCCTTCTTCCCTCCCTACCTTACCTTGTCCCCTTGTGGTAACTGACATGACAGTTCAGTTTCCAAAGCCCAGAGTAGCTCAGCCATCTGCCCAGAGAGAAACCTGGCTTCATGGCCCCTGGAAGCCATGGGAGACGACAGACATCTATACAAGACTTACCAGAGTGCACAATTTACATATGGAGTTTGCAGACCTGGGGCTTTCCAAAATCATCTGGGTTTTGCTACCTTAGCTTGCAGAAATACAAACAGGAATTGCCCACTGCTGTCCTGTTCTTCCTCCGAGAAGCTAAACTGAACATTGCATGAATAGTCTCAGTTGTGTTAGTCTGTAGCTTCACAAACAGCAAAACAAAACCAACCCACCAAACAGAACTATAGCACATGAAAGATTAACAATTTTATTTATTAGATCATGAGCTTTCATGGGTTACTCACAAAAGCTCTTTACTTAATAAAATTGTTAGTCTTTAAGATGCCACAAGGACTGCTTGTTTCTGTGAGTATTGCGTGCTATTCCACGGCACAGACCTAGTCAGAGGATGATAAGTAACTAGTTGGCAAACCTGCTGACTCATCCCCTGGAATTACTTGCCATTTCCCATCACGTAGCCCTTCATGGTCTCTGTCACCTTTAGTTGCATTTTCCTGTTCTGTTAATGGAAACTCCTGGGGAGAAGGGTGCCAAGCCCCTCCCCTGGGCACCAGAAAATGCAGTTCTCAGTGTGTTTGGGATGTTTTCACAGGAACGGACCTACATTCCAGAGGAGCAGAGGCATTCCAATAAAATTTCTCAATCAGCATTTTGTTACTCAGAAACCATTCCCGCCCCCACAGGAAAAGATGATGCCCAGCAGAAATCAGTAAGTTCTCTTCCCCCAGAAAATACATTCTGACAGCAGAGCCGCTTCTGCGGGTTTCCAGAGGGACTCTGCTGAGGTAGCTCCTTAACACCTGCACGGTAACTCTACTTCTGACCATAGTGTGGGAAGCTAAACAGGGCTCGTCCTGGGCTGCACCCAGTGAGAAGTCAATGGATACCTTGACATTAAGCAAAGCTTTTGATACAGTCTCCCACAACATTCTTGCCCATAAGTTAACGAAGTATGGATTGGATACTCGGACTGTAAGATGGACAGACAGCTGGCTTGATGGACAGGCCTAACAGGTAGTGGTCGATGGCTCAAGGTCTGGTTGCTTGTCGGTTTCAAGTGGAGTGCCTGAAGGATCAATTCTAGGGCCAATACTGTTCAACATTTTTATTAATGACCTGGCTGAGGGATTAGATTGCACCTTCAGCAAATTTGCAGATGACTCTAAGCTACAGGGTCTGGTAGATATATTGGAGGGTAGGGATAGGGTCCAGAGTGACCTAGACAAATTGGAGGATTGGGCCAAAAGAAATTTGATGAGGTTCAACAAAGTGAAGTACAGAGTCCTGCACCTAGGATGGAAGAATCCTAAGCACTGTTACAGGCTGGGGACCAACTGGCTAAGGAGCAGTGTGACAGAAAAGGAGTTGGGGATTATAGTGGATGAGAGGTTGGATGTGAGTCAACAGTGTGTCCTTGTAGCCAAGAAGGCTAACGGCATATTGAGATGTATTAGGAGAAGCATTTCCAGCAGCTCTACAGAAGTTATTATGCCTCTCTACGCAGCACTGCTGAGGAGACATCTGGAATATTGTGTCCAGTTCTGGGCCCCCCAGTATAGAAAGGATGTGGACCCAGTGGAGAGGGTTCAGCTGAGGGCAATGAAAATGACTGGACTGGAGCACATGACCTATTAGGAGAGGCTGAGAAATTTGGGCTTATTTTGTTTGCAGAAAAGAAGACTGAGGAGCGATTTGATAGCAGCCTTCAACTTCCTGAAAGGGGGGTATAAAGAGAAGGGAGAGCGACTGTTCTCAGTGGTGACAGATGGCAGAGCGAGGAGCAATGGTCTGAAGTGACAGAGGGAGAGGTATAGGTTGGATATTAGGAAAAACTATTCCATCAGGAGGGTGGTGAAGCGCTGGAATGTGTTACTGAGAGAGCTGGTGGAGTCTCCATCCCTAGAGGTTTGTAAGTCATGTCTTGACATAGTCATGGCTGAGATGATTTAGTTGGGGTTGAACCTGGGTTTAGGCAGGGGGCTGGACTCGATGATCTCCTGAGGTCCCTTCCAGCCCTAGAATTCTATGCTTCTGTGAGACCTTGGAGCACCAGGTTCAGGCTACTGTGTATTCCATCAAAGACAATGCTAAACACGGTGCGCCAGCTTGTTGCTAGATGGATGTTGCTAACTTCCCAATGGGAGATAAAAACAAGAGGCACTTAGCTACTTGTGCACATGAACTATCCAGGGGCGTTTTTCTGAGCAGCCATTTCAGGCATCCTGTCCAAATTCTAGGTCGGGGAACTCCAGTCTGCCACTTTAAACTCCCCTTACAGAAATATCAGGATTCTTCACTTCCTGTCCCACGCTGCTGTGTAGTGTAGCTCTGACAGATCCCTCCTCCTTTGGGGGTGAAACAATGCTGGCATATGAAAGGTGTGTACACAGGTGCTGGAACAAGGGGTGTGGAGGCTGCTGTAACACCCCCTCACTTGAAGAGCTTTCCATAACATAGCAGCTTTCTAGGTTGGTTCAACTCCTCTCAGCATCCCCTGGATGTGTAAATGCTCAGGGATGAAAGGTGCTGTATACATGACGGACACTGTGCTGCATCTCCTGCTTCACCACGTGACCCTGCAGGGCACTGCCTGGGGAGAGGACAGGCTGCCTTTTCAGCTGAGTTGTGGACTGTCACAAAATTGCACCTTGGGAAGACTTGGACAGTTTATTGTCCATGCAGAAGAGAATTTCTGGACAATGGTCCCTGGACCACATAGAGCTGCTATCTTGGCTTCAGCAAGCCAGTGCTCCAGAGATGCTTTCACTCACGGTCTGTTTCAGAGCAGGAAGCACAGGCCTGTTGCTTAGAAGACACCTTTC
This sequence comes from Carettochelys insculpta, assembly GCF_033958435.1. Lineage (NCBI taxonomy): Eukaryota > Metazoa > Chordata > Testudines > Carettochelyidae > Carettochelys > Carettochelys insculpta. The sequence goes on from NC_134164.1 coordinate 16,540,999, forward strand.
CTGCCCAGTTATGACCTCACTTTTTTTCATTTCAGGACATGGAACTGCTCCGGTTTTCGCTGATTCTTATTCAGTCCTGGTTAAACCCCGTGCAGTTCCTAAGCAGGGTGTTCACCAACAGCCTTGTGTTTGGCACTTCCGACAGAGTCTATGACAAACTGAGGGACTTAGAAGAAGGGATCCAGGCTCTGATGAGGGTAAGCAGCAGCTTGTCACTCAGTTACAGAATCATATTGCCCCCCTAGATTTCATCAGACAGAGCTTTCTTGGGGGCTGGCTGAAGAGTGCAGAATGAACTCACCCAGAGATTAGAAACCAGACCAAACCTCCCCGTCCCACTCCTCATGCAGCCATCCTTCTCTAACACAAACATAGGGCAACACGTAGATGTGTGTAATGCCCACAGGTAGACTTCAGCCTGGGACCTCGAGAGCCTCTGCAGTTAGGGCTCAAAGCCAGCTGGAGCAAGAGACTCAGTCTTTCTCTGTGTAAGTGGTCTAGGTGTCACTGCCTGTGATAGTGACCCACCCCTAGGTGTGTGGGATACGTGGGCACCAGTGTTATCCACAGGAATTAAAATTATAGGCAGTGTTCAAATTTACCGGTGGGTCAAGGTTGGCAAACATTAAATTGGCAGCCCTCTGTGACGTGACTGGTTGAGCACTGGGGCGAGGGATTGAGAGAATTCAGGGGGATCCTGTACTGAAAAGAAAACACACTGCTACACACGTCTCCCCCAGGGAGAAGAGGGGAGGACAAACACATGACACACTAGTCACACTGCTTATTGAGAAGGGAAAGTTCATTCCAAGCCTATCATCAAACAATACTTGAATAGGCTCTGTCTGGCTTGTAAGCAGCATGGTAAAAATGTCTGCTGTATCCCTGGATGAGTTACTGGGAGCTCAATGTGCTTAAGAACAAAGAGGGTTATTTCACCAGCTCCTCTGAGCCAGCTCTTTGGGCAACTCTGTCACTGAGGCACCTGGGCAGTGTCCAGCCCGTTTCACAACCCCATCCCTGCACCTCTTGTCTCTTGCCCATGGTCCTGTCCAGCTTTCTGTGTGCAGATACATCCACAACCATACACATGTAACAGCTCCATGTGAGAAAATGCACTTGTGAAAAAATGTGCACATCAGCTCTGAATAGCAACGTGCAACCACCCCTTTGTGGCTAGAAGGGAAATTGCTGTCTGGTGTAATACGGTTTCAGGGCTGGCTGAGGGTTGAGACTCAGTACTTTAAAAATATGCAGGGCTGACAAGTCTTCCCCAGGACCTAGGTGGAGGCTCTGTGCCCCCTGGAAGGGGAGGGGCCTCGGACAGAAGGGGCAGGGCTGGAAGCTAACCTCCCCTAGCCCTTCAGCACCACTTGAGTCTCTGGGAGCAATTTATAGTGTCTGGAGCATTGGCTGCTGCCGAGGTAGTGTCGGTGGAGAGCCACAGGCCCTTGGGCAGTTGCCCCATTGCCCACCCGGCCCCAGAGACTGCCCTGAACATATGTGCTTGTAGAACCTAGGCTACAAGGCTGTGTCTACACTAGCAAGTTCTTTCAAAGGCTCCCATGGAGCATCCATACACAAAAAGTGTTCTTTCAAAAGTAAATCGAAAGAATGTGGTGCTCCTTTCAAAATTGCTCTTCCTTTTCCATTTCAGGAAGAGCACCCGCTTTTCAAAGCGTCTTTCAAAAGAAAAAAACATTTAGACACTCCAGAGGCCCTTTTTTTCTGAAACAGCAGTCCTCAGGGGGCCTTATTTTTTAATCCCTGGCCTGTTCTCTTGAAAGAGCAGGGGCTGTGTGGATGCTCTCTTTCGAAAGAGCAGATCACTCTTTTCATCCACTTTTTTGTGTGTGGATGCACTGTTTTGAAAGAGGTTCTTTTGGAAGAGATCTTCTAGAAGGGCTTCTTTCAAAAGATCTCTATAGTGTAGATGTAGCCCAAGAGAAAACTGGAGGGTGTGGGAAGGAGGAAAGCAGCAGAAAAGGAACCAAGCCACAACACCTGCTCCCCTCTGTCCCACCTTTGCACCCCCTGAGCCCCCCTTTCATAGCTGCTGTCCTGGGTAGCTGTGGAGCTCACCTATGAGATGGGGCATGTGGGTTTGACAGTAGCTCTTTTCCCAGTACACTGCCTCTGGCAGGCCAGGGCTCACTCCCAAAAGCACCAATGCAAGCGTGCTAATCTGGCTCCACACCACGTCCCAAAGGCTACCTCCACGCCCATGAAAGCCCCTTCTTCAGGAGCTCAGAGACTGGGAGCTACTCGGCTGTATTGGCAACTGGGCATTTGTGTCCTGGGTCCCAGGATTTTGAGTGCCTGCCCAAGGGCAGTTCCCTCCCATCTAAGCTGCCATGTCCCTGCAGGAGCTGGAAGACGGAAGCCTCCGGGGACTTCAAATCCTTAGACCCACCTATGACAAGTTTGATATCAATCTCCGGAATGAAGATGCCTTGCTAAAAAACTATGGCCTGTTGTCCTGCTTCAAGAAGGACCTGCACAAGGTGGAGACCTACCTGAAAGTGATGAAATGCCGGCGCTTCGGGGAGAGCAACTGCACCATTTGATGGTGGTGGAAACACCATCCTTTTTTCCCAGTGCACTAACACATCCCTTTGTTCAGAGACCTTTGGGCCAATGCATCTGTGAGCTACCATGCTCTCCTGCCTTGCTGTGAAGTCCCAGAGGGGCTGCATAACAATGCTCCTCCCTCTGTGTAAAGAAAGCCCTTTTTGCCTACATAGAATAAATGAGCTGCCAACCCAGCATTGTGTAATGTCTCACTGCAAGGCCAGGTGCACTTGCTCTGCAGAAACACAGCACTCATATTTCCATTGGATGGAGGGGCCTGGCAGTTCAGCCATATTCCCCACTGAGTCAGGATTATGGGCCAGGGCAAGGGGAGGGCAGCAGAGGCCACAGCTGTCAACCAGGGCCAGGGCATTTTCTGAGGCTGGCGGGCAAAAGGCCCCTTGCATGCACCCCTTTCCTCCATGCACTGTTCTCGCTCTCTGGGCAACCCTCTGCATCCTGGGGCATTCCAGTGTGAAACACCAGGAACCCCAGATGGGCTTGTGGTGCCCTAGTGTGCACCAGACCCATGCATCCTCGTGCACTCTGGGGGAATGCTATGGCCCTTGGAGGGGCGTGTCAGGCCCTGGAGTGCATATGCTCCATGGGTGCTTGTATACCCAGAGGTAGTGCCACAGCTTCACAAGGGCATGCTATGCCCTGAGCTGCATCAGCCCCCTGAGTCCTTGTGCACCCCAAGGTAATGCCATGGCCCTCGGGGGGGCATGCCAGGCCCTAGGGTGCATGTGTCCCATGTGTCCCTGTGCCCTCAATGGGGTGCACCGGCCCTGCTGGCAGCAAGAAACGCAGCTCACGACTCGCAGGGCCGGAGGGGCGAGGCTCAGCCCTGGACTGGGGAGGGGGCAGGCGAAGGGGGCGGGGCTGGAGGCGGAGGGGCGGGGCCAGGCCAGGAGGGGGAGGGTCCGGAGCCAAGGAGGGGGCGGGGCACGGGTCAGGACGGGGGAGGGGCGGGGCCTGGCCGCAGAAGGGCGGGGCCCAGACAGGGGCGGGGCTGTTCTGGCGCTGCCCGCATGGCGCTGGCGGCCGGACCGGAAGTGCTGCGCTTCCGGGTGCCCGCCGGGCGCGGCACGGCGCTGCTGGTGTGGGGGCTGGAGGCGGGGCCGGGGGTGGAGGTGAGGGGGCCCCGATCCCGTGACACGTGGGCTGTGACCCCCTTGTGGTACCGACGGGATCCAGCCTGGGGTCCCCCAAGCTCTCTCGGCGCGCGCTCAGCCCGGGGTGGGAGCCCCGCGCGGCCGGATCCCGCGGGTGCTCCGGTGGGCCCTTTCCCTCGGCTGGAGCCGCGGGGCGCACGGGGTGACTGGGAGGGGTGGGGCTCGGGAGTCGGAGTTGCCCCCCAGGCGCGGCTGGGAGCAGCGCTGGTTGCACAGCAGCCTGGCTTGCGGGTGCGTGGAGGGAAGGGGAAGCGGGTATCAGTGCGACGTTGGGGGAGCTGTAGAAGATTGATGGGGGGTCCCGGGGCATGAGCGACCGCGCCGTGCCCCGAGGGACAGGGCAGCGAGGAGGAGTTTTTAAAGTCTATTAGGAACAAAAACCATCCTAATGGTGGCGCTGGGCCATCGCTGTGTGGCGAGGGTGGAACTGTCAACTGCAACGTGGAGAGGGGAGGAATGTTCCATAACTATTTCTGTGCTGCCTCCAGGGGAGAAACGGAGGGTGGCGTCAGCACAGCTGACAATCTTCTTGCTGTTCTTGTAGTTCTGCGGGAGGATGTTAGCAGCAGCTACTAAAATAAGGCACTTTAAGTGGAGTGTGTGTGTTGCGGGTGGGAGGGCTTCTGTTTGTTTTTTAAAGGTGGCAGAGGTCTCTGGACAGTTAAGTGTGACACAATCCACTGGCTGTAACTAGACAAGTTTGCACTGGAAATAAGGTCTCAAAGTTAAGAGTACAAGTAATTTAACCACTGGGACCATGTTCCAAGAGTCACGGCGGGTTTGCGTCACTGGCTATTTTTAAATCAAGGTGGCACATTTCATAAGAACATAAGAATGGCCATACTGGGTCAGACCAAAGGTCCATCCAGCCCAGTATCCCGTCTGTCGACAGTGGCCAATGCCAGGTGCCCCAGAGAAGGAGAACAGAAGACAATGATCAAGTGATTTATCTCCTGCCATCCATCTCCTGCCCTTGTACTGAAGGCTAGGGCACCATACTTTACCCCTGGCTAATAGCCATTTATGGACCTAACCTGCAAAAATTTATCGAGCTCTTTTTTAAACCCTAATAGAGTCCTGGCCTTCACAGCCTCCTCTGGCAAGGAGTTCCACAGGTTGACTGTGCGCTGTGTGAAGAAAAATTTCCTTTTATTAGTTTTGAACCTACTACCCATCAATTTCATTTGGTGTCCCCTAGTTCTTGTATTATGGGAAAAGGTAAATAATTTTTCTATATTCACTTTCTCCACACCATTCATGATTTTATATACCTCTATCATATCACCCCTCAATCGCCTCTTTTCCAGACTGAAAAGTCTCAGTCTCTCTAGCCTCTCCCCATATGGGACCCGTTCCAAACCCTTAATCATCTTAGTTGCCCTTTTCTGTACCTTTTCTAATGCCAATATATCTTTTTTGAGGTGAGGAGACCACATCTGCACACAGTACTCAAGATGTGGGCATACCATAGTTTTATATAGGGGAAGTATGATATCTTTTGTCTTATTATCTCTCCCTTTTTTAATAATTCCTAACATCCTATGTGCTTTACTAACTGCGTCTGCACACTGCGTGGATGTCTTCAGAGAACTATCCACTATAACTCCAAGATCCCTTTCCTGATCTGTCGTAGCTAAGTGTCTTTAAAGTTCAGCTCTGGGAATTTTTTTGGGGTAGTTGTATGGCCTGGGTTCTACAGAACCTCATCCTTCCGGCTTGGAAATCTTCATCTATGGCTGTAAGGATTAAGGACTAGGGTTGGGCCTTCATGGGAGAAGGGGGATGATTATGCTACATCCACTGTGAAGTTTCTTGAACCTTCCTGTGAAACATCTGTTGCTAGCTATTCTTGGAGACTGGGTACAGTACTGCATGTTGGGACTGATCCAGCCTGGCAGTTTCTATGTAGAGAGTCAGAGACCCTATGTGTCCAAACCAAACACCCAAGTTACATTTCACTCCTGTTAATTGCCCACAGAGGTTTATTATTATTAGAGGAAAAAACTGATAGGAATTAATAACTGGGGCTTGTGCAGAGTTCCTATTCAACGTGTCTCTTCACTATCTCCTTAGCACTGGTCTCTGTTTTTCGCTTTTTTTCCTGCAGCATTCTGTGTTTTCAGCATTTTCTGAGTTTGGGCTGGTGTATTCAGTTCGTATTCACAGAAATGCAGGGGTCGCGGGGCCAGGCTACTATGCCTTGGTCAAGTTCTACTCAGCTAGAGATGCCAGCAGAGCCCAACGTGTCTGCAACAGGCAAAGCTTATTTCAGAAATCTCCCTTAAAGGTAAGTGAATTAAAGCAAGGTGTCACTCCAGATATTGGCTGAGCAATGCCTAGGAACAGGGTGATATCCGTAGGTTGTCTTGGAGTCTCCAGGAATTAAAGATTAATGAAAGACTCTCATATGAGGGAACCTTCAGGGAGACGTCCAATCAAAGTTGGCAACCCTAGATGTCCCTTTAAAGAGTGTTGAGCTTTCTAGTGGTGCTCACTGTGTTCTGTATCTCCAAAACCGTTCAGAGCAGCAGTGTGTGTATGGTATGTTGCATGTTGCATATTGTTAGTAAACATGGTTATTTAGCCCCTGCTGTGGCCATGTGGTTCCTTCATATGTATATGCAACAGACTGCAACTCAATTCTGAGTTAGGACCCCATCAGGTGGTTGGTGAGGTTTCTGACTGGGGAAGGGTCATAGGTTGGGGCCCTGAGATGTCTGCTTCAGGATCCAGGGTGGTGCTGGCACAGGGGAGCAGAAGTGGCTGTGGTGCCTTCTTCCTTTGAGGATGGGGCTCACGGCCTTTGAAACCCAGAATCTAGAAGGCACACTGAGAGTCTTGCTGGACCCTCCTCCCTGAATCCAGCAGTAGGTCATCCCCTTTATTTCTGTCCTCTTGAGGGGTGCCTGCTGGAACACTCAGGGGTGCCTGTTACCATAGCATCACTACCTCTTCCTCCTGGAACCACTGCTTCCGTGGGGTGGGCATCATGTCCCTCAGATGGGGATAGCAAGGAAGCATGTGCAGCCTCCCAGAACCATTGCTGCCTTGGAGGAAGACAGGGCCTGGGATGCCACCATGCTGGTGCTCTTAGAGCTACCTACCAAAGCTGTTTACTCAGTGGGACCCGGGAGGGTAGTCCTGGCCATACAGAACAGGAAGAGCCATTCTAGTGAATACTTAGAGCTTCCTGCCTGCAAAGCCAGTCTCACTAATCCATGTTGGGCTTTTCTTCTCGGGGCAGGTTTGCATTTGCACCAGACAGAAGGTCTTTCAGCAGCAAGTCCTTGCTCTAAGGAGTTACAAGTGCAAGGAGTTAGCCAATTACTATCTTGGCTTCAATGGCTGGTCCAGCCGGGTCGTTACAGTAAGAATCCCCTCTTGTGTTTTGTTCTCTCCATCATCTCCTCCTGGTCCCTGAGTCTTGGTCTGGGGAGCCGACAGAGGGGTTTGAGCCGTGGGAGTGACTTTGACAGAGAGCCTGACCTGCTGTGTTTGTCCAACACGTCAGAGGCTTCCCTGGATAGATGGGCTGGAAGGAGGTTGCCATGGTGTGGGAAGGAATGAGCACAAAAGGTTAGCCTAGTCCTAAGGCCAGACATGGAGGCACCAGATCCTCACACTCTGGGGAAGAGAGAAGAGATGAGGTTTGGGAACAGCCTGCATGACACGAGTAGTCCGAGACAACTCGGGGAGGGCATGCCTGATTGGTGGAGAGAGTGGCGACTGGTGGCTGGAGGTGCTTGAAACAACTTGCTTGGCCTTCAGAGTGGGAAGCTTGGACATACCTACTTTGGCTTCACCAGGTGTTATTGGGCTGCATGTTGATATCGCTGCCATCGCTTCTGGCCGATACATTTGTTTTTTCTTGCCATTCCTTCCCTCACCAGGCCTGTCATGACAAATACCCTCTCTCAGGCAGGTAAAACTAGCTCCCTGCCATCTCCGTGGCTGTTACTGCTGCTGCCAACTCTTCAACCAGGGGCATCTTCCCTTGAGTAGTAAAAAGCCATTGGCACCACTCATACGCACATAAGTACCCCTCTTCGCACCACTTGCCAAGGAAACCAGCCTTGAGCCCCACAGGTGACAGGTCCTGTCCACGATCTAAGGTGTCTCTTCTCAGCCACAGGGGTTCCCCATGCCCACCCTACTCAGTGCCCACATTAGTGATTCTCCAGGTCTTGACAAATGCACAGGAAAATTAGCATCAAAACTTTTTGATGATGGTTTGAACATCCAAATCCCAACAGCTGCAGAACATTTCTGGGTTTGACCTGGAGAATGAGGAGCTGGGTGGGCTGCCACAGAGGCAGTGCCTGAAATACCTGTGCATGGTGGAAGTAACACTGCCCCATCATGGGATCTGCTCCAAAGGCCTGGGCGTTGCCGAGGCATATGTGGAAAACAGCCAAGGTACGTGCCTTTTGCAGTTCGGTAACTCTGCTCACAGGTTATTGCTCCCATGGGGCCAGACTAGCTGAGGCACTAAAACATGGCACTGCTGTTCAACTTTTTGATTAAATCAGGAGTCTGCATGTAGAGCAAGGTGTGCATCACAAAGGTGATGGGTCCAAAGTTATGGGACAGATGCTGTTGTCTGTCTTCTCCTCTCCGTGTCTGTATCTCCCTCACCTCTTTTCCTTCCATGTCTTTCTTTAGTGCGCATTCACGCTCCATTGCCTGCACCTCTCTCAAGTGCATGATGTGAAATGGATTTGTGATAGCTCTCTGGTTCTTACTGGACAGGGTGTCTGCTTCATATGCACTAGCTCGCAGCAGGGCTCCATGCCTGTCATGTTAGCATCTGTGGCATTAAATGTAAACTCTCTTTGTGAGGAAGGAACTGTGTCTTACTGCAGGTTGAACCTCTCTAATCTGGCACCTTGGGGACCTGACTAGTACTGAAGGAGAGAATTTGCCAGACCACGAGAGGACTGCACTGTCTAGCACATTACCAACGCTTCCTCTGCTTACTGGTCTCTTAGAAGACATTTAGGGGTAAAGTAGACCTAAATAACAGCCCAGAACACTGAGAGCCAGGGCTGGTGGTTGAAAACAAACATTATGGGATCATGGGAAATTTGAATGTCCAGCCAACTAAAATCATGTTGGACCATGAATGCTGCTGGACCAGAGAGGTTCAACGTGTATACGTTTGTCCAATGTTTGTCTCATACCCTAGGGTTCTAGTCAGGATTGAGGTCTCATAAATGTTTAAAGTGTCACATTAAACAGTCTTCCTACCAGAGTAATATGAGTTACTGGGTCAGCATTCAGTTATCAGAAGGGATTTAACAGTGTAATGAACTATTGGTAGTACTGCATGTCCATCATGCCTTCAAATATAATCTTTGAAAATAACACACTGCCTTTTTGGGTTTAGATCCCCTTGAGTTTGTCACAAAAACAGGAAATGTTCAGAAGCTTGCAGCTGAGAAAGCTCTGTCGGGAGCATTTCAGAAGATACTTCTCATAGTTTTAGGTAAGGCATTTTTACCCTGTTATTCTAAATATCTGGGGGCTTTTTCTGAGAAAAGTAGGTTTCATTATAGCGAATATGAAATGCTATAAATATGTTTTTTCAAAAATGTCACTTAGGGTCAAAAGCTTCCTTGTTTGGTCTCAGTTAAAAATTAAATTTGTGTGTGCGCAAAGTTTGCACCAAATAAGTCAGACATTTGTCAGCTGAGTGGAAGGAAAATGCACTGGGCATATTCTAAAGGGAAAAATGAGATATTTATGGTGTATAGAGAACTGAAACAGCCAAATGACTAAAAACATGGAAACTTTCAAATGTGAGCCCTGCATTAATGTGATATTAAGTTTGTAAATTTGGACACACATCCAAAATTTGAAGGCGTTAAGGCTTCAGTAACAACATTAACCCAGCCACACCGATACACGTTACTTCTGATTACTGGCTAGCCTTCTCCTGTCTCTGGGTAGCAGTGAGACTGATACTTTCTCTCCATGTATTTTAATTATTTTCTATATCTTATTGCACTGCATAACTACCATTCTTATAGTTCCTGTGTCTGCGCTTGGAGCGAGGGCTGTAATTCTGAGCTGTCAAGTACAAATACCTGTCGGTTTCAGGTGTACAGTAAACCCTTGAGATACGCTCAGTCAAGTTGCATGTGTCTCAGATTAATGTGACTGCTACCCCTGACAGGAGCAGTTTCCCGCTCTTACCAAGGGTGGCAGCCACTGCTGTTGAGGGCAGCAGCTGCGAGTCAGGCTGCCACCCTGATGAGAGTGGTTTCCCAGTCTCCGTAGGGGTGGGGAGCTGGGAACCAGGCAGTAGCTTGGCTCCCAGGTCTGCTCCATTTTCAGAGCCGGGAAACTGAGTAGGGCAGCAGCCCTGATTAGTTTCCTGACTCCCAGGAGCAGAGGGGTGCTGGGAGCCAGGCTGCTCCTAGTTCCCTGCTCCCCTCCACTGACTGGAGGCAGAAAACTGAACAAAGCTGCTGCCCTGCTCAGTTTCCACTCTCTGCAAGCAGAGGGGAGCTGGGAGCCAGGCTGCTGCCTGATTCCCAGCTCCCTACCACTTGTGGGATCCGGCAAACTGACCAGCTGGTCAGTTTCCTGGGTCCCGCAACCAGCAAGCAGCGGGGAGATGGGAACCAGGCTGCCCCCTGGTTCCTGGCTCTCTGCCACTCTGGGAGCCGGGAACAGACCGGTCCTGCTTGGCTGTCAGTTTCCCAGCTCCTGCAAGCCCAGGGGAGCCAGGAACCAGGTGGTAGCCTGGTTCCTGTCTCCCCTCAACTTGCACGAAAATTCAAGTTACACGGGGGCTGCAGAAATGCAACCCCCGTGTAACTCGAGCATTTACTGTATTTGTGCTAGCTCAGCAGCAGCTGCACGTGCTTTTCTTTGTGCTTGATGACAGCTAGCCTGAGTACGTTTGCACGCACTGGGAAAGACACCCTTTGCTCACAGTGTAGCTGTAGCTAACGGGTGACATTTTCAGGCAGATGTGGGCTGCTGAGTCATTTGGACATGCTTCAGAATTTTACTCTAAGTGTCTTGTCCAAGATTATAGAAAATCAGTGGCAGAGCCTGAAACCCACCCCTGGTCACCTGGGTCCCCTCACCCTGGCCATTCTAAAAATAACACCTACAAATAACTGCACTGTCCTCAGGAGACCCTGAGAGACACACTGGAGTCCATGCACTGACACTGGAAAGCCTTTTGTGGGCTTGTAGCTAAGGTCTGGGGTGATTCAGTTGGGGTTGGGCAGGGGCTAGACTTGACCTCCTGAGGTCTCTGAGAGTCTGTGATTCTATGACTCTCCTGCCAGAGCAGTTGAGATCATTCAGGTTACCTGTGCTCGCCTTCTTTCACAGGTCTCTGGTTAGTGCCAGAGCAGAGCTCTCTCTGTGTTGGGAGCTCCTTGATGGGCATGCCAGGGTATGACTGCTCCTGGACAAAAGGACTTGTTCATGTTACTGTCCTCTGCACAAGTGGAATTTGGAAGAGAGCTTGTGGAAGGACATTTGGACCTGACTTTGGGTTAACTATTGAATTGGGCACACCTGCTGTATGTTGGTGGCTCATTGGCAGTGATCCCCCAAGGCTTTGATTAAATGAATAACTTGTGAATGTGCCTTAAACATCAGGAGGAGTCAGCAAAGTTTTTGGGCTTTGTTTGCATTTAAGAAACAGTGCTGGTTTCCAGTCTGATTTCCATAGAACAGTTTGGGTGGTGAGTGTTTTCCTGGAGCTGAGGAATATGCAGCAGTCTTTTTTGCAAGCCCCTATTCCCACTATCAAGCCCTGACGAAGCAGAACCCACGTTTAATGTGGGTGTAAATTCCATGAAATGGATGGGCTTGAGGAGGTTTTTGCATGCTGTGTTGAATCAGGGCCTAACTTCACACCTCAGGTTTAGACTTCTAAAATGTCACTTAGGGCATGTCTGTCTGCACCAGAGCGCCTGTACCAGCAGAGCCCATTGGTATAGACACAGTGCATGCTGATAGAAAAGTTCTGATGCCACAGTGACACTGTTGCCTCCTTCTTAAGGTGGCACAGTGGCAGTTCGTGCCCGGTGTGCAACGCTGGCCCCATAACACACCGAGAGTGGAAGAACAATCTTTATTTGGCATGCCAAGTAAGGTGCAGGGGGATCTCTCCTCAAAGCCTGCACCCCTTGCAACAAGAAGCGAGCAATACTTATACCTCTCTCCTCCTTTGTTCACCCCCCTCCCAACAAACCAGGCGAGAGTTTCTCATACTCCCTTTATCCATTCCTCCAGCTCAAACTGAATTCCTACTGCTCATATGACATTCCGCTCTGGTAATTTCCTATTAATCAGGAGGTAAAGTACCAATAGATTATTAACAGAATGTAAGTTACAGGGAGGTAGAGTTATTCAGTCGTATAGAACACGAACAGGATTTCAGTAACAAAACAATGCTGAATTTCATGAGAAAATTAAGGAGGATTCACTAACAATGCTAAATACAATATTGAACCTCATGGGAACATCAGTAAGCATTCATATACAAAACAATGTTTCTATGAGTACAGAATATAACAACACTTCCCCTGCCAACAACACCATGTCCCCAAGAGATGTTAGCTCGGCCAACAGATTCACTCTTCTGTTGACATAACTTCTTCTGTTGACATAACTGCTTCTGCACTGCAGGGTTAGTCTACAGAGTTAAGGTTGACTTGTTGGGTGTGACTTTTTTTAACACTCCTAGCTGTCATAGTTATGCTAGCAAAAATTTGTGGTGTTGAGCAGGTCTGAAGTAGATTTCTGGAGTGCAGTGTCTTGTGGTCGTTGTGCTGTCTGAAGTGACACTTACCCAGAGGCAGGTAAATAGAGTTGTATTGTATAATATAATACAAACAGGTGTAGAATCTCCAAATTTGGAAATAACTTTTCAAAACGGGTTGGATAAATATTTGGCAGGGATGGTCTTGATGGTGTTTGGTCCTGCTGTGAGGGTAGGGGACTGGACTTGATGACTTATTGAGGTCCCTTACCGGTCTAGGATTCTGTAACATAGCAAGCTCTTGTGTGTTGGTGCCCTGTTTCCCATGGATTCAGGCTACTCTGCTTTTCCCATCTCTGCTCAGTCTAGCAACTGCCTTTTGCTTTCTGCCTGATCCGGAAAGCAGCTGCTGCTGACAAGAGCAAGGGATGAGGTACAGACCGTACAAAGTAATGTCCCAGCCTGGCATTGTGCACAAAGTTAAATGCCACCTGTCCTGGAGGGGATCATGAATCATTGGATTCTCTTCTGAACAGTAACAGCAACGAAGGGTCCTGTGGCACCTTATAGACTAACAGAAAAGTTTTGAGCATGAGCTTTCGTGAGCACAGACTCACTTCATCAGATGCTGGTCTTGGAAGTCGGCAGGGCCAGGTATAAATAAGCCAGAGCAAGGGTGGGGATAACAAGGTTAGCTCAGTCAGCAAGGGTGAGGCTTACTAGCAGCAGTTGATCTGGAGGTGTGAACACCAAGGGAGGGGAAGCTGCTTTTGTATTTAGCCATCCATTCAGTCTTTGTTTAAGCCTGAGCTGAGGGTGTCGAATTTGCAGATGAATTGTAGCTCAGAAATTTCTCTTTGGAGTCTGGTCCTGACATTTTTTTGCTGTAGGATAGCTACTTTTAAGTCTGCTACTGTATGGCCTGGGAGACTGAAGTGCTCTCCTACGGGTTTTTGTATATTGCCATTTCTGATATCTGATTTGTGTGGATTTATTCTTTTACGTAGAGACTGTCCAGTTTGTCCGATGTATATGGCAGAGGGGCATTGCTGGCACATGATGGCATAAATTATATTGGTAGATGTGCAGCTGAATGACCACGATGGTGTGGCTGATCTGGTTAGGTCCTGTAATGGTGTTGCTGGTGTAGATATGTGGGCAGAGCTGGCAACGAGGTTTGTTGCATGGATGGGTCCCTGAGTTAGAGTGACTGTGGTGCGGTGTGTAGTTGCTGGTTAGGATTTGCTTCAGGTTGGTAGGTTTCTGAGCTACAATTCATCTGCAAATTTGACGCCCTCAGCTCAGGCTTAAACAAAGACTGCGAATGGCTGGCTAAATACAAAAGCAGCTTCCCCTCCCTTGGTGTTCACACCTCCAGATCAACTGCTGCTAGTAAGCCTCACCCTTGCTGACTGAGCTAACCTTGTTATCCCCACCTTTGCTCTGGCTTATTTATACCTGGCCCTGCAGATTTCCAAGACCAGCATCTGATGAAGTGAGTCTGTGCTCACGAAAGCTCATGCTCAAAACTTTTCTGTTAGTCTATAAGGTGCCACAGGACCCTTCGTTGCTGTTACAGATCCAGACTAACATGGCTACCCCTCCGATACTCTTCTGAACAGGTGCTCTCAGACCTCCCATATCTCCAACTCCCCATAAAAGTCTAATCCCTCAAACCTAGTCCTGAAGTTAGCCAGAGTCTTTCCACTGACATTAATGGAAGCAAGATTGGGTCCCTTAATCCTCAATCCATATTTGAGAGCAACCTCCCCAGGCTCTTCTTCGTACCCTGTGTGCAGTGTGGCAGTTACTGCGTGTTACTTACATCACTCTGGTCAGCTTTACCTGCCCAGTGAAAGTGTTTGCATTCCTTAAAGGAACAAATGAGCTATAACCCCCTTGCCTGCCCTCGGCCAGCAACGGGGGAATAAAATTAATACCTACTCCATCTCTGATTTTTCAAAACTGCCTGTCCCCGTGTGATGACACATGTGGCTTGCCAGGTAGTTTTAAAGCAGAATGATAAAGCTCAGTCCAATCTTGAGAGAATGCAGAATCATTCTGTGGTCACTAGGTAGAGTATTAAGAACACACCTGCCTGGTTCTCATGTCGCATGCTTGTTTCAGAGAACGGCAAGGTGGCTGTGGCGTATGAATCTGCCCAAGAGGAATCCATCGACTCTTTATCAGATGAGGAACTGAGGAGACTTATTCAGGTAATTGGAGGCTGTTTGTCTTGCACTGGCCCACAGCAGGCAAGTTTGTCGCTCCATTACGAAGGGAGCAGAAGTAGCAATAAAATATCATTGTGCCACCTTCGAGGCAATGTAAACACCGACATGCCCTGACATATCTCCTGAACCCTGCCCATGGAAACAGACTTCCAGTCATAATCATACTTGAATATGAGCAGCAGTCATTACGAGTTCCTTTATAATGTACCTTGTAGACCCTATAGATGCATTTCTTCTCACCGCTTCCTACAGTATGGTTGCAAGTCTCAGAGGGGTAGCCATGTTAGTCTGAATCTGTCAGAATGATAAAGAGTCCTGTACAACCTTAGAGATTAATGGGTTTATTAGGGTAAAACCCACTTCATCCAATGGAAAGGAGAGGAAGTAAAAAGATAGATATATAGGCAAGAAAATTACTGCCAAAAAAAAGTTACTGTCCATTGTAAATGAGGGGTAATCAGTCAGGGTGATTGTTGTCATTCAGTGTAGCTGATGGGGAGATATGAATGTTCATGGAGGGAAAATTGTCTCTCTCAAGTGTTAAACAATTAAGATACTTATACTACGATATTGAACATGGAAGTCATAGAGTCATAAAATACTAGAAGTGTAAGGAACTTTAAGAGGTCATCAAGTCCAGTCCCCTGCCTTCATGGTAGGACCAAGCACCATCTAGATCATACCTGTTAGATATTTATCCAACCTGTTCTTAAATATCTCCAATGATGGAGATTCTGTAACCACCCTAGACAATTTATTCCTGTATCTAACCACCTTGACAGGAACTTTTACCTAATGTCCAATCTAAGCCTCCCTTGCTGCAATTTAAGCCCATTGCTTCTTGTCCTATCAGAGGCTAAGGAGAATAGTGTTTCTCTCTCCTCTTTGTTAACACCCTTTTAGGCACTTGAAAGCTGCTAGCATGTCCCCTCTTGGCCTTCTCTTTCCCAAACTAAACAAACCCAGTTCTTTTAATCTTCATTAATAGGTCAGATTTTTCTAGACCTTCAGTCATTTTAGTTGCTTTTCTCTGGACTTTCTTCAATTTCTCGACATCTTTCTTAAAATGTGGTGCCCAGAACTGGACACAATACTCCAGTTGGGCCTTGTCAGTGCAGAGTAGAGCAGAAGAATTTGTTCTCTTGTCTTGCTCACAACACTCCTGATAATACGTCCCAGAATCATGTTTGTTTTTTGCAGCAGCATCACACTCTTGACTCTCATTCAGCTTGTGGTCCACTGTGACGTGGATCCCTTTCTTGCTAGGGACTTACTTCCCAATCTGTATGTATGAAACTGATTGTCCCTCCCTAAGTGAAGTACTTGGCATTTGTCCATGCTGAACTTCATGCTATTTTCCTCAGAACATTTCTAAAGTTTGTCCAGATCATTTTAAAGTCTGACCTTATCATCCAATGCACTTGTAACCCATCCCAGGTTGGTCGCATCTGCAAACTTACTAAGCGTACTCTCTATGCCATGATCTAAATCATTGATGAAGATATTGAGTAGAACTGACCCCAGAACTGACCCTTGTGGAACCCTACTTGTGTGACAGGACTCCTCGTTCTTTTTAGTATGGTTGTAATAAGATTCTAAAACTTTATTTTCTTGGTATCTTTATGCAAACTGATGATTTTAAGTAAACAGCATGGGAGACACTAGGAATGCTGGGTAGAAACTACGTTCTCAGCCACATTGCAATGGTCCCATAGGTATAAGTCATGACAAAACCCAACCTCATGCTTCTTGCTTTATGTGGAGGTGACACTCTAGTCAAAGTTGACAAGTCGTTTTACTTCCAAATGAGTCTTAAGAGTGGTTTTAGAATAAATACCTCTCCTTTGGGTTGAACTTCATTTACTCACTCCATAACCGAGAGCAAAGAGTTAACAAAAGGGGTCCCAGTAAAATGGATGAATGGCAGACAACATGGCTGGTTAAAATGACTGTGAAGCGCAAAGTAATGCACATGGGGAAAATAATCCCAGTTGCACGTACAAAATTACAGGGTCTTGAACTAAATTATCTCAAGGTAGATTTTGAAGTTCTCATGGATTGCTCTCTGAAATAGCCATTCAATGCGCAGTAGCAGTCAGAAAAGCTAATGGTGTTAGGAACCATTAGGAAAGGGACAGAGAATAGAAAATAGCACAGTGCAACTATATAAATTTATGGTGACCTAAAACTTGAATATTTCATGTAGTTCTGGTCACCGCATCTCCAAAAAGCTACTGGTAAAGGTGGAGAAAAGGACGACAGAAATGGGACAGCTTCTCTTTTGGAAGAAGTCAGAAGGGCCGGGGCACTTGAGTTTAGAATGAAATGATTGAGGGAGGGCACAATTTAAATTTATGAACGGTGTGAAGGGAAGTGGTGTCTATGCCTTCGTGTAAAGCAAGAACTCGTGGGCGTCTTCTGAAATCAGCAGGCAGCTGGTTTAAAACAAATGTAAGGTAGTGCTTCTTCACATGGTGCTCAGTCACACAGTGGAACTTGCAGCCATGGAGTTCGTGAAAGCAATAGTATCACTGGGTTCAAAACCAAATTCGTTGAGTTCAGGTCCCTCATTGACTGTTGTCAAAATGGACAGAGATGTAGCCCAGTGTGCTGGGTGTCCCTAATCCACCAAATGCCGAAGCTGGGTCTGGGGTGCTGGGGATGGAGCACTTGATAGTTGCCCATTCTGTTCATTCCCTTGGAAGCTCTGGCGCAAGCAACTGTTAGAAGTCAGTGTACTGAGCAAAATGGATCATTAGTCTGAGTCAGTCTGGCTGTTCAGATGTTCTTTTAGCCCAAGGGTGCTTCCTTTAGAAGGGCAAATGGATATCTGTTAAAGATGAGTTGTTAGCATAAAAATGAAATCTTTTCCAGGTTAAAAAATTCATCATGTTTATGTGGTTGGACTTAAAAACAGGCGAACTTTTAAATTCAACTCTTTGCCCTCCTGTCAGCTGGAATTAGGAAGAGTCGCCTGGCTAAGGCTGAAAGTAGGTGGACTGGCTGGGAATATTCAGGTCAAAATGTTTCGCCTCTAAAGGCATGCACCAGTGCAACCTCTCACATCACAGTTGTCCACAGCATAGCTGGGCAGCGCACTGCATGCTGAAGGAGATGTCCCAGTGAACCTCCTGATGCATGCTTTTGAGGAGCAAGCAAGCAGAGCTGTGTTTGCATGATGACAACATTCAAACAGAGTTTGGTTTAGTGCTGTAGCTAATATATTTACAATGTGCTGTGCTGTGGAATTGCTGTAGGTTATTTTTTTTATCATTTTTGTTAAAGATGTAGCTCTCCTGCTGCATACAACTATTTTGTTCTCCAGTTAAATCTTCCTGACCATTGCACCTTCCATCCGCGTATATCAAAGGGCTTTGGAGCCCACACAGGAATTGATTTACTCACAATCTATGGGAAATATGTGGCAAAGCCCAGAGCAAAACCTAGATCTGATCCTATTCTGTATCTTAACAACAAAATCTGCCTCCTTTGGTCGCACATGAACTAAACAGCCTCCCTCACTCTCAGTGCACAAACGAATGAGGCAGCTACTAATGATGAATTTGAAAGGGGCAGCCTGGGAGGAGAGATTCCTGGTGGGAGCATCCTTTTGTTTTGTTGGCTTGTGGTGATGGTCAGTCATAGAAATGAGCAGAGATGCTGGCCACCCAGAGTGGGAGAGTTGATTGTTGACAGGCTCCCCACCCAGCATTCTCGACAAGATTCCAAGCAGCATAGTTTTTACCCTGTAATCTGGCTAAACTATATTTGTTCATTCTGCATTTCTGGGAGATGGCAAAGAAGGTTAAAATGTGGTGCTGAGTAGCAAATATACTCTGAAATTCTCTTTACCGGTCAGAGAACAACAAGAAGGTGCCACAAGACTTCTTGTTGTTCTTGAAGCTACAGACTAACACGGCTACCTCTCTGATTCTTTACAGGTCAATGATTTGTCCTTGGAGCAGCTGAACCTGGAAGATGAGGAGGAATCCCTGTCTGATTTCAGTTTTGATGACGAACACCTATGAAGACAGCTGACTTAGTGTGGCTCTCTTAGGGCTTATCTACACTACCACTCTCCTTTGAAGGAAGGATGGTAAGTAGGGTGTTGGGAGTTTACAAATGAAGTGCTGCACTGCATACACAGCACTTCATTAAGCAAATTTCCCCTCCCCCCTGCCCCCCACCCTGCAGCAACTTCAAAGTTTTAAACTTCGAAGTACCGGCTTGCATCTAGCCGCAGTTCACGGGGCAACTTCAGAGTCCCTTTACTCCTCAAAGTAATTGGGATTTTTTACAGGGATTCGTTACTCCTCAAAGTAAAGGGACTTTGAAGTTGCCCCGGCACTTTGACGTACTGGCAGGTGAGCCTGTACTTCGCAGTTTAAAACTTAGAAGTTGCCGCGGGGGGGAATTTGCTTAATGAAGTGCTGTGTATGCAGTGCAGTGTATGCAGTGCAGCACTTCATTAGGAAACTCCCAACATGCTACGTACCATCCTTCCTTTGAAGGAGTGTGTTAGTGTAGACACAGCCTTAGAGTTTTCTGGGAGTTTTATAGTATTTCAAATCATTGCTCAGGAATGAAAGCATAAGGCTGCAACATTGTACATGGAAAATGTTTTAGATTTTGTTTTTTTTTCTGACTCCAAAGTGGTGGAAATAAACTGTTAATAAATGTTAATAATGTTAATAAAGAAATGTTACTAAAATAAAGGCGAACCTCCCTAAGGGTCTCACAGTTCATCCCTTTCTTCGTGGGTCATGAGAACACCAGGATTGCCTGTGGTGCATTCAGCATAAGAATGGCCATCCTGGTCAGACCAAAGGTCCATCCAGCCCAGGAGCCTGTCTGTCGACAATAGCCAGTGCCAGGTGTCCCAGAGGGGGTAAACCAAAGACAATGATTAAGCAATTTGTCTCCTGCCATCCATCTCCAGCCTCTGACAATCAGAGGCCAGGAACACCATTCCTACCCTTGGCTAATAGCCTTTTATGGACCTAATCTCCATGAATTTATGTAGCTCTTTCCTAAATTCTGTTATAGTCCTAGCCTTCACAGTCTCCTCTGGCAAGGAGTTCCACAGGTTAACTATGTGCTGAGTGAAGAAGAACTTTCTTTTATTAGTTTTAAACCTGCTACCCATTAATTTCATTTGGTCCTCTAGTTCCTGTACTATGGGCACAAGTAAATAACTTCTCCTTATTCACCCTCTCCACACCTGTCATAATTTTATATACCTCTATCACGTCCCCCCTCAGTCTCCTCTTTTCTAAACTGAAAAGTTCCAATCTTCTTAGCCTCTCCTCATATGGGACCTGTTCCAAGCCCCTAATCATTTTAGCTGCCCTTTTCTGAACCTTTTCCAGTGCCAGGATATTGTTTTTTAGGTGAGGAGACCACATCTGTACACAGTATTCAAGATGTGGGCATACCATAGATTTATATAGGGGCAGTAGCATACTCCTTGTTTTATTTTCTATCCCTTTTGTAATAATACCTAACATCCTATTTGCCTTTTTGACTGCCTCTGCACACTGCGTGGATGTTTTCAAGGAACTATCCACGATAACTCCAAGATCTCTTTCTTGATTAGTTATAGCTAAATTAACCCCCCATCATATTGTAAGTACAGTTGGGGTTATTTTTTCCAATGTGCATTACCTTACACTTACCCACATTAAATTTCATTTGTCATTTTGTTGCCCAATCACTCAGTTTGATGAGATCTTTTTGAAGTTCCTCACAGTCTGCCTTTGTCTTGACTATTTTGAACAGTTTAGTGTCATCTGCAAACTTTGCCACCTCACTGCTCACCCCCTTCTCCAGATCATTTATGAATAAAGTGAACAGGATTGGTCCTAGGACTGACCCTTGGGGCACACCACTAGTTACCCCTCTCCCTCTGGAAAATTTACCATTTATGCCTACCCTTTGTTTTCTGTCTTTTAACCAGTTCTCGATCCATGAAAGGACCTTCCCTCTTATCCCATGACAACTTAATTTACATAAGAGCCTTTGATGAGGTACCTTGTCATAGGCTTTTTGGAAGTCTAAGTATACTATATCCACTGGATATCCCGTCTGCATTGGCGATGTGCCGACCTACTCCGGGTCCCGTGGGTACGTGTGGGGTGTGATATAGCGGGGGGAGTCGGGTGGCCCGGGACCGACCACCCCATCTTTGTAGCAGCCTTATATAGTGTAGCAGCAATATGTGATTCAGCGTATCTACTTTAAAACCTAGGTTTCCACAGTATTATGAGTACCAGGAACAATAACACTCCGATTGTGAACACCACAATGCCCTGTGGCTGTTCTAAGTCCCAATAATTCTCTATACAGCCCCAGCTAGACCAGCTAGTGGTATTTACGATAGTGATTGATTCATTTATTTGTAACTACAATTACTTAACACTTGTTTTATATATATATATATATATATATATATATATATGTGTTATTTATTTGGCATAGGCTAAACACTAGGTTACATATAGCTGTATATAATTACATGTGACTTACCAATAACATCCAGTGCTCCCACATCTCACCAACAACTACATTACAGCGGCCCTTCAAGTCAGAGATACGGCTTGGTTGGGACCTTTTGTGGTGGTGACGTCCGGGTGATCAGGCCGGGGTCGGCTGTCTGGACTGGAAGTTGCTAGCCTCCGCCTCGTGTCCAGGAGCCCACCTCCTTATTCCTGCTAAATCACCTTTTATACTGTTTCTTACTTGGGGGTACGATACCTGGCCAATTGAAGCGTTTGTTACCTAATTTGGGCTTTCTATCCTCCTGGCCTGTCAGAACATGTTACAAGATTTCCTCTGTCCTTGGTCTTTTTCTGAACCTCCCCTGGGACCCTCTGATGTTGTACAACCAAGATGTTCTCTTTGGGGGGCTTCCAGCTACTAGCCCCAGCTGTTCTCTTTGGGGGCTTGCTATCTGCTTGTCAGGATGTTCTCTTTGGGGACTCTCCAACTACTTGTCAACTTTCTGATTTCTTTCTCCTGGCCTGACTTCAGACCTTCCCGCCGTTGTATGATAGCGTTCCAAGATGGAGTGTATGGTCATTCTGCCTTGCGAGTGAGGCCCGGCCACCAGGTGCTCGTGCTCCCACATGCATATTTGTTAACCCCTTCAAAGATCTCTAACAGATTAATAAGACATGATTTCCCTCTGCAGAAACCATGTTGACTTTTGCCCAACAAATTATGATCTACGTGCCTGACAATTTTATTCTTTATTATTGTTTCAACTAATTTGCCCGGCACTGACATTAGACTTACCGGTCTGTAATTGCTAGGGTCACCTCTAGAGCCCTTTTTAAATATTGGCCTCACATTAGCTATCTTCTAGTCATTAGGTACAGAAGCTGATCCAAAGGACAGGTTACAAACTAGTGTTAATAGTTTTGCAATTTCCCATTTGAGTTCTTTCAGAACCCTTGGATGAATGCCATTTGGTCCCGGTGACTTGTTAATGTTAAGTTTATCTATTTGTTCCAAAACCTCTAATGACACTTCAATTCAGGACAGTTCCTTAGTTTCATTTCCCACAAAAAGTGGTGCAGGTTTGGGAATCTCCCTAACATCCTCAGCCATGAATACTGAAGCAAAGAAATCATTTAGTCTCTCTGCAATGGCGTTATCGTCCTTGATTGCTCCTTTTGTATTTGTATCGTCTAGGGCATGGGTGTCCAACCTTTTGGCTTGCCTGGGCTGCATTGAGTGAAGAGGAATTGTCTTGGGCCGCATATAAAATATATAATATAGTTAATGTATATAAATCACATAATAATGTTAAAAGTTTACGATCTTGTGGGGCCGCATTACTAGCTGTCCAGGGCCGCATGCGGCCCGCGGGAGGTGGGTTGGACACGCCTGGTCTAGGGGGCCCACTGGTTTTTTAGCAGGCTTCCTACTTCTAATGTATTTAAAACACATTTTTGTTTTTACTCTTTGAGCTTTTGGCTAGCTGTTCCTCAAAATCTTTTTTGGCTTTCCTAATTACAGTTTTACACTTAATTTGGTAGTGTTTATGTTCCTTTGTATTTACCTCACTAGAATTTGCCTTCTGCTTTTTGAAAGATGCCTTTTTATCCCTCACTGCTTGTTTTACGTGGGTGTTAACTCATGGTGGCTCTTTTTTTTGGTCTCTTAGTATGTTTTTTAATTTGGGGTACACATTTAAGTTCGGCCTCTATTATAGTGTCTTTGAGAAGCTTCCATGCTGCTTGCAGGGTTTTTGTTGTAGTCACTCTGGTTTTTAATGTCTGTTTAACTAACCTCATGTTTGCATAATTCCCCTTTTTCAAATTAAATGCTGGAGTGTTGGACTGCTGAGGTGTTCGTCCCACCACAGGAATATTAAATGTTATTACGTTATGATCACTATTCCCAAGTGGTCCTGTAATAGTGACTTCATGGACCAAATCCTGCGCTCCACTCAGTACTAAATTGAGAATTGCCTCTCCCTTTGTGGGTTCCTGTACTAGCTGCTCCAAGAAGCAGTCACTAACGGCATTGAGAAATCTTATTTCTGCATCTTGTCCTGATGTGACATGTACCCACTCAATATGGGGATAACTGAAATCCCCCATTACTATTGAGTGTTTTATTTTGGTAGCCTCTCTAATCTCCTGGTTATGACACTTGCAGCTCTGCATTAAGACAGGTCATACTCGGATTTCATGCTGCAGTGTTTCAGTGGGTCAAGGAGCAGAGTTGAAGAAGGAATTTTTTCGCCAGTGCATAATTGGCCAAATGTAGTTTGAGAGCCAGGGATGAAGAACCTGCAAGAGGAAGAGCTGCACAATTTACCTACCTGTATGCATGCCCAGGAAAAATTTCTTTACCTCTCATGTAATCCACTAAGCTAGTTAAGGGTGAGATAAAAGCAATTTCATTGAGGCTATGTCTACACAAGAACTCTGTCAACAGAAGTCACTGTTGGAAGGGATTTCTCGGAAAAACTTCTGTCAACAGATCGCATTTACACCCAAAAGCAGGTGGAAAGAGCAACTTGCTCTCTCGACAGAGCAGCCAGACTGCCCAGCCCTTTCTCGACAGAATGGCTGCCTGGTGGTTCTGCAAACAGGGCTGCCTGGTGAAACGGAAGCCCTGTCTGTTGACAAATGGGCCCTGGAGCATTTACGCAGCTGTTTTGTTGACAGAAAACTGTGGAGAGAGGCATAACACTGCCAGCTAATGTGCCTGGTTTTGTTGACAAACTGTTTTTCCCTGACTGAAAGAGGAAGGGGTTGTGTACCTTCCCTGTGACTACCCCACGCAAGGCCTTTCTCCAACAGTAGCTGGGGCTTCTTCCTTCCCCCTTTTCTGTGGGTGTTTCCATCCTGGCAGTGGGGCAAAGCAACCCACCTGGCCACTGCCCAGCAGGGAGCTATTTCCATGGTACACTGGGGGCTGGGCTGTGGGGTGGGGTCCCCTCCCACATTTGCCCTGTGGCCCTTCTTGGCTCGTGGGCTGGTGTAGGTCTGTGGGGTGGGGGAGCGGGGGGCGCTGCTGTGGCTGTGTGGGACTAGGTGCCGCTCTAGAACAGCGGGACAAAGAACTGTCAGCACTTGAAAGCTGTCGACAAAGTGCATTTGGTGTTTAGATACTCCATGGTTTTTCCCAACAAAAGCCCAGTTTTGCTGGGAAAAGGCTCCTGTGTAGATGCAGCCTGAGGGCCTTTTCCTTCGTCAGAGGAACCTGCCATAATGTGAAATGATGTCTCTTTTTCACTTAGAAAGTGCAAGTTTTGCACTGAATTGAGATTAAACTGCAGCCTCAGGGGTGCAGCTTATGCAGTGTTACAAGTTCCTCAAATCACAGAAATGCAGTACGGGAATGGAGCTTGTTAAGGGATCTAGTCTAGTCCCTTCCACTCAAGGCAGGGCTAGCAATGCAGACTGAATGTTATAGCCCAGCACCATCACAACCTGATGGCTGCTGGACCAGAGAATTTGTTGAACCATGGGAAGGTCAATATTGTCTAGCAGCATTACCACCACTTCTGCTGCTTATTGGACCCTTAGGAGACAATTAGGGGTAAATTAGAGCTACAGAACACAGACAGCCAGGACTGATGTCTCTGATTTGCGGTGTGGGAAGGGCTACTCGTACAATGAAGTTGCTGCTAGGTAAATATTTCCTTAATGCCCCTTCGTTTGGTACCAATCCCACCTTTCCTCTGCCAATCAACCCCTTCCCTCTCATTAATCTGGCCCAAGCCCATGCATACCACTTTCCTCCTCACCGGCACTAGGCGCCAGCCTGTCCACAAAGAGAAAACACCAAATGTGAAATACTGCAAAGACTCTGAGGGCTGTGTAAGCCCCACAGGCTGCTGCTCTCTCCCCCTTTCCTGGGGGGAGGGGGCACAGATCCCAGTGGCTGCCAATATCCCCCCGTCCAGTCCCTGCCATTTCTTAGAGTGACTGAAAGTGGGAAGGGGACATGTGCCTTCCTTGTGACTGCCCCACATCCACCAGTACCTGAGCCTTCTTCCTTCCCCCTTTCCATGGGTGTTTCCATCCTGGCAGAGGAGCAGAGCATCCCACTCAGCCACTGCCCATCTATTTCCATGTTACCCTTAGGGCAGGGCTGTGGGGCTGGGTCCCCTCCCCTTGTTTGCCCTGTGGCCCCGCATGGCTGGGGGGCTGGTGTAGGTCTGTGGGGTGGGGGAGCTGGGGGTGATGCTGAGGCTGTGTGGAACTCGGGGCTGCTCTAGAACAGCGGTGACCTCACTGCTGCAGTGGTCACTGGCAGACCACGGCTGTTGATGGGGCCAGAGGCTAGTGGCTCCAGAGGGCACATCGGTGGCAGGGGGGGCCCGCGGGGGCCATGTGGCACCTCAGACGGGACAGGCAGGCTGGTGTGGTTACTTGGTAACCATGGGGAGCAGCCACTGTTCTCCCAACGCTCGCTGGACCCTGATGAGTGAGGCAGGCCGGGGCCCTGGCGCCCGCTTTGCCCTGCGGGCCCAGCCCCAGCTCCCTGTGCTCCTCCTCCTGCTGCTGGTGGTGGCTGCTGCCTCCCTCACTGGGCGGTACGGCAACGGCAACACCTGCCCGGCCCTGTGCCGCTGCTCCCAGGGGCTGCTCAACTGCAGCCGAGCGGCCCTGCCCCCCAGCCGCCTCCCCACTGGGCTCCATTGGCTCCCACCGCCTGCGCCCGCCGCTCGCAATTGGGCCTTCTTCTTCCTGTGAGTACTGGGCAGCCTGGGCCCCAGGTCAGCCGCTACCCTTCCAGGTTAGCCCCACTCCTCAGGCAGCCCACACCCCCAAGACAGTCCTTAGCCTCCCTCAGGCAGCCCCCACCTGGACACAGACACCTCCCCCCAACTCTGGGGAGATCTGGCCCAGGTAGGGCTCCTTTTAGCACAGCCTACCTTCCAAGGGCTGCTGTGACAGCAATCCCACGCCTGGCCCTTGACAGGGACCCCCTGGCCCAGAGTGTCAGGCCACAAAGTGCCAAATTGGAAGTCTAAAGTTAAGCAGCCAAGAGAACTTGGAGCATAAGTTCCTCTGGCTATCAGTGGGGCTTGTGTTCCTAAATCCCCTAGGTTCCCAAATCTACATTTGGGGCTAGTTGTCAAAGGGCCCATGGGACAGATATGGGCAGCCGCTCAGGGAGGCAGGCCCTGTCTGATTTAGGCCATGGCTACACTGCAATGTCAGCAGTAAAACTTGGGGTGTGAAAGCAGCGCATCCTTGATGGACAAGTGTATTGCTGATGCAAACCGCCAGCATGGACAGCGCTTTATCAACAGGAGATGCTCTCAGTGATGTGTCCCCTCCCCCAGCCCTCTGTTCTTCTTTTGCTTGTTTTTATCGGGTGTAGGGTCACAGTCACCCGCTCAGGAAGGGATAGATTCTGTGCCCCCCCCGCACCTTGTCCGCCCACCCTTAGGCCTTGTGTACATGGGAAAATTTCGCAGCCTGGCTATGTGTTTGACAGGGAGAGGAGATAAACTGGAAAAAGTCTTTTCTGGAATTATTGTCCCCCCAGAGGGAATTAGAGGGATATACCTACAGCAGTGCATATCTACCCCCTACCTTCACCAGGATTAACACTCCCTCGATGTACCTACGCCCCAGCATGCCACTCTCAAAAGAGATTTGGCTGGTGAAATGGCATTTATTTCTTCACAGAGACTTCAGTGGGAACTCCATTTCTTCCATTGAAAAAAGGGTGTGGAAGGGATACCCTTGGGCTGAGTATTTGTGAGTATTTTCTCGCATTTTTTTATACTGAAGGTATTTTCCAAGTGTTCAGTCTTTGAGCTAGACAGAAGCAGTAAGGAAAAAAAATAAAGAACAAATTCTCTCTCGCTCTCCTACATTCCAGTTCAGGGTGAGGGGTGATAATGAAATGCGTGAGGCTGTCAAAATGGCTGATAATCAGTTCTCTGATAATGGTCATCTTTTTACACAGTGAACTCTGAAAGCCCTGGTAGCTTTCTTGGGCCCACTGTGATACTATTCTCAGAGGGGTAGCCATGTTAGTCCAGTGGCATCTTATAGACTAACAGCTTTATTTGGGCATAAGATTTCATGGGTTGATGTCTTTGATTAAGTGGTTTTTTTTACTGATGAAAGATTATGCCCAATTAAAGCTGTTAGTCTGTAACGTGTCCCAGGGCTCCTTGGATACCTTTGTTAACAAAGATAGAAGCATCTGGTGCATTGGTAGTTGGTGTCCAAAGCTGAAATTGTGCCCTTAACTAGGTGATTATCAGAATGGTGAAGAAAATCTAGTATGAAGAGAGGAAGTGCCTAGGGTTTTTTTGTTTATTTTATTTCTCAGTAATCTTTTTTTAAAAATGTACTCAAAAAACTACCCACTGTGAAAAAGCCACAAGCTTGTTATATATGTTTATGTGCTTGTGGTTTAATACATATACGCTTCAAGAAAGAAAGCCCCTTTCATGTACACTGTTGTAGCATATTTAGGTTTATTCTCTTACTAACTGAAAAAAACACTTCTCAAATTTAGCAGGTAATTAACTTCCCATGAGCCCTGGGGCATAGACTTGGCCGAACAGTCACGGGTAAGAAATACAGAAATTCATCCTGGATGGCCATGGCAGATTTCTGGTCTGTGGTAGATGCTGTGAATCTTGAAAACACACTGTCATCCTCTCTGGTACCATGCACACATCCCCCAGGTGGAGCCAAATGTTAGTGTAGGGGTTACAGTCCCCTTTGGGTTTTTCCTTCTCTGCCAAGTAACAAATCTCCATGCACTGACTTTTAATACATTTTCTCATTTTCTTTCTGCATATGAGCTCATTTTACTGAAGTCATTAATTGTTACTGTTTTTTTATAGAGATTGAACCTGATTTTGAAGTAGTGTTCTCCCATTGTGTGGTTAAATTGGACAGAAATGACTGGTCCAGTTAAATCTTATCATAGAACTGGAAGGGATCTCAAGAGGCTACCAACTCCAGCCCCCTTCATTCACGGATTTGAAAAAAAAAATGAACCTACCCCAAAGCCTTGAAAGCCCCCCCACCAAAGATTGGGCTCACAACCCTGTGTTTACAAAGCCAATACTCTAAACACTGAGAGAACTCAAGCTGCACATAGTGTACTTCTTTTCAGGATAAAATGTCTATATGAGAAGAACATACTCGACGTTACCATACCTGGATTTTTTTAGAGTATACTCTTCCCGCAGGCATTCTTGTAATTCCTTGGAAGGCTTACAGGGGGCTGCAAGCTATGGAAAGGAGAGGTTAGAGGGCACGGCTAGACTTACCTGGTACTTGCAATTCCAAGCACACAGCCCAACTGCTACTGTCTGTAAATGGCCCAAGGACTCACTTCTCCAAGGGCGTGGCTCTGCAGAGCCAACCAGAGAACTCCAGTTCCAGGGAAGTCATTTTCCATCTTCCTTTCTGAATTCCATCAGGTTCATTTACTCCTGAGTCAGGGCTGAAGACTGGTCTCCATGATGGCTGCTTATGTCCATTCTCTCACTTTCCCAGTGGACAGAAGTTTGATACTGTAAAAGCAAATTCTGTGTAAAGCATCAGTCTCCTCCCACCCCCAAATGTAAGACACACTAAATGGTGACAGGTCTTGTATCTTCTAGTATGCCCTATGTGTCATATTTTCTTCACTCTTAAGAACAAAAGCAAACATCTGCCCTGCAATTAGCCTGAAAGGAATGGGGGAGAAATTTAGCACCAGATCAATGCACAGAGTTTAGAATGGTCTTTCCATCTTAACTTTGGAGTCACAGGCAGGACTGCCACGTACAGGGACTCATTTCTCCCCCCAAGTGTCAGTTGGAGGAGAAGGAGATAGAAAGGAATCTCGTCTGTTTTGTGAACTAATAAAAGTTAGTAATTATGGAACCGATCTCTCTTATACAGCAGGGCTGACAGCCACTGCGGGCCCCAGGGCAAGGTGTGAGGCGGGGCAGAAGGGGTGCAGCGATGGGCAGAAGTGACGAGGCTGAGAGCAGTCAGTCGTTAGTACCCCGATTCCTCAGAGCTGTGTAGAGTGGTATTCTGGTGGCAATTCAAAATGGCCTGCAGCTCCGGCCACCACTGCTGCTGCAGGTAATCAGCAGCAGATGGGAATGCCTCTGAATCTCTGGGCCCCCGAGCAACTGTCCTCTTTGTCCCCACATGGGCAAGCCTGCTTTTATGGAATGGCTAAACAAGAAAATATAAAATCACCCCTGAGCTTTTGCGACATGCAACTGTAGAAAGATGTTAATTATGCAGACTGTCAAGTTATTGATTCGGAACTCATTACCTGTAGTGATATGATAGCTCAAAAGATGAAAGGGAGGAAAATACGCACAGAGGAGCAGATTCTGCCAGTTCTTCCCAATTCAAAATGGAGGTTGAGACTTTGCAGAGGGTTCATAATGAACAAGGCAAGACACTACTAGAGTTTGCTGTGGAGCACGAGATGGTGATCTGCAACACAAGATTCCAACAAAAGGACTGTAGGAAGTGGACGTGATGATTGAATGATGGGAAGTCCAAGAATGTGATAGATATGATCTTGATGAGAAGATGGGTAACATCAGTACAGCAGTGCCGAACTTTCCAAGGAGTGGATATAGATTTGGCCCACGGTCTAGTGATTGCAAACATCAAAATGAAACTCAAGAGAAAGTGTAATACACTCATCCCTCATTTAATGAGTACTTATGAGTACTCGCTAAAACGAGGAACATATATACCTACCGTTATTCACTATATGAATGAACTTACTCCACTTATATGAGTGGGGTCCCTGGCAGGGGGCAGGGGGACCCGCAGGCCTGGGGCTGGCTCAGCTCCAGTTGTGGGGTCCTTTGCTGGGGGTGGGGAGACCTGCAGCTGGACCCTTCTCTCCCCCTTCCCTCAAACATGCAGCTGTCACAACAGACCTTAGGCTGAGTGAAGAGAGGGAGAAGGCTCTCAGCCTGGTTCCCTCCCCTGCAATGGCAGGCATGTGAAACTGATCAGCCTTGAGCTAATCAGTTTCTCAGCCCCACAAGCCATGGGAAGACTGGAACCAGCCTGCCCCTGGTTCCCAGCTTCTGTCACTCTGGGAGTCAGGAAACTGACCAGCCCTTGCCTTTACCCTTGCCGGAAAATTGAGTTATGCAGGGGTTGCAGGAACAACCCCTGGGTAACTCCAGGGTTTACTGTATTAGACTCCCACCCAACCCCTCAGACCTCACCCTCAGCCAGGTTTTAACTGCCTCCCACGGTCCCAAACTGCCTCCAGCCTTAAACCTGCCCAGCAGCCACAAACCACCCCCAGCCTCAGAGACCCCCAGGCCCCAAACTACCCCAAGGCTTACACCCCCCCCCAGCAGCCCCAAACTGAACCCAGCTTTACACCCCCCAGCAGCTGCAAACCACCACCAGCATTAGACTCTCCCTGCAGCCCCAAACTCCCCCCAGTTTTAGACCCTCCCCTGCATCCCTCAACAGCCCCAGCCTTAGACACTCCTCCTCCTCCTCCTACAGCCTCTTCACCAGGGCTGCTAGGCTGGGTGGCTCCCCCAGCCCTCCTGCTCCCAGCAATTAACTCAAGTGTTAAGGTTTTAGCACCTAGGCATAAGGTAATTACTCTCTCTAATGATAGAGATAGCTGCCATCTCCAGCAGTTATTGCTATAGATAGATATCTGCCTGAGGCAGCAGTATTAAGAAACTCAGTGGTGTCAGATGGCAGAACTAGGAGTAATGGTCAGAAGTTGAAGAGGGAAA
Organism: Carettochelys insculpta; assembly: GCF_033958435.1. Taxonomy (NCBI): domain Eukaryota; kingdom Metazoa; phylum Chordata; order Testudines; family Carettochelyidae; genus Carettochelys; species Carettochelys insculpta. Next base: position 16,571,944 of record NC_134164.1, read on the forward strand.
GGTGTAGGTTAGATATTAGGAAAAACTACTTTACCAGGCAGGTGGTGAAGCATTGGAATGTGATGCCTAGAGAGGTGCTGGATTCTCCATCCCTTGAGGTTTTTAAGTCCCGTCTGGACAAGGTCCTGGCTGGGATGACTTAGTAGGGGTTGATCCTGCTCGAAGCAGGGGGCTGGACTAGATGACCTCCTGAGGTCCCTTCCAGCCCTATGATTCTGTGATTCTGTTATGGCTTCTTTAACAGGCACATGCACCTGGAAACTGCCCAGCTGGCAACCTTTAACAAATCTAATGTGACCCATATTTTGGTCCCTACCCATAGGTTGGGAATCCCTGCTCTACATACATATACTACATTCTATTTCTTGTGCCAAACTATTCAAATACACCAGAAAAGTACCTAAATTCAACTGGTTTATGTCAAGTTACAAGCCCTTGGAACAAATTGGAGACTTTTACATGTATTTTAATGGGAATTTAGTGTCACTCTTATGAGTTTTCACCTATGAGCAGAAATTTGGGAACAAATTGTGCTTGTATAGCGAGGATGAGTGAACCCAGTTTAAGAAAAGAAAAGATGTGGCAAGGCTAGGTGAGGAAGAAATAGGGAATGCGTACAGAGCAGCGATCAAAGAGAGGATTAGGAATGCAGCCACAGAGAAAGACTTAGCTAAGAAAGTCAAAGGGATAGCCACAGCGATAGAAAAGGCAATTGAGCACACTGTTCTGGAAGAAAAGAAGATCAATAAGAAGTGGATTGCACAGGAGACACTGAAGTGGGTCCAAGAGAAGAGAGCACTGAAGATCAGAAGGGATGTTTCTGAGAGGATGGAACAGCAATACAGGTTGAAATGCAATGAGGTAAGGAAGGTGGCCAGAATGGATAAGTCAAAATGGTTAGAGGAGAAATGTGACGATATAGAGAGGTATTACAGCAAATGTAAGACCAGGGAGGTATACAAGAAGATAAGGAATATTAATAGGAAGTGGCAGCTGAAGCAAATGGCAATCAAAGACGAGAACGAAGAGGTGCTCATGAACAAGGAGAAGATTGTGCAGTGATGGACGAGATATTGCACCTATCTATACAAAGCACAGTTGGACATGAATGTCTCTGAGAGAATGATTGAAGAACTGAAAGAGATATCTGCACAGAGCGTCAAGAGTGAGGCTGATATTTTGAAGGAGAAAATGGAAAGAGCAGTGAAATGACTAAAGAACAACAAGAGACCTGGAAACGATAAGATCGCATGAGAGATGATTAAATATGGCAGAGAAAGTATGATTCAGGAAATACACCAACTATGTAATATAGCATGGAAAGAAGGGACCTAAGGAATGGACTGGATCTGTGCTAGTGACACTACTCAAGAAAGGAAGTGCATTGGAGTACAAGAACTACAGAATGATTGCTGCCCTAATGAGCTGCTTAGGCAGGTATCAGAGAGGCAGCCAAGTTAGCCTGTATCTTCAAAAACAACAGTAGTCCTGTGACAACTTAGAGACTAACAGATATTTTGGAGCATAAGCTTTCGTAGGCAAAGACCTGCTTCATCAGATGCAAGAGTGGTGGGGTTTCAGAGCAGGATTTAAAGAGGGGTCTCAGTAAAGAGGAGGGCCAGAACTGACAAGGTCTCTCCAGTCATGGTGGATGTGGCCCAGTATTGGCAGTTAATATGGAGTTGTGAACATCAAGAGAGGTGGGAAGAAATCAAGTCAGTTCAGTCGGGGGATGTTGCCCATTGTCAGTTGCTAATGTGGAAGTGTGAACATCAAGACCCACTCCCAGTCTCTGTTCAATCTTTGGTTGATGGAGCCAAATTTGCAAATAAATTGCAGCTCTGAAATCTCTCTTTGCATTTTATTTTTGAAATTTTTTTGTTGTAGGACTGCTACTTTAAAATCTGTTACTGAGTGTCCAGGGAGATGGAAATGTTTTCCTACAGGTTTTTGTATGTTATTAGCCGCGTCTACACATGCCGGCTACTTCGAAGTAGCTGCGCCAACTTCGAAATAGCGCCTGCCATGTCTACAAGTGGCGAGCGCTATTTCGAAGTTGAAATCGACGTAAGGCGGCAAGACATCAAAGTCGCTATCCCCATCAGGAGATGGGAATAGCGCCCTACTTCGACGTTGAACGTCGAAGTAGGGCATGTGTAGCCGATCCGCAACCCTCAACATCGAAAGAGCGGGGTCCGCCATCGTGGCCATCAGCTGAGGTGTTGAGAAACGCTTTCTCCAGCCCCTGAGCTCTATGGTCGCCGTGTGCAGCAGCCCCTTAAAGCTCCCCGCCCCCTGCGTTCCTGTGCAGGAAGCTGAGAGCATGTGCAGGTGGCAGCACTGCCACGCGGCCAGCCTGCACGTCTCTCTGCAGCCCCAACCTACCACCCCTGCAGCGATGGCCGCTTGCCAGCCCCCCAAGCGCCCCCAGGGCACTCCCCCCAAGAGGAGGCAGGGCTCCCAGCCAGCCAGCCAGCCTGGGAAGAGGCAGCAGGGCCCCTCCTAGATGGAGGCCAAGATCCGGCACCTGCTGGGGCTCTGGGGTGAGGAGGAGGTGCTCCAGGTAATGGGGAGCAAGAGGCGGAACGTGGATGCGTTTGCTCGGCTGGCTGAGGGCCTGGCTGCCCGGGGTCACCCTGCCTGCACTCCTGACCATGTGAGGAGTAAGGTTAAGGAGCTGTGGCAGGGTTACTTCCAGGCCCGGGATGCAGCCAGCTGATCTGGGGCCATCCCCGCCACTTGCCCCTTTTACAGGGAGCTCAGGTCCATCCTGGGCCCCTGGTACACCTCCTCCCCCCCGGCCACTCTTGACACCTCGGCCGACGAGCCCCAGCAGGCCCTGGAGACGGAGTCTGCTCCGGAGGCAAGCCCTGCACCCCAGGGGCCCCCCCAGGAGCCCACCCATGGGATGCCGGAGGAGGAAGAGGGAGACTCCTCCTTCAGCGATGGGGGGGATCCGGATCATCATCCTGTCCTGGAGCTCCAGCAGGGTGTCCGCCCAGAGGGTGTCCCCTGACCGTGGGAGCGGACCGTCAGGTATATACCGCCCCCGGTGCACACCCCCGGGGTTAAGGGGCGGGGACAAGAGACATGACCAGGGCCCTCCACGTGCCCAGATGACCATGGCCCCAAGGACAGCAGTGGCATGTCCCTCAGAAGAGTGCATCAGCCCCTGCCCCCCAGCAGGGCAGTGCCATGCCCCATCCCTGGGGATGTGGGGAGCAGAACCTTGGGTCCCCCGGGGGGCGGGGTGGGACACCCATCAGCAGCAGCAGCATCTCCCGGGGACGGGGATGGCAAACCAACAGCAGAGGGGTGGGGGAGACAAGGGCCACGGGTTGGGGCCCACGCTAATGGCTGTCTCCACTCTTCTTCCCCCCTGTGTCCCGCAGCTGCACCATCAGAGGGCCTGGAGAGCGCTGGTGAGGTGTCCGTGGTCCCGGAGAGCCCACCAGGGCCATCCCAGCAGGCCATCCCCGCAGTGGAGCACCGACCAGCCCCAGGACGGGGCCGATGGCGGAGCCACCAGAGGACAGCCATGGACCCCCAGCTGCTCACGACCCTCCAGCGTCAGCTGGAGGTGTCGGAGCGGCGCCTGCGGGTGGAGGAGCGGCGGCTGGAGCTACAATAACGAGCGCTGGCCTGGTGCCAGGAGGCATGGGGGGGCCTTCATGTGCACATTCAAGCGCATAGCGGAATACCTGGCCCCCCCCGCTGCGCTGCCCGCCGCGCCGCCCGCCGCTCCGACCACTGTTCCACCACTGTCTGCCACCTTGGGGCCTGCCGCTGAGGGGGACCTGGGGCCTGCAGACACCCGCTGGCCGTATCTGCCGGTTCACCCGGCCTCCACCCAGCCTCGGCCAGGGCGCCGGCCAAGGTGAGGGTTGTGCCCTCCAACCCTGGGCGCCGGACAGTAGGGGTGCGTGGCCGAGGACGTGGCCCCCCCCCTTCCCCTTTGTACATATCCCCCATTATTTGTATATAGTTTGTGTTGGACCCCTGTTCTCTTATGGTGCCTGCCCCCCCATGTAAACAGTGCCCCCCCTTTGTTCTATATATATATATTGTATTAATAAGACATTTCACTGTTTTGGTTTCAAAAAACATGTCCATTTATTTGCAAGAAAAGTTGGGGGTGGGTGTGCTCTTGGGTGCTCTGTGGTGTGGGCGTGGGGGCAGGGAGTGTTGTGGAGGATGGGGGGGTGCAGTGGGTGGCCCGTCAGCGTTCACCCCGCGGCCTGGTCAAAATGGGCCTGCAGGGCCTCCCGGACCCGGATCCCTTCGGGGTCCATCTGGCGACTGGGGGCAGCAGGTGGCTGCACATCAGCCCTGCCAGCCTCCACAGCCCAGCCCTGGAAGAAGGCCTCTCCCTTGCTCTCCACCAGGTTGTGGAGTGCGCTGCATGCGCCCACAACCTGGGGGATGTGGTGGGGCCTGCATCCAGGCAGGTGAGGAGACACCTCCAGCACCCTTTGAGGCGGCCAAAAGTGCGCACGACTACCTGGCACGCATGGTTCAACAGCGTGTTGAACCGCTCCTGGCTGGCTGTGAGATGGTCCATGTAAGGGTGCATGAGTCAGGGCCGGAGGGGGTACACCGCGTCTGCGACAACGCAGAGGGGCATGGTGGTGTCCACCACAGGGATCTCCCACTGGGGGATGTAGGTCCCCGCTTCCAGCCGGCGGCACAGGCCCAAATTTCTGCATACCCGGGCGTCGTGGGTGCTGCCAGGCCAGCCAACGTAAATGTCCAGGAAGCGGCCCCGGCTGTCCACCAAGGCCTGGAAGACCACCGAATGGTAGCCCTTCCTGTTGAGGAAGCGTCCTCCATTGTGGTTCGGGGCATGGATGGGGATATGGATCCCATCCAGAGCCCCAAAGCAATTTGGGAAGCCCAGGCTGGCAAACCCCGCGATGGCAGCATCCGGGTCCCCAAGCTGCATGAGCCTGTGGAGGAGCAGGGCGTTGATTGCTCGGATGACCTGCAGGGGAAGGACATGAGAGAGCACCAGTGAGGGGTGTGCAGGGTGTGTCTGGCCCTCCACCCCAGGGCTCCCCACTCCCAGATCTCCCCCAGGGCTCCCCTCTCCCAGGGATCCCCCCTCCCAGGGCTCCCCCCCCCGGGTCCTCTTACCTTCATGAGGATAGCCCCAACGGTGGCCTTGCCCACGCCAAACTGCTGTCCTATGGAGTGGTAGCTGTCTGGAGTGGCCAGCTTCCAGACAGTGATGCCAACCCATTTCTCAACCATGAGGGCACGTCGCATGGAGGTGTCCTGGTGCCGTAAGGCAGGGGTGAGCCACTGGCAGAGCTCCAGGAATGTCTGCCGGCTCATGTGGAAATTCTGGAGCCAACGGTCATTGTCCCACTCGAGCACCAGCCGCTCCCACCAGTTGGTGCTCGTGGGGTAGCTCCACAACCGGCGGCGTGTGCGGCGGGTGCGGGGGGGCGGGGTCAGAGGGCAGCAAGGTCTGGGGATGCTTCCTTCTCCCCTGGGGGCAGCTCCTCTTCCACGAATAAAAGGTGGTCAGCTGCCTCCTGCATAGCATTGAGCAGGGCAAGCACTGCTCCTGCAAGGGCGGGTGTGTGGACCTCTGGCTGCTGCTGCTGCTGCTGCTGCTGCTGGGGGTCCATACTGCTTCGACGAGGTGTGCATGCCTGTGGCTCTGCAGGCCATGTGCTGTGCAGGCTGAGTGTGTCTGGGAGGGGCCCTTTAAGGGAGTGGCTAGCTGTTGCCCCAGAAGTGCTAGTCTGCCCTGTGACCCTATCTGCAGCTGTTCCTGGCACCCTTATTTCGATGTGGGCCGCTTTGGCGTGTAGATGTTCCCCTGCAGCGCCTACTTCAATGTAGTGCTGTCCAACGTCGACGTTGAACATCGACGGCACCAGCCCTGGAGGACATGTAGACGCTATTCATCAAAATAGCTTATTTCGATTTTGCTACATCGAAATAAGCTATTTCAATGTAGCATCCCCGTGTAGAAGTAGCTATTGTTCCTGATGTCTGATTTATGTCCATTTATTCTTTTACATAGAGACTGTCCAGTTTGGCCAATGTAAATGGCAGTGGGGCATTACTGACACAAGATGGCATATATTATATTAGTAGATGTGCAGGTGCAGGTGATGTGATGGTGTGGTTGATGTTAGGTGCTGTGATGATATCACTGGTGTAGATATGTGAGCAAAGTTGGCAGCAAGGTTTGTTGCGGGGATTGGTTCCGGGTTTAGAGTTACTGTGTTGTGGTCTATAGTTGCTGGTGAGAATTTGTTTAAGGGTGGCAGACTGTCCGTAGGTGAGGGCAGACCTGTGTCCCAAGGTCTGTGAAAGCAAAGGATCGTTGTCCAGGATGGGTTGCAGATCACTGATGCTGCGCTGCAGAGGCTTTAGCTGGGAGCTGTATGTGATGGCCAGCAGTATTCTCTTGTTTTCCTTGTTGGGCCTGTCTTGATGTGGCTTCTGGGTATGTCTGGCTCTGTCAATTTGTTTCTTCACTTCCTTAGGTGGGTATTGTAGTTTCAGGAAGCTTGGTAAAGGTCTGGTAGACGTTTGTCTCTGTCTGAGGACAAATGGAGCAAATGTGGTTGTACCTTAGTGCCTGGCTGTGTACAATGGATTGTGTAGTGTGCCCTGGATAGAAGCTGGAGGCAGGCATATAAGCATAGTAGTCGGTGGGTTTTCGGTATAGAGTGGTATTTATGTGACCATCACTTATTTGCACAGTAGTGTCCAGAAAGTGGATCTCTTGTGTGGACTGGTCCAGGCTAAGGTTGATGGTGAGTTGGAAACTGTTGAAATCATGATGGAACTCCCACGGGTCCAGATGATGAAGATGTCATCAGTGTAGCGCAAGTAGGCAAGGTGCTGATGATGTTACTGATGGAGAGACTAAGATCACAGATAGAAGAACATCTAGTGGACGAGCAAGGGGGGTTCAGGAAAGATAGAAGTACCATAGAGCAAATAGTGGCATTATGACTGGTAGTGGAAAAATCTCAACAAAAGAACATCTACAATTGCTTCATTGATTTTCAGAAGACATTTGACAGTATAGCTCAGAAAGTTACTTGGGCAGTATTGGAATTGTATGGAGTGCATAGCAGACTGATACTGTTGTTGAAGGATATCAGTGACAATGCAGAGACAGCAGTGAGAATGTACAGAGAGTTGGGAAGTTGGTTTAGAATGAGTAGAAGTGTGAGATGAGGAGATCCAACATCACCAAGTATCTTTATCATGCATCTAAAGAGAGTGATGGACAAGATCAAGAAAGAGGTAGAAGGGCTATCTGCATGGGAGGAGAATCAACAATTTGAGATTTGTGGATGATATAGTTATCATTGAAGATGAGGAGAAGCTAGCAAAAATAGTGCAGATGCTAAATGAGGAAGGGAAGTGGTACGGACTCACTATGAACATTGATAAAACAAAAACAATGGCATTTGGAGATAAGGAAATAGGAAGGAAGATCAGTGTAGATGGAGTTGAACTAGAAAACGTAGAGAAGTTCAAATAGCTTGGGAGCAACATAACATACGATCTAGACTGTAAGAAGGAAATAGCAACTAGAATAGTGAAATCAAGAGCGAGTTTGAAGGCGATGGATAAGATCTGGAAAAGCAAAGCGATTAGCTTAGGAACAAAGCTGAGCATCTTGAAAATGTGTGTATTCAGCAGCATGTTGTATGGATATGAGACATGGGAGATAATGAAAGATTTGAAGGTGCTGGAGAGAAGTTGTTATAGAAAGATCATGGGAATAGGATGGATGCAGAAGGTCACCAATGAGGAGTTATATAGGAAGATACAGCCAAAAGAGAGCCTACTGCAGAAGGTTATATGATGCAAGTTACAGCTATTTGGGCATATTTGCAGAATGCATGATAAATAAAAAATCAAGACCCTGGTATTCAACATAATGGACAGTTCAAATAGGAGAGGCAGACCCCACAGAGAATAGATAGATGATATAGTAGATTGGTGCAGAGCTAGTCTACAGAAACTAAGCCAGTCTGCACTGGACAGGGAAAGATGGAAGGAAAGAGTAAGGGAGGCACCAGACACCAACGAGTGCTGAGCCCATAGTTGTTGATGATGCTGATGAGAGGGTTCAGAAAAGAGCTGTGAGAATTATTAAAGGATGGGAAAACATGCCCTATGGGGTATGTCCACACTTTAGTTAGACTGCCCTATGCCAGCTGATCTGGGCTCATGGTGCAGGGCTGTTTCATTGCAGTATAGATGCCCACAGACGATCCAGCTGCAGCCTGGGCTCTGGCACTCTCCTGCTTTAAAGGGTCCTAGAGTGTGGTCTCCAGGATGAGCCCAAAAGTCTACATGGCAAGGAGCCCAAACCCATGAGCCCAAATAAGCTGGCAGGGCCAGCCCTGGGTGCCTAATTGCACTGTAGACATACCCATAGTGATAGACTCAAAGACCTCAATCAATTTAGCTCAACAAAGAAATGTCTAAGGGGTGATTTGATCAGAGTCTGTAAGTATTTACATGGAGAATACATATTTGATGCTGGGCTATTTAGTCTGTCAGATAATAGCACAACAAGATCCAATGGCTGAATGTTGAAGGCAGACAAATTTGGACTGGAAATAAGGCATATGTTTTTAACACTAAGTAATAACCATTGGAGGAAGACTGCTTGTGCATGAACCCAGGGCAAGCAGCATAGCAGGCAAACAGAGAGAACCTTTAACAGCTGCTCTTTTTGTATCGTTCTCAGCTGAAGAGATTTGTATCTGTCTTGATTATTGTTGGTAGATCAAGTAAAGTACCATTTTTTCCTGTGATTTCAGAGTTTTAAAGGACAATGACTTACGCAAACTGCAGAAGGATTCGCTTGAGGGCTTGCTGTCACTAAAGCACCTGTATGTATTCCTTTCTAGTACTACTTCATTTATAGAGCTGATAACAGACAAACGGCTAAATGGTTTTGAATTCTTTGCTGCTGTTGGCAATGCTTCTTGGGGTTATTTTAAATCAATTCATGGTTTTACAGCTGGGGTCCTGGGGACAACTCAGGCCTGGTCTACACTACCCAGTTTGATGCAGGGCAGAGTATGTCAACCTAATTATGTCAGTGTACACACTACAACCAATGCAAGTGCCCTACTATACCGACATCATAACTCTACCTCCAGGAGATGCATAAGGCTTGCATAGATGTAGGTAGGGTGGGTTAGAGCCTCTGCAGATATTGTGTTTTTTTCCATTGGCTGTCGGCTCTCTCGTCAATTTTATAGTTCCCTGAAAGCTGGAGAACTAGAGCTCAGCTGCCCCTGACTCCCACCTCCCAGCTGGGCTCTAGCATGGCTGTCCCCTTGCTCTCACCCTGCCAGTTGGAGCCAAGCACCACAGTGAGGGTGAGGATCCGAGAACTGGGGGCCCTCAGCCACTCACACTGCCCCCATCAGCAATTGGTAACACTCGTTGTGGGAATGCACACCCTTGAAAGAAGGTGGATCCTATGGACATCAGGCACGTCAGTAGTTACTGTGGTGGCTGTAAGTTGACCTAAAATAGATCAATAGGCTGCAGTGTATGTAGACATGCCCTCATAGCAGAGACAATGCTGGGTTTCAACAGCATCTACCTGGTACAGAATTGCAACAGAGAGAAAGCCATGCTAGTCTATATACTATCAAAACAAAAAAGCCATCAAGCCACACTTTAAAGACTAACAAAATAATTTATTAGGTGAGCTTTCATGGGACAGACCCACTTCTTCAGACTTCTTCAGTTGGTCTGAAGAAGTGGGTCTGTCCCACGAAAGCTCCCCTTATACATTATTTTGTCAGTCTTTAAAGTGCGACTTGATGGCTTTTTTGTTTTGATTGTACAGAATTGTGTTTCTCTTCTCTATTTCAGTCCATTTGCCTGAGGCTAGCTCTTCCTTGCACAAACAGGTGTTTTTATGTCACGATAACTAAATTGCAATAACTATCCCAATGTAAACCCTTAGTGGAGGGAAGATAGGCTAGCTTTCAACTTACTGTAGCTGAGGACAGTCCCAGCTGGGGATTATAGACCTTGGCTAGCTGCAGGTAAGTCAAAACCAGATGCATCAAGGCAAAACTACCTGTGCCTTGTCTTCACTAGGATTTTGCATAGAGAGAGCTGTTTTGCAGTGAAGACAAACCTGAGAGTAGGATTCTCGCTGCTTTTCAGCTCATCTGCTCCAGCTGCTTACTCTCTTACTCAGGATCCTGAAGGGTTTCTTCCACACCAAGCAGCTGCAAAGTCACAGACAGGGAAACCCAGTGGCCCTTCCCATGGGAAAGGCTGCTGGAGCAGGTGTTTGTGAGGAAATCTCCCTGGAGATTCACCCACAGTGTCCTATTGGAGGGAGTGGATTTATTCTTCCCAAGCCTGGTATTGGAAAGGGAATGTGGGTGACCAGGCCACTGCAGGACGGTGGAGTATTTCAAGGGATGTGTGATCCCTGAGTCATTTGAGGGATTCTTGTGCCGTCTTGGCAAATATATTAATTCCCGACACACACACCCATTTTTCTTTAAAAAAAAAAAAAACTAAGAAATTTCACACAGAAGTCCTCATTAATACTGGTGAGGGTTGGTACCAGAGTGGTCATGTAACCCTAATAAGTGTTGAGCAGGTGCTTAGGAAACCCAGGCCAGTGGACCTGTGGTGGCTAGGGGACAGGTGCCCCTCTCCCGCCCCAAATCTAGCCCAGCCCCTGACCTGTCACAGGCCCCAGTACTGGGACTGCCATGGTGAGATGAGGCTTCTCTCCCTGCACTAGCCCAGATGTCCACTATGGGAAGAGAAAGTTGGGGACAGGCCTCTCTCCCCATCTTAGCTCCCCACCCGCCGTGCAGCCTGTATCACAAACTGCTCATCCCCAGGCTCTCCCCAGAGCCTGCCCACCCAGTCAGAGCCCTCACACCCTGGAACATCAACCTTCTGTCCCAGCCCTGAGCCTCACCTCACCACATGAATTTTGTGTGCACCAGTACTGAGGTGTTGTGTGAGACATCACTTCCATATTGGTACATAACAAAATTCATTCTGCGCATGTGTGGGAAGAATTAGTGAGAACACCGTTTGGTATCGTTATGAATTTTTGAGGTGGGAGGGAGAAGGGGTTTCTTTTTATCCATTCAGCGTCAATTCTTTCCTGTTCTGGGGTTTCCTATATGGGGTAGTGTGAATGAGTGAGTACGACAGCAGTGACATGAAAAGGTAGCAAATTCTGCTTTTGCTTTCTTTTATCTTCTGGTTAAAATTTCTGCAGTGGTTCCTCTTCCCTGCACTCTTCCCAGCATACCAGGGAAAGGACAAATAGGCAAACACATGTTCCTCTCGACAAGCTGGAGTTGGTAGCTGCCAGGCTGCTAATGACTGGAAGAGCCCAGCCCAGTCAGACTTATGGGAGCCCCAGCTTAGCAAATAGGAACCTGTGGTGTTAGGAAAATAAAAACAGACACCTCCTAGGAAGGGGGAGACTGACCCGGGATAGGCTGGTTTGGATTTGGCTCAGGAATCTAATATTATTTCTTGTTCAAACTCCTGGGTTGTTATTTACAGTCCTCGTCATGTCGTCTGTTTAGTCAGAACAGTGACCTTTTTACGCCCTGTCCTGGCCACCTTGACTTTTCTGACCAAAGTGGGTGTTTGTCCTGTTTGTGAAGCCCAATCAATCAGCTGGCGATAGCAAATAGACAAGTGCCTATTTTTGTAACAAAAAAAAAAAAAAAAAAAAAAAAAAAAGTGGGACGCAGAGGAATATGCATGGGGGTTAGCTGTGGTACCTGCTCCATGCAGCGTGTGGGGAGCAGGCCTCAAAGGGTGACAGCAGGAAAAGAGGCAGCTGCATGGGGACCCAGCATTTCAAAGGACTTTTTACTTCAACAGCAGTGGCAGCTGGAGCTCTGGGCCCCTTTGAACTGCCATGGCAGTGCCACTCCATGTGTCTCGGGAGGGAGGGGGCAGCACCAGGTCTGCCCCTTGTGCCTTTGGCCCTGGTCTTTCTGAGGCACAGAGCTGGGCTCCCCTCCTTCCTTGCCTAGGACCTGCAGTGGGAGCAATGAAGTCAGCCCTGTGCAGGGATAAGGGGCAAGGCTTGGGGGAGCAGTTTGGGCCAGCCCCACATGGGGAGGAAAATGTGGGGAAGCAGATCAGGCCAGGACAAGCAGCTCAGGCCAGACCTGCGCAGGATGAGGGTGGGGCTGTCCCATTTCCCCTTTGGGAAATATGACACCCTGTCTTTACTGAAGGTGGACTTAATATTTTTGCTTCTCTTTCCATTGCGGGGAGTCTATTTTCTCTTACTTTGGTTCATCTGGATCTCCTTTAACAAGCTGCCCTGATACTTGATGTTTAGGACATATGACATTGACTGTGAGGTGTGATTTGGATAGCAAATATGGGCTTGGATGGAAAGTGACAGACCACCCCGTCACAAGCTTCAAAGCTGAAGCACTCTAAAATCAGCAGATGCCCCAATTAAGATTGCACATGCAATAGACATACACATACATGGGCTTGTTCTAAACTTGATATTCAGCTATGTAGAATCATAGAAGAAAAGTTGAGCATTAGGGTTAGGAGAGACATTAGGAGGTCATTGAGTCCTGGCCCCTGCTCAAAGTAGGACCAACCCTAACTAAATCACTCCAGCCAAGGCTCCGTCAAGTGTGGACTTAATGACCTCTGAGACTGGAGATCTTAGAATCAGAGAACAATAGAGCTGAAAGAGACCTAAAAAAGCCATCAAGTCCAGCCCCCTGCCCTAAGCAGGACCAAACCCACCAGATCAGCCCAGGCAGGGCTTTGTTGAGGCGAGACTTAAACACCTCTACTACTTCCCTGGATAGACCATTACAATGCTTCACCACCCTCCTAGTGAAAAAGTTTTTCCTAATGTTCAACCTGGACCTCCCAACTGCAACTTGAGACCATTGTTCCATGTTCTGCAATCTGTGACCATTGTGAACAGCCTTTCTCCAGCCTCTTTGCAACTTCCCTTCACTAGTAAGTTGAAGGCTGTTATTGAGTCGCCCCTCAGTCTTCTCTTCTGCAGACTAAACAGTCCCAATTCCCTCAACCTTTCTTCATGTCATATGCTCCAGCCCCCTAATTATTTTGGTCACCCTCAGCTGGACCCTCTCCCGTGTATCCACATTCTTCCCGTAATTGGGGGCCCAAAACTGGACATAGTACTCAAGATGCGGCCTCACTAAAGCCGAATAAAAAGGAACAATCACTTCTTTGGATCTACTGGCAACGCTCGTCTTGATGCAACCTAATATGCCATTAGCCTTCTTGACTACAATGGCACACTGTTGACTCATGTCCAGCTTCTCGTCCACTACAACTCCCAGGTCCTTTTCTGCAGAACTACTACCAAGCCAGTCAGACCCCAGCCTGGAACAATGCTTGAGATTCTTCTGGCTCAAGTGCAGAACTCTGCACTTGTCCTTATTGAACCTCATCAGATTTCTTGCAGCCCAGTCTTCCAATTTGTCTAAGTCACTCTGGACCCTGTCCCTACCCTCCAGCGTACCTACCTCTCCCCCTAGCTTAGTGTCATCTGCAAACTTGCTGAGGGTGCAATCCAACCCCTCATCCAGGTCAATTATAAGTATGTTGAACAGAACAGGACCCAGAACTGAACCTTGGGGCACACCACTAGAAACCGACCGCCATCCCGACATCGAGCTGTTGATCACTACCCTCTGGGCCCGACCTTCTAGCCAGCTTTCTATCCATCTTACCATCCATTTATCTAATCCACATTTCTTTAATCTGCTGACAAGACTATTGTGGGAGACCATATCAAAAGCTTTGCTAAAGTCAAGATAAATCACATCCATTGATTTTTCCCTATCCACAGAGCTAGTTATCTCATTGTAGAAACTAATCAGATTGGTCAGGCATGACTTGCCCTTCATGAATCCATGCTGACTATTCCTGGTCACTTTCCCCTCCTCCAAGTGCCTCAAAATGACTTCCTTGAGGAGCCCCTCCATGATTTTTCCAGGAACTGATGTCAGACTGACCAGCCTATAGTTCCCTGGATCATCCTTCTTCCCTTTTTTAAAGATGGGCACTACGTTTGCCTTTTTCCAATCATCCGGGATCTCTCCCAATCTCCACGACATTTCAAAGATAATGGCCAAGGGCTCATCAACAACATACGCCAACTCCCTCAGAACCCTCAGATGAATTAGGTCTGGGCCCATGGATTTATGTATGTTTAGCCTTTTTATATAGCTCCTAACCTGTTCTTTCCCCACCAAAGGCTGTCCACCTTCATCCCACAATGCATCACTTATCGCATTAGTCCAGGAACTGCCCTTGTCCGTGAAGAGGCAAAGAAAGCATTAAGTACTTCAGCTTTCCCTACATCATCTTTCACGGGGCTACCTCCCTCATCCAGTGGGGGCCCCACGCCCTCTCTGATCACCTTCTTCTTGCTACCATGCCTGTAGAAACTTTTCTTGTTATCCTTCACATTCCTCCTGAGTCGCAATTCCAGTTGTGCTTTTGCCTTCCTGATAACTGCCCTACATTCTCAGGCTATACCTTTATATCCCTCCCTAGGCATCTGTCACAGTTTCCACTTTTTGTAAGCTCCCTTTTTGTGCCTAAGTTTTCCAAGGATTTCCCCATTAAGCCAGTCTGGTCTCCTACCATATTTACTTCTCTTGCTGCGCGTTGGGATGGTTTCTTTCCGCGCCTTCAATAGGGCTTCCTTAAAATACTGCCAGTTTTCCTGGACTCCTTTTCCCTTCATGGTAGCATCCCAGGGGATTCTGCCCATCAGGTTCCTGAAGGAGTCAAAGTCTGCTTTTCTGAAGTCCAAGGTGTGTAATTTGCTGCTCTCTTTCCTTCCTTTGGTCAGGATCCTGAAGTCTACCATCTCATGATCACTGCTTCTCAGGTTGTCACCCACCTCTACCTTCCCTATTAGTTCTTCCCTATTTGTAAGCAGCAGGTCGAGCCACACACGACCTCTGGTCAGGTCCTTTAGCACTTGTACCAAGAAGTGATCCCCAACATTCTCCAGAAATTTCCTGGACTGCTTGTGTACCGCCGTATTGGTCTCCCAACAGATGTCAGGGTAATTGAAGTCTCCCACAATAACGAGAGGCTGCAATCCGGAAGCTTCTCTCAGTTGTCCAAAAAAGCCTCATCTACCTCATCATCCTGATTTGGCAGCCTGTAGCATACACCAACCACCAGCTGCCTACACCACTAAGCTTGGCCCATAGATTCTCAACAGGCTTTTCTCCTTCTATGTACTGGAGTTCCAAGCAATTATAGTGCTCTCTTACATACAGTGCAACTCCTCCTCCTTTTCTCCCTTGCCTGTTCTTCCTGAACAGTTTATACCCTTTCATGACAGTGCTCCAGTCATGTCCCACCAAGTCTCTGTTATCCCAATCAAGTCATAGTTCTTGGAGTGGGCCAGGGCTTCTAATTCCTCCTGCTTGTTACCCAAGCTTCTGGCGTTGGTGTACAAACACCTTAGATAACCAGTCGATCTCCCCACCCTCACTACTTGAAACAGGGGTCCACTTTTGTTGTACATTCCTCTTTGCATTTCTTCCTAGCCTCTAAGTTCCTTTCTTCCCACAGGGTTTTGGTCACCGTCCTCCAGCGAACCTAGTTTAAAGCTCTGCTCACTAAGTTTGCAAGCCTACTTGCGAAAATGCTCCTTCCTCTCTTGTTTAGGTGGACCCCATCTCTTCCCAATAATCCTTGTGCCCAGAACAGTGTCCCATGATCAAAGAATCCAAAGCCCTCTCTTCGACACCACCTGCGTAACCATGCATTTACTTCCTTAATTCGACCATCCGTACCTCGCCCTTTCCCTTTGACAGGAAGGATGGACGAGAACACCACTTGCACTCCAAATTCTTTGACCCTTCTTCCCATTGCCACGTAATCCGCAGTAACTCGCTCAAGGTCATGCTTGGCCGTATCGTTAGTTCCCACATGCAGAAGTAGGTAGGGGTAGTATTCCGAAGGCTTGAGCAGTTTTGTAAGGCTCTCAGTCACATCCTGAATTCGAGCTCCCAGTAAATAGCCCGCCTTATGAGATTGCAGGTCTGGTTGGCAGATGGATGGTTTAGTCCCTCTTAGGAGGGAGTCCCCTACCACCACCACCCGTCTTTTTCTTATGGGGGTGGTGGTCATTGAACTCCCACTCCTAGGACTACACATCCCACGTCCTGCAGTAGAAGCAGTTCCTTTGCGCTTTTTCCCTGAGAGACTCCTTCCAAAGCATTCACCACCGCAGAACCAGTGGAGAGAGCCTGAAAGCGATTACTTATCTCTATATCAATGGGAGACTCATGTACCGGCCTTCTTTTTTTTCTGGAAGTTATATGCTGCCAGTTCTCCGCTTCATCCCTTACCGCCCTCCCCGGTTCTTCTGCCTGCTGTGCTTGCAAGATTAAATGCTCCCTTCTGTCAAGGAAATCCTCATCCTCCCTGACTGAGCATAGGGTTGACACTTGAGCCTACAGTCCTCTAATTTTTTCTTCTAAAATGGAGACCAGCTTGCACTTAGTGCAGATGAAATCCCTTCTTTCCTCGGGGATGAAGACAAGCATGGTGCATCCCAAGCAGGTAACAGCAGCAGACCTGTCACTATCCATGCCTGCCATCCTAGAACAGGGATTTAAAAGAAAGGCAAGGGTCCCTGGCCCCTTCCACTCCCTTCCAAACTCCATCTCTGAACTCCCTGTTTGCAGTCCCCTGTTCGCAAGCTCATCTGTTCGCTTGGACACTGCTTTATAAAGCCCTGAACTGCCTCAAAGTCCCTCCCCTTACTGAGATTGGTAGATGTAGTTGGTCATCTTTACCAGAATGGTGCTTGGATGGCCAATCTGCGCTCTTTGATGTTAATCACCTTGGCCGTGTGCTTGTGCTCTCTTTGGACAGCAGCTTAGACTCTGCAGTTAGCCGACACTGCAGACTTTGGAGGGCCCCCAGGAACCACAAATCAAGTGAGGTACAAAGGAACGGGAACCAGGGTTATTGTCAATGGTGCATGGGCTCCAACACCCTCATGAGTCTCCAATACGACTCAACAGTTTACATCGGTACATGCATATGCTGTGACGATGGACACAACTCAGTTGACGGCAAGGGGGCTCCATCATCCCCTGGGTCGCTCAACACAGCCCCTGTTACACACACTTTTATACACAGATATAAACAAGTTATGAATCCAGGTACAATCTCCTAATTGTAATACATTGATGTCCCCCAGTGTAACTAGATCTACCCATTAGCTTGGGGGATAGTGGTGGTACCCTCAAAACAACACTATCCATCAGGTTGTCATTACGACCTGTTCCTGACCTTGGGTCAGAAAGTACCTGGTGCTAATCTGTTATCTATGGGGAGGGTATGGGGAGTGCATGGTACCAACAGGATGTGTTTATGTGTATCACTGAGTGCCTGGCGCTGACTGCTTTTAGGTTTTTTTATATGCTTTTAGGCCATGTGAGTTACCAACCCTGTCTCCTGCTGCATTCCTTTGAGCAGAATCTACCTAGCTCACAGTTTTCGCTTTAACCCCCTGTTATTCAGGCTTGAGGTGCTTTAGCTAGGCCTTGACCATTGTTCTGGGCCTTTAGCCTTACACCAAGCCTAACTGTCAGGCCCTCTCATTACTACAGTAGGGAACCTCCCCAGGTAACCCACTGCAATACTTCACCACTCTCCTAGGCCACGTCTACACTAGAAGCATCTGTCTACAGAAGTTACCATTGGAAGAGGTGTTCCCACAAAACTTCCGTTGACAGATTGTGTCTGCACATAAAAGTGGATCGATCTTTTGATCCCCTCTGTTGACAATAGAGCCCCCCAGAGCATCCACACAATTCTACCAACAAAATGCATTTTTGTGTAGACGGTCCACGAGTTTTGTCTACAAAACACTCTAGCGTAGATGTAGCCCTAGTGAAGTAGTTTTTTCCTAATATCCAATCTAGACACACCCTCTTCCCACCCCCCACCCCCCACACTGCTATCATTGCTCTTCATTCTATCATCTGTCATCACTGAGAACAGCTTGGATCCATCTTCTTTGGAACCCCCCCTTTCTCTTACTGCTGTTGCCTGATAGCTCATTACACTCCTTCCAACAGCTGCAGCCATAGGTGCTAACTCCATGGGTGCTCCAGGGCTCAAGCTCCCACTGAAAAAGAAGAGTGGGGGCTCAGCAATGTTGCCTCTTGTCTTTTCCATCCATGTGCAGAATAAATTTTATGTGCACCAAGGCATGTGTGAATGTGCACCATCAGTAGAAACACAAAACCTAGTTGTGGGCACTGTTAATTAGCTAAGTGGCATTTGAATTTTTCCCAGGTGGCTGCACAAGTGGACAGTTTACAGGGAATACTGGTGCTCAGCATCCACCTCTGTTCAGCATCTTCCCTGCTTGCATTCTGCCCCAAGATCTCCTCTCACTTGACCTCTCCCCACAGAGCCCTGCCTACCTCTCACATGGGGCACCTGCAGAGAGGAGCATCTGCCAGAAAAAAAAAATCTCTGCATGTGTTTGCAGCAAATGAGAAATGGGCCTACAGGCTACAGCCTTATTCAGTCCTTACACAGCTTTCACTCATTCACTGAGCACTATCCTTCCTTTGCTCTGAATGACATGATCCTATAGAAAAAGGCCAGATCATGTAAATAACGACAAACAGAACAGAAATTCCAGGATGCAGAATTAAGGTTCATAGGCAATCTTAATTCTGTTGTTTTCTAGCTTTTGATTTTGGAACCTCCATAGCATTCTTTAACATCATTTCTTGTGCATAGTATCCCAGGTTTTGTAAAAGAGAAAATACAATATTACAATATTTATCCCTTGCAACAGGAACAACTCCCAAGGTGAGTCCACTGAGCCCAAGGCCAGGTCTTTACTAGGGAAAAAAATCTATTTAAGATAAGAATTGCATAGGTGGAGTCGACATTTGTTAAAACTCTCTTGTCGATTTCCTGAACTCCTCACGACTGCTTGTTCATTACACGCTTTCCAACTCAACTGTGAGGCTTATCGGGGTTGATGGTGACACCATGACACTTTGATTTTGCATGGCACTACTAGGCATGCTAAATCAAACCCCAGAAAATCGATGTACCCTAGGAGACGATGCTCTAGTCATCATGTTATGGCTGGCCTCAACAAGCAGGCAAAGAAAGAGAAGGGGACTTTTGTGGCTGAGGTCTCTTGACGTAACTCCTGTTCACATAGCTGCCAAGAGATACGTGCTACTCACTGATGTACAGATTAAGAACTGCCAGGCTATGCCCCTCTAAAGACACAATCTGTTCCTAGGGAGGAAAGTCAGACCTTAAATCATTTGTGTGTTGGAAGCCAATTAAGTCTCTTAAATCAACAAAAAAGAAATAATTGAACTGAAATCGTGATGAACAGGGTCCTTAGCAGAGCTGTGTGAATACCTGATTATCTTATCTGCTGGCCAAGCTGAAAAAATAGGGGGAGAAAATCACTTCAGGTTGGCCTGAAAATATTTTTTTTCAAAGTTTTCAGCAAACTGAACAAATTTTGTTCAAACTGAAACAAAACATATTGGCTGCGTCTACACGTGCACGCTACTTCGAAGTAGCGGCACCAACTTCGAAATAGCGTCCGTCGCGTCTACACGCGTCGGGCGCTATTTCGAAGTTAACTTCGACGTTAGGCGGCGAGACGTCGAAGTCGCTAACCTCATGAGGAGATAGGAATAGCGCCCTACTTCGACGTTCAACGTCGAAGTAGGGACCGTGTAGACGATCCGCGTCCCGCAACGTCGAAATTGCCAGGTCCTCCATGGCGGCCATCAGCTGGGGGGTTGAGAGATGCTCTCTCTCCAGCCCCTGCGGGGCTCTATGGTCACCGTGTGCAGCAGCCCTTAGCCCAGGGCTTCTGGCTGCTTCTGCGGCAGCTGGGGATCTATGCTGCAGGCACAGGGTCTGAAACCAGTTGTCAGCTCTGTGTATCTTGTGTTGTTTAGTGCAACTGTGTCTGGGAGGGGCCCTTTAAGGGAGCAGCTTGCTGTTGAGTCCGCCCTGTGACCCTGTCTGCAGCTGTGCCTGGCATCCCTATTTCGATGTGTGCTACTTTGACGTGTAGACGTTCCCTCGCTGCGCCTATTTCGATGTTGGGCTGAGCAACGTCGAAGTTGAACATCGACGTTGCCGGCCCTGGAGGACGTGTAGACGTTATTCATTGAAATAGCCTATTTCGATGTCGCAACATCGAAATAAGCTATTTCGATGTTGGCTGCACGTGTAGACGTAGCCATTGTGTCTTTTTTCGTATTAGGTACAAGTGCGGTACAATTCAAGACCAAATGTCATTTTGAAACCGAAAAAATGTTTCAGCTAACTCAAATTTGCATTTTTCAGCTGAAACAAGTTTCATATAAAAACTTTTACTCAGGTCTAGTCTTTAAAGACCTGGTCAGGGTGCCAGGGGTTAGCAGCAGTTATGCATTCATGCAAGAAGATATTGAGCAGAAACACTATACCAAATCATAACAACACATAATCTTTGCCCTTTGCATCTAAGTGAATGAAAGTAAATGTTGTTCAAGTGTGCTTATGATTTCTATAATCTCAATTTGTTAATTTTAACAGGGATTTATCCTGCAACAAAATCCAGTTTATTGAGAAACAAGCCTTTGAGCCATTACCTTTTTTGCAGTTTATGTAAGTTATAAAAATGACTTTATAGTGTACTGTGCAATGTTTGCTGAAGTCTGTCTACATCACTGTAACCTGTCTAGAGGTAGAATCAATTCTAGAGGTAGTACTTTGCCCCATTAGCTTTAGATGTATGACTAAAATTATGCTACTGAAAGACTGACTGATCTATAGCAAGAGGGACACCTATAGGTAGTTGTCCATACACAGATTAGCTGAAGTTGTTGCTTAAAGATTTATTATAGAATAGAAAGCGAGTAACCGCGTGTGTATTTCACTTCCTCTATTTGACATGTTAAACAAATGCGGAAAGTAACAAATTTCCTGACTAAGCTGCTTGGGATTTGCATATGCCCTACCAATTAAAATTATTCACTATTAAATTCCTATCCAACAGGCCAGATTCATTTCTACAATTGTTTCTTTTCCCAGAAATCTTGGTGGTAATCTCATTACAGAGCTTCAATCAGGGACATTCCAGGCCTGGCATGGGATGCAGTTCTTGCAGAAGTTGTAAGTTTAACAGAGTCGACAAGCCTATCAGGGCACTGGAGCGAGGTTATTGAGGGTGGTTCCTACTTACAGGATCTTTGGGTCTCTGGTGGCATTCCCCATAAATGGCATTGCGCAGTGCCAGATGCACAGGGAGCTCCTAACAAACCTGTTGGGTGTCTGAGCACTGCTGAGAGTCCTGCCATTGCTGGGTGGGAGGAAGGAATAAAGGCAAAGGGCACTCATAGGGAGATAGGTAGGATGAAGTGATCCAGGAAAAGTCCCTGCCCTCATGGAAACTAGAGGAGAGCAACAGCTCCTCCCTAGGAGAGAAAATGCAGAAGGACCACCAGTCTCAGAGCCCAGGGCCCTCACCTACAGCAGGAGCATTTATGTCATAGATTTCTGGGGGCAGGCTGGTGTTTAAGGGCTCATCTGATGCCCAAGAACATGTTCTCAGAAAGAAGCACTGGTGCAGTGCAGAGTGACTTTAAACTTTCCAGTGGCTGCTGCAGGCCCTGCTGCAGGCTGAGGGGATGACTGTAGTCCTAACCCCCAAACAGCAGGAGCAGGAGAGAGAAGTTCAGGAGTGGCACAGGAAGAATGAGGAGATAAGAGGATGTATGCCATCATGTGCCAGCAATGCCCCATTGTCATTTACATTGGCCAAACTGCACAGTCTCTATGTAAAAGAATAAATAGCCATAAATCTGACATCAGGAACGGTAATATACAAAAACCTGTAGGAGAACACTTCTATCTCCCTGGACACTCAGTAACAGATTTGAAAGTAGCAGTCCTACAACAAAAAAATTTCAAAAAGAAAATGCAAAGAGAGGGCTGGACTAGATGAGGGGGCTGGACTAGATGACCTCCTGACGTCCCTTCCAGCCCTATGATTCTGTGATTCTGATTCTGTGAGAGATTTCAGAGCTGCAATTCATTTGCAAATTTGACTCCATCAACCAAGGATTGAACAGAGACTGGGAGTGGTTGGCCCTGCTCTTGATGTTCACACCTCCACATTAGCAACCGACAATGGGCCACAACCCCCGTGACTAAACTCACTTGATTTCTCCTCTCTTGGGCCGTGTCTACACTAGCTCCAAACTTCAAAATGGCCACGCAAATGGCCATTTCGAGGTTTACTAATGAAGTGCTGAAATGCATAATCAGCGCTTCATTAGCATGCGGGCGGCCGTGGCACTTCGAAATTGATGCACCTCGCCGCTGCGCGGCTCATCCCGACGGGGCTCCTTTTCGAAAGGACCCCACCTACTTCGAAGTCCCCTTATTCCCATGGGGACTTGGGAATAAGGGGACTAGCATCCCCACATGCTAATGAAGCGCTGAATATGCATTTCAGCGCTTCATTAGTAAACTTCGAAATGGCCATTTGCGTGGCCATTTCGAAGTTTGGGGCTAGTGTAGACGTAGCCTTGATGTTCACAACTCCATATTAGCTGCCAATAATGGGCCATATGTACCCTGACGGAATGGACCTTGCCAGTTCTGGCCCTCCCCTTTACTCAGGCCCCCTCTTTAAATCCTCCTCTAAACCACCCCCCCTCGCCCACCCTCCCCAATCATGCATCTGATGAAGCGGGTCTTTGCCCATGAAAGCTTATGCTCCAAAATATGTTAGTCCATAAGGGCTATGTCTACACTAGCCCAAATCTTCAAAATGGCCATGCAAATGGTCATTTTGAAGATTACTAATGAGCCACTAAAATACATATTCAGCATCTCATTAACATGCCAGTGGCTGAGGCTCTTCAAAATTGCCACTTTTTGCTGCAATGCAGCTTGTCCAGACAGGGGTCCTTTTCAAAAGGACCCCTCCAACTTTGAAATCTCATTATACCTATCAGCTCATAGGGATTTCGAAGTTGGATGGGTCTTTTGAAAAGGACCCCTGTCTGGACAAGCCACGTGGCAGCGAAAAGCAGCAATTTTGAAGAGGCACAGCCGCTCGCATGCTAATGAGGTGCTGAATATGTATTTCAGCACCTCACTAGCAATCTTCAAAATGGCCATTTGCATGGCCATTTTGAGGATTTGGGCTAGTGTAGACATGGCCAAGGTGCCACAAGACTTCTTGTTGTTTTTGAAGATACAGGCTAAGTCAGCTACCTCTCTGATACTTGAGATATGAGGATGTGACCCAGCTGGCAGAAGGAGCAGGCCATCCTCCCTAGCCCTGGGAAGTAATAGAGGAGCCAAGCGGCTCAGTGGAGGGAGCAGGGAGGGAGCGGAGACAGGCCAGAGGCTGAGGTAAGCTGGAGATCTAGGGTGGCTTGGAAATGTTCCATCCAAACATCTTTTTTCAATAGGATATTGGATTTTTGCCAAAAGGAAATGCTGAAGAAACTCCAGTACTCCAGTATTTCATCAGAAAAACAAAAATATTTGGCCAAAAGAAAAAAAACACTATTTTCAGCTGCTTTAGGCCAAAATTTTTAATTTTTATGGTCTTCAGATTTTTGCAACTAAAAGTCCATTTTTCCAGTGTAAATGCCAATGAAAATAGATATTTGTGTTTTCACTGACATTTTTTGTGTAAAAACCCACCTCCCATTCTCCAGGCAGCATTTTTAAAGCACTGACTGCTGTTTTCAACTAGTCCCTGAAATGAGCAGGGAGCCAGTGGACTCTGAGGGCTGAGCCTGATGTGGCCAAGGTTGAGGTGGCCAAGGGGTAGGCTACAGCTTTCAGCTTTCACTGGAGATGGCAGAGCCAGAATGTGATGTGTTGCAATCACTAAGATGGAGTTGTGGAGGGCAGTTCTGTACATGGGCGACAGGCAGATTCATAAACTAGGGAGATATGGGAAGACACAGAGGTGAATGTCACAGAGGACATCAATCATGGGCAATGGAAGCAAATGAGGAGGAAAATAGAAGACCCTCTTTTCCGAGAGAAGCATTCTGGTTTTTAGACCTTCAGTTGAATGTACTCAGGGCCCTGTGTCTTTTCTGACTGTGCAGCTGTGAATTCCCTTCCAAAGTCATGCCTTACTGCAGAACTGTGCTCCAGCTCAGGACCGCTGGCAGAGGCAAGGGGCCTGGTGGACTTATAGGGATCCAGTGCTGTCACTGCTTCCACCACTGCTGTAGCCCTGCCTGGGTCTCAGACCCTCTTAAATAGTGCCACTGTAGCAGTGCTAGGAGTGCAGGGAGCCCTGGAGAGCTGCAGAGCAGAAAGGGGCCCAGAGGTTGTAACCATGAGTGAGCAGGGAGGGGAGAACTGGGCTAGGAACAGTAAGTAGGGGGCGGGCTAGGAAGAGAAGCGGGGACAGAGCTCTGGGAAAGAGCTGGGCACGGAACTGTAAGGAGATACCCAGGGAATCCATTCTGGAGCACTTGGAAGATGGAAAAGTGATCAAAAGTAGCCAACATGGATTCACCAGGGGCAAGTCCTGCCTGACCAACCTGATTAACTTCTGTGATGAGGTAACAGGATCTGTGGACATGGGGAAGTCAGTGGATGTGATATACCTTGACTTCAGCAAGGCTTTTGATACGGGCTCTCACAACATTCTTGTCCATAAGTTAAGGAAATATGGATTGGATCTTTGGACTATAAGATGGATAGAAAGGTGGCTTGAGGGTCAGGCCCAACGTGTAGTGGTCAATGGCTCAATATCTGGATGGCGACCGGTTTCAAGTGGAGTGCCGCAAGGCTCGGTTCTGGGGCCGGTGTTGTTCAACATCTTTATTAATGACCTGGATGAGGGACTGGATTGCACCCTCAGCAACTTTGTGGATGACACAAAACTAGGGGGAGAGGTAGATGCATCGGAGAGTAGAGAGAAAATCCAGAGTGACAATCCAGAGTGACCTGGATAAATTGGAGGACTGGGCCAAAAGAAATCTCATGCAGTTCAACAAGGAGAAGTGTAGAGTCCTGCACCTGGGGTGGAAGAATCCCAACCCTTGTTACAGGCTGGGGACTGACTAGCTCAGCAGCAGTATGATGGTAAAGGATCTAGAGGTTGTGGTGGATGAAAGGCTCAATATGAGTAAACAGTGTGCCCTTGTAGCCAAGAAGGCTAACGGCATACTAGGGTGCATTAGGAGAAACATTTTGAGCAGATCTAGAGAAGTAGTTATCCCCCTCTATTTGGCACTGGTGAGGCCACATCTTTAATATTGTGTCCAGTTTTGGGCCCCCCAGTATAAAAAGGATGTGGATTTGCTGGAGCATGTTCAGAGGAGGGCAACAAAAATGATTAAGGGGTTGGAGCACAAAACCTATGAGGAGAGGCTGAGGGATTTGGGTTTGTTTAGTTTACAGAAGAGAAGACTTAGGGGTGATTTAATAGCAGCCTTCAACTTCTTGGAGGGGAGCTCTAAAGAGGAGGATGAGAAACTGTTCTCAGTGTTGTCAGATGGCAGAACAAGGAGTAATGGTCTAAAGTTGAAGAGGGAGAGGTGTAGGTTAGATATTATGAAAAACTACTTCACCAGGACGGCGGTGAAGCATTGGACTGTGTTGCCGAGAGAGGTGGTGGATTCTCCATCCCTTGCGGTTTTTAAGTCCTGGCTGGACAAGGTCCTGGCTGGGATGACTTAGTGGGCATTGATCCTGCTTGAAGCAGGGGGCTGGACTAGATGACCTCCTGAGGTCCTTTCTAGCCCTATGATTCTGTGATTCTGTGTGATTCTGTGACTCCCACTTTTACCATGGCCACTGCACACACTCGTGGGACCTGAGTGGTTTTTTGATTTCCAGGCAGGTAGATTTGTGTATCTGGGGGAGGAGGAGTGCACATAGTGTCTTCATCACACACTACACTACACACACAGAGCCTACAGGCAACTCCCTACATCACAAGCACACTGCATTTGTAGGGACCCATGTATAAACTAGGCAAGAACAAAGCACATGTAACACAGGCTCCTCACACATTATACCTGCCACCCCTTGCGCATCATGCTCCCATCCCAAGCTCTCAGCCCTGGGGTTTATTTATCTGTGTAACATGAATGTGCTGAGGGCTGTGAGCTATCAGGCTTTCCTGCCCAACTGGCTAGTATGGAGGAAGGCTCAGGCTCTGGAAGTATGTTTTCTCCAAAATGGCATCCACATGACCTGGCATCCACCTGACCTGGCATCAGCATCATCTGGCCTTGGATGTAGGGGATTTGAGGCAGAGAGCTGCTGCCTCTAAAGTAGGTGCACAAGGGTGCAGGCTACTGACCTTTGTGCTAAGGTTTGGAAGAAGCTCTCAGCCCTACCTCATCCTGCACAGAATTTGTGTGCAGAGTGGGAAGAGGCCAGCCACACAAAACAAAAGATACCAAGTGTCTCCTGATCTCTCCTGGGTCAGTGTTTTGCCCCTCCACTTCCTTACCATGGAAGAAGTCCTGCAAAGACACCAATCTTTGCTCTGGCAAGATTGAAGGTTGTTTCTAACTTCCACTCAAGGAGCTCAGACACAAAAGAAACTGCAACAAAAATCAAAGGACCCTGACTCACCAACACCTACCACCCCACCCACAGGCAGCTACGAAAGGCCCAGATGCTTAGAACTGGGCTGCTAGCATTAGGTTCCAGAGTCCATAATTCAGTACATGAAAAAATGAGCTGGTTTCCCCAAAAGCTGAGTACAGTAGAACCCTGAGATATACGCACTCAAGTTATGCGAATCTCAGGTTAATGTGACTCTGAGTGGCGGGGAGCTGGCGCCTGTCTCTGGGCTGCCCACTACTCAGGGGAGCCAGGAAACTCACCAGTTCATCAGTGCTGGTCAGTTTCCTGGCTCCTGTGAGAGGCAGGCAGCTGGGAGCCAGGCACCAGCTCCCCACCACTGACTCTCGGCTGTCACCACTGACAGGAGCGGCAGCCTGACTCTCGCCGTCGCTGACAGGAGCAGTTTCCCCTCTCCTATCAGGATCATGAGTTATGCAAACTTTGACTTATGCAGGGTTGTGCAAGAATGCAACCTCCATGTAAGTCAGGGATCTACTGTATCTCCCTCAGTCCCCCACCTCTCCCCGCTGCTCCTGGACCCAGTGATAGTTTCATTTTCAAGCAAATGTTTAGAAGAAACATGTAAGTAACAGAGGGGAAGGTGTGAGTGACATGTATGAATGTTGTTACCCAGCTCCCTTACTCACACAGCCCTGGTGCTATTTCATTGATTTTTCAGGGTCCTAAGCCACAATCCGCTGTCAGTCATTGCAGACACCTCGTGTTTTGGGTTGCCCTCACTGAAGTATTTGTAAGTATGGACTTGGCTCAATTTTGCCCTCATTGAGATAGCCACTCTTTGTCATTGTTTCTCCATTCCCGTACACAGGACAGCCCCCTAGCAGCTCCTACTGCACTGTAGCTGGTGCAAATAAGGGAGCCGAGGGAGGCAGGGGCCACCCCACTCCATCCCCGTGCAGCCATGCTGTAAGTGAGTGGGCTCGCTCGAAGAGAACAGGGGGAAGTGCAGCTGGAGAAAGCACTTCCCAGAGGGCCTGGGAGAGTAGGAGGTCAGTTCCACACTGGACAGGAGGCCGCTGCAGGAGGGAATGCTAGTTCTTCTATTTGGTCTGATTGGAAGATGGGAGTCTGGGTACTATTGGTGATTCTACAGGCTTGGTACAAGAGGAAGTACATGCTGCTTTGTGTGATGGGTGGCTGATTAGTTTTGCCCATAGTTTTGTTTTCATAGCAGTATTCTGGGCTAGCTGTATTGATAACCCATAGGGCTACTTCGGTAATGGCACCCACTTGTGTCAATGCATTCTATGCCAGACGCTCCCCAGGTCAGAGCCCCAAAGCACCAAAGAGGTGCATCTGTTGTCCTTGGGTCATGGTCACATCCAGAATTTTCAGCTCCCGCAGGCCCAGGATTCAGGCATACTGTTGGCAAATATCCTTCCCCTATCCAAACAGACCATGGGCTTCTACTCCATGCATTGCTACTGTTAACTGATATCCTTTCCCTGGGGCTCTTAAGTGATGGGGGTCATAGAATCATAGAACAATAGAGCTGGAAGAGACCTAAAAAGCCATTGAGTCCAGCCCCCTGCTCTAAGCAGGAACAAACCCATCAGATCAGTCCAGGCAGGGCTTTGTCAAGGCGAGACTTAAATACTTTCAGGGATGGAAACTCCACTACTTCCCTGGGTAGACCATTCCAATGCTTCACCACCATCCTAGTGAAAAAGTTTTTCCTAATGTTCAACCTGGACTTTCCCAACTGCAACTTGAGACCATTATTCCATGTTCTGCCACCTGTGACCACTGTGAACAGCCTCTCTGCAACCTCTCTTCAGTAAGCTGAAGGCTGTTATCAAGTCCCCCTTCAGTCTTCTATTCTGCAGACTAAACAGTCCCAATTCCCTCAACCTTTCTTCATAAGTCATATGCTCCAGCCCCCTAATTATTTTGGTCGCCCTCTGCTGGACCCTCTCCCGTGTATCCACATTCTTCCCGTAATTGGGGTCCAGAACTGAACACAGTACTCAGAAGCAGCCTCACCAAAGCCGAATACAGAGGAACAATCAGTTCTTTGGACCTACTGGCAATGCTCCTCTTGGTGCAACCTAATATGCCATTAGCCCTCTTGACTACAATGGCACACTGTTGACTCATGTCCAGCTTCTCGTCCACTACAACTCCCAGGTCCTTTTCTGCAGAACTACTACCAAGCCACTCGGACCCCAGCCTGGAACAATGCTTGGGATTCTTCCGGCTCAAGTGCAGGACTCTGCACTTGTCCTTATTGAACCTCATCAGATTTCGTGCAGCCCAGTCTTTTAATTTGTCTAAGTCACTCTGGGCCCTATCCCTACCCTCCAGCCTACCTACCTCTCCCCCTAGCTTAGTGTCATCTGCAAACTTGCTGAGGGTGCAATCCAACCCCTCATCCAGGTCATTGATAAATATGTTGAACAGAACAGGACCCAGAACTGAACCTTGGGGCACTCCACTAGAAACCGACTGCCATCCCGACATCGAACCGTTGATCACTACCCTCTGGGCCCGACCTTCTAGCCAGCTTTCTATCCATCTTACCATCCATTTATCCAATGCACATTCCTTTAACTTGCTGACAAGACTATTGTGGGAGACCATATCAAAAGCTTTGCTAAAGTCAAGATAAATCACATCCATCGATTTTCCCCTATCCACAGAGCTAGTTATCTTATTGTAGAAACTAGTCATATTGGTCAGGCATGACTTGCCCTTTACAAATCCATGCTGACTATTCCTGATCACTTTCCCCTCCTCCAAGTGCCTCAAAATGACTTCCTTGAGGAGCCCCTCCATGATTTTTCCAGGAACTGATGTAAGAATGAGCGGCCTATAGTTCCCTGGATCATCCTTCTTCCCTTTTTTAAAGATGGGCACTACATTTGCCTTTTTCCAATCATACGGGATCTCTCCCGATCTCCACGATTTTTCAGAGATAATGGCCAGGGGCTTGTCAACAACATACGCCAACTCCCTCAGAACCCTTGGATGAATTAGGTCTGGGCCCATGGATTTAAGTACGTTTAGCTTTTTTAGATAGCTCCTAACCTGTTCTTTCCCCACCGAAGGCTGACCACCTTCATCCCACAATGCATCACTTATCGCGTTAGTCCGGGAGCTGTCCTTGTCCGTGAAGACAGAGGCGAAGAAAGCATTAAGTACTTCAGCTTTCCCTACATCATCTGTCACTGGGTTATCTCCCTCATCCAGTAGGGGCCCCTCATCCTCTCTGATCACCTTCTTCATGCTACCATGCCTGTAGAAACTTTTCTTGTTATCCTTCACATTCCTCCTGAGTCGCAATTCCAGTTGTGCTTTTGCCTTCCTGATAACTGCCCTAGATTCTCAAATTATACTTTTATATCCCTCCCTAGACATCTGTCACAGTTTCCACTTTTTGTAAGCTCCCTTTTTGTGCCTAAGTTTTCCAAGGATTTCCCCATTAAGCCAGTCTGGTCTTCTACCATATTTACTTCTCTTGCTGCGCATCGGGACGATTTCTTTCTGCGTCTTCAATGGGGCTTCCTTAAAATACTGCCAGTTTTCCTGGACTCCTTTTCCCTTCATGGTAGCATCCCAGGGGATTCTGCCCATCAGGTTCCTGAAGGAGTCAAAGTCTGCTTTTCTGAAGTCCAAGCTGTGTAATTTATTGCTCTCTTTCCTTCCTTTGGTCAGGATCCTGAAGTCTAACATCTCATGATCACTGCTTCCCAGGTTGTCACCCACCTCTACCTTCCCTATTAGTTCGTCCCTATTTGTAAGCAGCAGGTTGAGCCGCACACGACCTCTGGTCAGGTCCTTTAGCACTTGTACCAAGAAGTGATCCCAAACATTCTACAGAAATTTCTTAGACTGCTTGTTTACCGCCGTATTGGTCTCCCAACAGATGTCAGGGTAATTAAAGTCCCCCATGATAACGAGAGCCCGCGATTCAGAAACTTGTCTCATTTGTCCAAAAAAACCCTCATCTACCTCATCATCCTGAATTGGCAGCCTGTAGCAGACACCAGCCATCACATCTCCAGCGCTGCCTACACCACTAAGCTTGGCCCATAGATTTTCAACAGGCTTTTCGCCCTCTACGTACTGGAGTTCCAAGCAATCATAGTGCTCTCTTACATACAGTGCAACTCCTCCTCCTTTTCTCCCTTGCCTGTTCTTCCTGAACAGTTTATACCCTTTCATGACAGCGCTCCAGTCATGCGAGTCATCCCACCAAGTCTCTGTTATCCCAATCAAGTCACAGTTCTTGGACTGGGCCAGGGCTTCTAATTCCTCCTGCTTTTTACCCAAGCTTCTGGCATTGGTGTACAAACACCTTAGATAACCAGTCAATCTCCCCGCCCTCACTACTCGAACCAGGCGTCCACTTTTGTTGTACATTCCTCTTTGCATTTCTTCCTGGCCTCTAAGTTCCTTTCTTCCCACAAGGTTTTGGTCACCGTCCCCCAGTGTACCTAGTTTAAAGCTCTCCTCACTAAGTTTGCAAGCCAACTTATGAAAATGCTCCTTCCTTTCTTGTTTAGGTGGACCCCATCTCTTCCCAGTAATCCTTGTGCCCAGACCAGCATCCCATGATCGAAGAATCCAAAGTCCTCTCTCTGACACCACCTGTGTAACCACGCATTTACTTCCTCAATTTGACGGTCCCTACCTAGCCATGACAGTTGTTTGTGCTCAGTGCATGGAACCCAACTCGGACAGTACATGGGGCTGTCAGGCAGAGAAGGGTATTTTTCATCATTTACATGTAGGAATAGCGAGAAGTCCTGTGGCACCTTGTAGGCCAACAGCGATTTTGGAGCATAAGCTTTCATGGGCAAAATCCCACTTCATCAGATGAAACGGGTCTTTGCCCATGAAAGCTTATGCTCCAAAATAAGTGTTGGTCTGTAAGCTGTCACAGGACTTCTTGTTGTTTTTGAAGATACAGACTAACATGGCTACCCCTCTGATATTTATATGTAAGGTTAATTAACCTCCCCCCATCTCACATGTACGGCTCTGAATTTCCTGGCATCCACTGTCTACCTACGATACTTAAATGGCTCCCAAAACTATGAGATCTGAGCCCCTCACATTCTAATGTATTTTTCTGCACTACCATTGAGAGCTAGGACAGCACTGTACTCTTCATAGTGCAGAGGAGGCACCGAGAAAATAAATGACTGCCCACAGTCATGTATGGAATCCATGGTGAGGGAATGAGTCTAGGTCTTCTGGCTGGTGCCCTAACCACAGAACCACCCTTCTTCCTATAGGCAAGGCTCTGTCACAGGGGCATTTCTTACTCCTTTCTGTGTCTGCAGCACGCAGTGTCCTGGAATAGAAATAGAGACATCGTCTTCCTTGAATATTTTCAGAACTTTGTTCGTTCATCTAGGATGTATGGGAAACTTGAAGCTAGGGGTTTTCCTCCAACTTAGCTCATAGTTTTGATATTGCTCCATGCATGTGAGTCAGTGTCATTATACTTGTAACAGACAGAAAGCCGTGCTAGTCTATATACTATCAAAACAAAAAAGCAGTCCAGTAGCACTTTAAAGACTAACAAAATAATTGATTAGGTGATGAGCTTTCATGGGACAGTCCCCCTTCTTCATTCTACTGTGCATCTCTTATTTCATTTCCATGTGTGTTAAAATCACCTTTTCTACTGGCAGTTGCTTATCTATGGATTCCATGTTTACTGTCAGGGGAAAGGAGTCTTCATAGCCATGAGGGCTGAATGGCAAAGGTTTGTACTTTGTGCTTTTGGGGAGTTTCTGCGTTCATATGGAATGTTGTATGACATGCAATACAGGTCACACAGCCATCATTTCTGACTTCATACTGCTGATTCAAAGTCTGTCTGTTGGCTGTGTATCATAGGTCTAATAACAGCAGTGAGACAGCCTCAGCTGCTCTAAGTGGCTGTAGTGCCAGTGCGTCTAGGACAGACACAACACAAGCCAATGGCTGGAACCTGAAGATAGACAAATTCAGACTGGAAATAAGGTGTAAATTTTAATCATTTAACAAGGGTGATGGGGATTCTACAACCTGACAATTTTAAAATCCAGTTTAGAAGCTTTGCTAACAGACCTACTCTAGGAGTTATTTTGGGCAGGCTGCTGGTCTGTATTATGCAGGAGGTCACACAGGGATCACAACAGTCCTGTCTAGGCTGGGAATCTGTGAAATCTATGGAACTACACCTACCACTCCAATGGAGGATCTGCCTTGGCATTTTGTAAGAACATAACAATGGCCGGACAGTGTCAGACCAGAGATCCATCTAGCCCAGTGTCCTGTCTGCTGACAGTGGCCAATGCCAGGTGCCCCAGAGGGAGTGGACTGAACAGGTAACAATCTCTCTCTCCTGCTATCCATCTCCAGCTTCTAACAAACAGAGGCTAGGGGCACCATTCCTTACCCATCCTGGTTAACAGCCATTAATGGACCTGCCGGCAGCAGTAACCCAATCCTGCTTGCCACACACTCTTCAGCATCCCAACCTCCATTTTCTCACCCATCCTGTGAGTGTCTTTTTCTTCCATAATCTCTTTCATGAATGTTCCTTTTGCCAGACTCTGAATCAGGAGGCAACGGTGAGCCATCTTTTCAACTCTCTCTCAGATAAAACACAGGCTGTTCTTTCCATTTCTGAGTGTTTGGGATGGGCCATTCAACTTGTGAGGGAGGATTTGAGAAAATCATTTCACCTTCTCCTCTGCTTACCCATGAGAGAGGCTCTGAGAGAGGAAGGAGGAGCCTGGTGGTAAGGCAATGCCTCAGGTGGGATTCCAGAAATGTCATTTCTGTTCTCTGCTCTGCCACAGACAAGCCACTTCCTCTATTGGTGCCTCAGTTTCCCAGCTGTTAACTAGATGTTATACCTCTCCAGGGAGTTGGATGGAGTATTGTGTCCAGTTCTGGGCACTGCATTTCGAGAAAGATGTGGAGAAATTGGAAAGGGCCCAGAAAAGAGCATCAAGAATGGTCAAAGGTCTAGAGAACATGACCTGTGAAGAAAGGAACTGGGCTTATTTAAATTGGAAAATAGAAGATTCGGGGAGCGGGGACATGATAGCGGTTTTCAGATATCTAAAAGGGTGTCATAAGGAGGAGGGAGAAAACTTGTTCTTCTTGGCCTCTGAGGACAGAACAAGAAGCAATGGTCTTAAACTGCAGCAAGGGAGGTTTAGGTTGGACAGTAGGAAAAAGTTCCTAATGGTCAGGGTGATCAAACATTGGAATAAATTGCCTAGGAAGGTTGTGGAATCTCCATCTCTGGAGATATTTAAGAACAGATTAGATGTGTCTATCAGGGATGGTCTAGATAGTACTTGGTCCTGCCATGAGGGCAGGGGGCTGGACTCGATGACCTCTCAAGGTCCCTTCCAGTCCTACTATTCTCTGATTCTATGATTCTATTCAGTGGCACAGAGGGTGAAAGTTCTCAGGTACTATGGTGATTAGCCTCCATGTAGATAAAATAGCTACTCTTCCTCATCCCCTTCAGACTTTCCATTCTCTTGGGGGTTAAGTTTGATGCCTTCTCAGAAACCTTGTGACTCATTTACTCCTTGGTTCGAGCGGCCTATGAGGAAACAAACTTGTTTTCCCTGAATCACAGAATCAGAGAATCCTAGGGCTGGAAGGGACCTCAGGAAGTCATCAAGTCCAGCCCCCTGCCTAAAGTGGGATCAACCCCCATTAAATCATCCCAGCCAGGACTTTGTCAAGCCAGGACTTAAAAACCCCTAGAGATGGAGATTCCACCACCTCTCTAGGCAACGCATTCCAGTGCTTCATCACTCTCCTGGTGAAGTAGTTTTTCCTAATATCCATCCTAGACTTCCCTCTCTGTAACTTGAGACCATTGCTCCTTGCTCTGCCATTCATCACTACCGAGAATATTCCCTCTCCCTCCTCTGTAGAGCCTCCCTTCAGGAAGTTGAAGGCTGCAATTAAATCACCCCTCACCCTTCTCTTCTGCAAACTAAATAACCCACAAATCCCTCAGCCTTCCCTCATAGGTCATGTGCTCCAGCCCCCTAATCATTTTGGTTACCCTCCTGTCAGGGGCTTCCCCCACTCCACACTCTGAGTGCAGAAAGTGGGGCCCCACGGAGACTTAAAAAACACCTTGCCTGTTAACAGGCTTTACCTTAAAACTTCCCAGGGTCACAGATTCCCTAGCCCTGGGGATAGTTTCGCTGCAACCACCATGTGAGAAAAAAAAAAGCCCTGCCCCAAGGAGATGAACTCAGATGATTCCATGTGGGGGTACCCCAAGCTCTTAAACCTCCCTTCAGGAGAGAGCTTGGACAACAAAAAAACCTGTAATTCAGTAGCTGACCATTTGGTCTGAGGGACAGACTCTTCTTTGGATACTGAAATCAGATAAGTTGCTTACAACAGTTTTTTTATTCACAAAAGAGGAGAAAAATAAATCATAGGGTCACGAGCAGAGAAAAATATTTCCCTGGGATTCAGCTTAAAAGTTACAGGGGGAAATTCTCAAGTCAACCAACAACACAACAGAGAAAAAGACAGAGCAGCCAACAACAAAACAAGGTAACAAGCCAACAGTACATCCAAATTTAAAATAACCGGAAACCTTTTAGAACAAGAAGGAATGGTCTTAAACTGCAGCAAGGGAGGTTTAGGTTGGACAAAGTTCCTAACTGTTAGGGTGGTCGAACACTGGAATAAATTGCCTAGGGAGGTTGTGGAAGCTCCATCTCTGGCGATATTTAAAAACAGGTTAAATAAATGTCTATCGGATGATCTAGACAGTACTTGGTCCTGCCATGAGGACAGGGGGCTGGACTCGATGACCTCTCAAGGTCCCTTCCAGTCCTAGCATTCTATGATTCTATGAACACATCTAACTATACATTTCCCTGGTACTTACACCTCTCTGGTTGATTTTGTGATGGTCAGGATATTTTTGATTTTATTCCAGTTGCCTGGGAGTTCCTCTCGGTCTTCTCCCTGTCATAGATAAAAAACCCTGAGGAACCGTAATTGTTCTCAGTTTAAACAGAATTACTGCGCTCCCATTGGCTCACCTGGGATTCAGGTTACCTTAAAAGATTTACCCCTTCCTTGAACTCGTTCATGAGACCGCCACTGAACCCACTCCAGCGCATCCACATCCTTACTATACTGGGTGGGCCCAGAACTGAATGCAATACTCCAGATATGGCCTTACCAGTGAAAAATAGAGGGGAATAATAACTTCTCTAGCTCAGCTGGAAATGTTCTTCCTCATGCACTCCAATATGCCATTAGCTTTCCTGGCTACAAGGTCATACTGTTGACTTATATTCAGCCTCTCATCCGCTGTAATCCCCAGGTCCTTTTCTGCTGCACTGCTACTTAGCCAGTCGGTCCCCATCTGTAACAATGCTTGGGATTCTGCACTTGCCCGTATTGAACCTCATCAGATTTCTTTTGTCTCAATTCTCCAATTTATCTAAGTCACTCTGGACCCTATCCCTACCCTGCAATGTATCTAACTGTCCCCATAGCTTAGTGTCATCTGCAAATTTGCAGAGGGTGCGATCCATTCCCTCATGCTGGTCATTAATAAAGATGCTAAAGAATATGGGCCCTAGAACCAATCCTTGGGGCACTCCACTTGAAACCAACTGCCAACCAGACATCGAGCCTTGGATGCATTAAATCCAGACCCATGGATTTGTGTATGTCTAGTTTTTCTAACTATCTCTTAACCTTTTCTTTCCCTGCCCAGGGCTGCCCTTCTTCCCATTCTGCATTGCCTAGCACAGTAGCCTGGGAGCTGACCTTGTCTGTGAAGACTGAGGTAAAAAAAGCATTGAGTACTTCAGTACTTCAGCTTTTCCCACATCACCTGTCACTAGGTTACCTCCCTTTTCCAGTAAGGCCACCACACGCGCCCTGATCACCCT
The DNA here is from genome assembly GCF_033958435.1 of Carettochelys insculpta. Lineage (NCBI taxonomy): Eukaryota > Metazoa > Chordata > Testudines > Carettochelyidae > Carettochelys > Carettochelys insculpta. Next base: position 16,608,543 of record NC_134164.1, read on the forward strand.
CTTATGGTTAACATGTCTGTAGAAACCTTTCTTGTTACCGTTCACAGCCCTTGCTAATTGCAGTTCCATTTGTGCTTTCACCTTCCTGATTACTCCCCTGCATTCTCAAGCAACATATTTATACTCTTCCTTAGTCATCTGTCCAAGTTTCCATTTCTTATATGGATCCTTAAGCTCGTCAAGGTTTTCCCATTGTAAGCCAAGCTGGTTGCTTACCATATTTGGCTTTCTTCCTGTGCATCAGGATGGTTTGTTCCTGTGCCTTCAATAAGACTTCTTTAAAATACTGACAGCTTTTCTGGACTCCTTTTCCCTTCATATTAGTTTCCCAGGGGATCTTGCCCATCAGTTCTCTGAGGCAGTTGAAGTCCGCTCTTCTGAAGTCCAGGGTCTATATTTTAATGCATACCTTCCTACCTTTTGTCAGAATCCTGCAATCTACATCTCTTGGTCACTGCAGCCCAGTTTGCCACCCACTTCTACTTCTCCTACTAGTTCTTCCCTGTTTGTGAGCAGCAGGTAAAGCTGAGCATGGCCCCTGGTCAGTTCCTTCAGCAGTTGTACAAGTAAATTATCCCCAACATTCTCCAAAAACTTTCTGAATTGTCTGTGTTTAAGGCCTCTCTTAGCTGTCTGAAGAAAGCCTTGTCTGCCTCATCCACCTGATCTGGTGGTCCCTAGCAGACACAACCACAACATCTCCCCTCTTGCTTCTGCCTCTAAGCCCAAAAACTCTCAACAGACCTTTGTCCCTCTACATACTGGAGCTCTGAACACTCATACTGTTATGCTCATAAGAAGCACACGGGATCTTTTTAGAGAGATAAGACAAGAATGTCGTGTTTATTGAGAATACAGCACCATTATATTATATGCATGTAATATACATAGTTACTTACAGGCATACACACACACACACACACACGCACACCATCTTGTGACTGCTTATAGTTACTGAAGGTTGCTCACTCTAGTCCATTGGCCAGATGGATTAGATGTGGGTGTGGAGCCAGGTTCTGTTGATCCGGATCAATGCTCTGACATTGACAAGACGAGAAGCGGAACCCAAACCTGTAGTGGTGCACAGAACTTCTATAGCATTTAGTCCACAGTCCTGGTTCTCTCCGACTGCCCCAAGCACGATGAGTCACGAGTCAATGGCAGATGGGTTTGATCCCTTCCCACTGTCCAGGCTTCTGTGTGACTCATCACCTACAGATGGGACTTAGTCTTCCTCTCTGGGTAGGTTGCTGCTGTAGAGTACAGTTCTCATTGTTCTGCAGCCACCAAGCCTTTGTTATCCAGACAGGCTGGCTCCAGAGGATAACTCTCTAAGCATCCACATTCACACTTCCAGGTGGATCTCACACAAACCCATTCTCACCACAGACAGCACAAGGTTTACAGGCTAATACATAAGTGCATACCCCTTAAAATGGAGTCTTGGGTACAATGTGGAGTTACGTACAAAACTCCGATTAAAAGATACAGGATAATACAGGGAAACACAAAGATACGTGGCAGTGCAAAGGTTCTACTAAAATATAATTATCTATTTAGGATTGCTGCAATACTGCTCTGCTACATACAATGCAATTTCTCCTCCTTTTCTCCCCTGCATTTCCTTCCTGAAAAGTTTATACCCTTCCATGACCATGTTCCAATTATATGAGCCATCCCACTGAGTCTCCATTATTCCAATCACCTCATATTTCTTTGACTGTGCCAGAATTTCTAATTCTTCATGTTTGTTTCCCAGGCTTCTTGCATTTGTGTACAAATACCTTAGATAGTTAGCTAACTGGCTTACCTTCTCCTTTGAATCAGAGTTCCTCCTTTGTTGTTTCTTCCTCCTTGTGTCTCTTCTCGATACCTCACTTATCTCAGGCTTGTGTCACCATCCCCCAATGAACCTAGTTTAAAGGCCTCCTCACTAGATTTGCAAGCCTGCCCACAAAAGTGCTCTCTCCTCTCTTCGTTAGGTGGCTCCCGTCTCTTCCTCAAAATCCTTGTGCCTGAAACAGAATCCCATGGTCGAAGAAATGAAAGCCCTTTCTCTGACACCATCCACGCAACCACAGATTTACTTCAGTGATTTGATGATCCCTACCTGGACCCATTCCTTCAACAGAGAGGATGACAAGAACACCACTTGCACTCCAGATTCCTGGATCTTCCTTCCCAGTGCTAAAAAATCTACAGTGATCTGCTCAAAATCATTCTTTGATGTATCATTAGTTTCTACATGGGAAGTAGGAAGGGGTTTGATGATTTTTGGAAGTCTCTTTGTCACATCCTGCATTCTAGCTCCTGGTAAGCAGCAAAGTTCCTGAGATTCCAGGTCTAGATGGCAGATGGATGACTCTGTCCCTCTGAGGAGGGACTCCCCAACCGCCATCACCCGTCTTCTTATCTTAGGGGTGGTGGTCGTTGAACCCCCACTCCTAGGATTATGCAACCCATGCCTTCCAGTCAGTGGGGTCTTCTGCAGAGCCCTTCCTTGAGAGATCTCTGCCAAATCATTCTCCACTGTAATGCCTACGCAGAGTGCCTGAAAGTGATTGCATACAGGAACAGGGAATGAGTTGCTTTCTTCTCCTGGAGGTTACATGCTTCCAGTGTTCTTGTTTGTTCTGTACTGTCCTCACTGATTGTTCAGCCTGCCATGCCTACAATATTAAATGCTGCCTTAAAAGATTGCCTAGGACTGGGGATACTGGCAAGTGATCATCAGTGGCCTATACTCCAAGATGTAGGAGTGGAAGAGGCTTACTATTATTACTCTATCAAGGAAGTCTTCATATACTCTGATGGACCATAGGGTTGATATGTGGGCCTCAGGTCCTTTAATCTTTTCTTCCAAGATGGCAACCAGCTTGCACTTGGTAGAGATGACATCCCTTCTATCTTCTGGGTGGAAGACAAACATGGCAAATGCTGTGAAGGTCACAGCAGCTGAGCTTTCACTATTCCTTTTTCCTTTTCTTTACAAAGTTCCCTCAGATGTTTTTATTGCCCTCTGGAAGGGCAGAAGAACAAACTGCAGGTAAAAAAAAACAACCCCAAACAGTATGGGGCTTTCCCCAAGGTGAAATCCCCTGTTGGATGCTGCCTTGTTCGCTGCTCTCAGTGTTTGCTCTCATGTCTCATGTCTCATCAACACACATATGGGTCCTGGTTTATCTGAAAGTGTTTCCAAACCAATCAAACCAAAGCCCTGATTATGGTTTAAGTGCAGCTGAGTCAGGATTATTCCTCTAAAAATGTATTATACTAAACCATAGTGAGTCACTCACATGAAACTAAGAGCATCTGCTCATGACCCAGGAATGAGGATAAAGAAGATTATGGAGCCCATCAGTCCATCCTCCTCTCATCCGCCTCCCTTATCATCAGGAATCTCTCTTCTTCCATGCCTGGGGACTTTCAAACAGACCTAATAGACTGGACCATATAGGTTTTGAAATATATTGCTGCAGATGACTGTTCAGGGATAGATCTAGTCAGTGATTCTCAAACTGCCAGTTGGGATCCCAAAGGGGGTTACAACCCATTATAATGGAGTTGCCAGGGCTGGCTTAGGCTTGCTGGGGTCTGGGGCCAGAGCCAAAGCCTGAGAGTTTTAGCCCTGGGTAGCAGGGCTTAGGTTACAGGACCCCTGTCTGGGCCTGAAGCCATGAAGCTTCAGCTTTGTCTACCACCATCCCTACCCATAGCTGTGGGTCTCAGGCTTCATCTCTCCTGCCACCCTGCTCATGTCATAGTTTTTCTTGTCAGAAAGGTACACCATGCAGCAAAGTTTCAAAGCCCCTATCTAGATATAGATGACCTTAAGAAGATCAGATGTTTTTAATTGTTTTCAGGGCAGAATTCTAATATCCAGGCCTGCACTTTTAGTTTGTTTTTTGAACATCTTTTAAAGGGATTTAGGGGCCACACAAGTGACTCAAAAGACGTTTCAGACTCTTCTCATGACATCACTCCAGTTAGAAACTCTGTAAGTACTCTGGGGATTTTGTTTTATTCTTTGCCGAATGCAGTTGCTGAAAAATGCTATGTCTGAAAAGCAGAAAACCCCCAGGCTTTAAACTCCAACTTTTAACTGCTACAGGGGCTGATTTTGCAGCAGCAATCAAAGGCTCAGGGATGTCAGTGCCCCTGGGGAAACACCAGCACACTAGCCACAGTATGGCATAACTAAAGCCTTACCACAGGGCGTTGGGGAGAGCTCATTTCACCATACACACAGCTGAAGTGTGCTTTCTGCCACTACTGCCCGCAGGTAAACAAGGGTCTGGCGTATGCTTAAAAATCACATTGGCCTTGCTGTGTCACTTGCTGCCTGAGTGCTGTAGGCAAGAGGACCTACCCTGTAGGATAAATGCAGCCAAATCAACAGAAGACTTTTCCCATCAACCTTGCTACCACCTCTCAGAGCAGTGGATTAATGATATCATTGGCTCTCACCTTTCCCAACCCACTGTACCCTGGTAAGAGTTTGCTTTGCCATGCATGCCCCCAATTTTAATCTCAGTGGCCGTGTCTACACGAGCCGAAAACTTCGAAATGGCCACGCAAATGGCCATTTCGAAGTTTACTAATGAAGCGCTGAAATGCATATACAGCACCTCATTAGCATGCGGGCGGCCATGGCACTTCGAAATCGACGCGCCTCGCTGCCACACGTCTCGTCCCGACGGGGCTCCTTTTCTAAAGGACCCCGCCTACTTTGAAGTCCCCTTATTCCCATGAGCAGATGGGAATAAGGGGACTTCGAAGCAGGCGGGGTCCTTTCGAAAAGTAGCCCCGTCGGGACGAGCTGTGCGGCGGCGAGATGCGTCAATTTCGAAGTGCCGCAGCCGCCCGCATGCTAATGAAGTGCTGAATATGTATTTCAGCGCTTCATTAGTAAACTTCAAAATGGCCATTTGCATGGCCATTTCGAAGTTTGGGGCTAGTGTAGACACGGCCAATAATAGTTACAAGATCAGACATAAAAATACAAATGTGTCTCAGCACACAATGACTGAACAGTTGCTGACTTTCTCATTTTTTACCATAAAACTGTAACATAAATCAGTTAGTGTGTCGCATGTAGAGCAGTACAAACACATCATCGTATGAAATTTTAGTTGCTGCTGAATTTGCTAGTGCTTTTTATGTAGCCCCTTGTAAAACTAGGTAAGTATCTAGATGAGTTGCTATACCCTGGAAGAGCTCTGCATACCCCTACGGGTACATGTAGCCCTGGTTAAGAACCATTGAACTACATTAACCCCCTACACAGACATTGAGCTACAAAATCCCCTACTCTCAATGCGGAAGGCTCTATGCTACAGCAGTGTCACTGCCGCGGTGCCCTGCAGCGCTCGTAGTGCAGATGTACTCTCAGCCAAAGCTGGTCCCTAAAAGTACAGTTCAATGTATGTCTTACAGATTAGGTGGAGGTAATCATTTTTTTTTGTGGTCACATTTTAATTGCAGTGGCAATCTGAAAACGAAGGTATCATCAGCAGGAGTGGCCAGTCTCTGAGGAGAATGTATTTAACTATTTTAAAAAGCCATTTCTAGGCTAAGGAAGTGTGCAGGGCACTAACCTAGGCCTGGGTTCAAGGCTGTGCTTTGCCACAGACCTCCTCTGCACCTGGGGCAAGTCACTTAGCCTCGCTGCTCACTCCTCATCTGCACAATGGGGATAGCAGCTGTGCCATGCTTCATGATGGTGCTAGGAAGATATATGTTAAAAACAGTGAAGTGCTTTGAGATCTACAGGGGGAAGGCACTCTGCTAGAGCAAGGACACATTAGAATACCTGATCCTATTAGTCCTGTAAAAAGTCAATATCAGTCTTGGTTGTCCTTCATTTGGAGCCTGGGAAAACTGTTATTATTTGTATTCTGATTTTGGTTGCTGCAATGCAACTAATAAATAATAGAAATATTGTAATCAAGTAATAGAAAAAAGCTAGAGCTGGAAACAATTTTAAGCAACAAATGTATCTGCTAAATATATGGAGTTTTATCAAAAATGTTGTTTTAGAATTTCTTACCTTTTTAAAAAATTCTAAATGGAAAATTTTAAACAGTAACATTTCAGCTGAAATTTTAGTGGGGGAAAAATAGTTTCCCAAGCAACCCTAGAATAAACACAAACAAAAAAATGTATGTACTATCCAATGGAAGGAATGAAATACCGGGATTTTGTTCAATCATGCTTTTGTCTGCAGTATACTGCCCAACAACATGGCTTGCTGCCTCTGCCAGATGAAGGAAAAAATTGAAATTCTGTGTAAGACAGTCAAGTTACACTGTGAACATTCGTGTGACACCAATTCCTCCCTGTGCGGTAGGTTTACCGTTAACAATATGATTTTGAACATAGACACCTTAAATCTGACTGTTACTCCACTAGCTTTGAACGATTCTGCATAGGAAAGGCTCCTACCAGTCAGCACTTCACTGGACCAAGCTCATAGGTCACAGGTCTCACTACAGATACTGTGATCATCTCAAAAATGATATTGCAGAATTCAAATGGATTCAGAGAAGGTGATAATAATGATCTGTGGCCTGTGAAAACACTTTGACTGAAAAGATGAGGATTTCTTGTCTTAGAAAGGAAATAAAAGGAGTATGTAAAATAATGACCAATTTAGAGAAGTGAAATCAGGAGTTCCTGTTCTTCCTGTGTCCTGAGATGAGAACAAGGAGCTTTCAGTGAGATAAAGGCTACGTCTACACGTGCAGCCAACATCGAAATAGCTTATTTCGATGTTGCGACATCGAAATAGGCTATTTCGATGAATAACGTCTACACGTCCTCCAGGGCCGGCAACGTCGATGTTCAACTTCAACGTTGCTCAGCGCAACATCGAAATAGGCGCAGCGAGGGAACGTCTACACGTCAAAGTAGCACACATCGAAATAGGGATGCCAGGCACAGCTGCAGACAGGGTCACAGGGCGGACTCAACAGCCAGCCGCTCCCTTAAAGGGCCCCTCCCAGACACAGTTGCACTAAACAACACAAGATACACAGAGCTGACAACTGGTTGCAGACCCTGTGCCTGCAGCATAGATCCCCAGCTGCTGCAGAAGCAGCCAGAAGCCCTGGGCTAAGGGCTGCTGCACACGGTGACCATAGAGCCCCGCAGGGGCTGGAGAGAGAGCATCTCTCAACCCCCCAGCTGATGGCCGCCATGGAGGACCCAGCAATTTCGACGTTGCGGGACGCGGATCGTCTACACGGTCCCTACTTCGACGTTGAACGTCGAAGTAGGGCGCTATTCCTATCTCCTCATGAGGTTAGCGACTTCGACGTCTCGCCGCCTAACGTCGAAGTTAACTTCAAAATAGCGCCCAACGCGTGTAGACGCAACGGGCGCTATTTCGAAGTTGGTGCCGCTACTTCGAAGTAGCGTGCACGTGTAGACGCAGCTAAAAGGTGGGAAATTCAAAATGGAAAAACCAAAATATTTTTTCACATAACACATGGTTAGACTATGAAACTCACTGCCACATGAAGTTGAGGCCCAGGGGATAGGACATTTCTATACCTATGAGAATCCAGAATTAGAGTACTTATTGATAAACATTTGGAAAGAGATATTAAAACTGTTGAAAGCTGCTTAACCTGGTCTCTCATTATTAGGGCTTGTCTACATGTGGAATTATTTGAGAACAGCTATTCAAAGAGCTGGTCCCTATTAGCTCCACATGTGGACACTCTTCTACCTATACGTCAATTACAAGGGCATCCCTGCTGGAGTGAGAGCCAGGCAGCTTCATGATTGGCTGGTTTGGTGCCCTATCAGTGTGAGCTACTTAGATATCCTGTAAATCAGCTGAGTACACAGCCCCAAAAGTCATAGCAGCTGAAACCCAGGAGGATTTTGAACCAGCAGAGCATGGCAAAGCAATACCAGAAATTAGGAGCATTTCTGGCTGGACAGTGTGTTTGAGTAAATGTCGGCTGAAATGTTATGTGGAACTAAAACTTTATTTGGTGTCAAATGTTATTGTGAGAAACCTGGTTTGTTTGGTTAATTATCTACAACTGGTTCCAACTAGCAGGGGGGTTTCTTTAGCACTGGTGTCTACATTTGAGGCAATTGCATGAGCTGAATTGCATTCTGAGGCTTCTCTTGTAAAATATGAGCCCCAGAATTGACAATAGCTGCTACGAATTCTTGGACTCTGTGGCCATTACCTATGGCCAGAAATTACAGAGGTGAGTGAGGAAGTATCAGCTGAGTCACTGAGGCCTTTGCCCTAGTGCTCTGCATTTTACAGTTGCAGATAGTCCAGTTTTAAATCACCTGAACAAATAGAGACATCATTCCACAACCTGATTGGTCTCTTTCAAAATTACAGACTATTGTTCTCAGAAGCTGCGTTTACACGTGCACGCTACTTCGAAGTAGCGGCACCAACTTCGAAATAGCGCCCGTCGCGTCTACACGCGTCGGGCGCTATTTCGAAGTTAACTTTGACGTTAGGCGGCGAGACGTCGAAGTCGCTAACCTCATGAGGGGATCGGAATAGCGCCCTACTTCAACGTTCAATGTCAAAGTAGGGACCGTGTAGACGATCCGCGTCCCACAACGTCGAAATTGTGGGGTCCTCCATGGCAGCCATCAGCTGGGGGGTTGAGAGACGCTGTCTCTCCAGCCCGTGCAGGGCTCTATGGTCACCGTGTGCAGCAGCCCTTAGCCCAGAGCTTCTGGCTGCTGCTGCTGCAGCGGGGGATTCATGCTGCATGCACAGGGTCTGCAACTCGTTGTCGGCTCTGTGGATCTTGTGTTGTTTAGTGCAAGTGTGTCTGGGAGGGGCCCTTTAAGGGAGCAGCTGGCTGTTGAGTCTGCCCTGTGACCCTGTCTGCAGCTGTGCCTGGCACCCTTATTTCGATGTGTGCTACTGTGGTGTGTAGACGTTCCCTCGCTGCGCCTATTTCGATGTGGTGCTGTGCAACGTCGATGTTGAACATCGACGTTGCCAGCCCTGGAGGACGTGTAGACGTTATTCATCGAAATAGCCTATTTCAATGTCGCCACATCGAAATAGGCTACTTTGATGTAGGCTTCACGTGTAGACATAGCCAGAGTGTGTCTGTCTTGGCCCACTGTGTGCACTGCTTTGGTTTGATGAACTTCACACTGTCTTGTAGCAGAAATGCTGTACTGGGGGTTGGGAGACCTAGGTCCTCGCCCCAGCTCTGCCACTGACCAGATGAATGACCTTGAGCAAGTCGCTTCCACATTCTGTTCCTCAGTTTCCCTACCTGTAAAATCAGGATGACAGTGGGAATGTCTTTGAAAGTACACTGAGCTCTGCTGAAGAAAAGTGCTATAAAGAGCTGAGTGTTATTAATAAGTTTTGTTTTGAGGACCATAGTGCATAGTCCTTGAAGACAACCTGCATAGGGTGAATTTCATCATACCTGAGGCAGAAGTACTGGGGAAAGGAGCACTGGCAGGAGACTGTATGTACTTAGGGGTAGAGTAAAGTTTTCAAAAGCACCCATGTCACTAGGAGTCTAAATCCCATTTTCACAGAGACTGAGGATGTAAATGTTATTAACCCTGTTAAAGTCCTGATCTTCACGACATTCTCCGGCAAGGAGTTCCCCACATTGACTGTGCATTGTGTGAAGAAATATTTCCTTCTGGTTGTTTAAACCTGCTACCTATTCATTTCATTTGGTGACACCTAGTAATGACTGCTCAATTTAGGATAATAAAGTGGTGACAATTTATCTCTGTTCAGCTAAGCTGCGTCTACACGTGCACGCTACTTCGAAGTAGCGGCAGTAACTTCGAAATAGCGCCCGTCACGTCTACACGTGTTGGGCGCTATTTCGAAGTTGAAATCGACGTTAGGCGGCGAGACGTCGAAGTCGCTAACCCCATGAGCGGATGGGAATAGCGCCCTACTTCGACGTTCAACATCGAAGTAGGAACGTGTAGACGATCCGCGTCCCGCAACATCGAAATAGCGGGGTCCTCCATGGCGGCCATCAGCTGGGGGGTTGAGAGATACTCTCTCTCCAGCCCTTGCGGGGCTCTGTGGTCACCGTGGGCAGCAGCCCTTAGCCCAGGGCTTCTGGCTGCTGCTGCTGCAGCTGGGGGTCCGTGCTGCATATACAGGGTCTGCAACTAGTTGTTGGCTCTGTGTATCTTGCACTGTTTAATGAAAGTGTGTCTGGGAGGGGCCCTTTAAGGGAGCGACTTGCTGTTGAGTCCGCCCCGTGACCCTGTCTGCAGCTGTGCCTGGCTCCCTTATTTCGATGTGTGCTACTTTGGCGTGTAGACGTTCCCTCGCTGTGCCTATTTCGATGTTGGGCTGAGCAACGTCGAAGTTGAACATCGACGTTGCCAGCCCTGGAGGACGTGTAGACGTTATTCATCGAAATAGCCTATTTCGATGTCGCAACATCGAAATAAACTATTTCGAAGTTGGGTGCACGTGTAGACGTAGCCCTAGTGTGTTTTCCATGCTTCATCTTGCTTTAGAGGATTAGGATTTGGGGACTGGTTTTCAATTTGAGTTAATTTTATTCAGCTGATTTTGAATTTGGAAAGATTGAATAAAATGCACTTACCGAAGGGTAATGAGATGCAGCTATGGAAGAGGCACAACCTGAAAGGGAAGCATCTTAGGCTGGGGACAACTCTTCCAAGGCAGGCTTGATCGCATGGGACATTTAAAACTAATGTTGACAGAGCCCTATATATATATTCTCTGGTCCCATGGATGCTTGATCTGACAGGCCTTTCCCCCTCTCCAACTACTGTGCTATACATTTTCAGTGGAGTTTCTCCTTAGCACACATTTCCACTGTCTGGTTACACTGTGTCTCCTTGATTGGTGTGTCAGGGTAAACATGGAACCTCACATTTTTGTAGAATCTCTTCCTGACATAGAGAGAAACAAATGTGCTCACTTGTTTTTTGAACAGTGCCCGAAGAACCTTTAGAAAAGATGCAAGAGGAGTTAATGGAAGTATTAGAGTCCAGGAAACTGAATGCCAGCATCGTGTTAAACCTCCAGCCTGAGGAGCCTTTACTCACCAAGAGTGATAATGAAATCACAACACTGGTGGCTAATCAGTATCAGGCTACTACTGATGTTGATCTTAGTAAGTCAGGTGATGTTCTTCCTTTAGTAAATTATCTTTTCTTTAAACTCCTGATCAGGAAGGCAGAAATGAACAATGTAGGACTGACACTCTTGCCGTTTTCTGAACAGTTTAATTTTAATTTACACAAAGCAAAAGGGCTTTTAAAACTTCCTGCAGTTCAATCCAATGTGCTGACATTGTCTGACTTGCAGCACGTGGATGAGGCCAGTGAAAATGAATTGAGGAAACTCTATATTTTGGCGAACTTGCTAGCAGCAGAGCTCCAAGAAAAGCTAAAGAAGGTTGAAAATGGCAATAATGCAAGTCAGGTCAAAACTGTGCTGAAGTCATTCCCAACGACCCCTGCTGTGCTCAAAAGTCAAGTGCACAGAACCACGTGGCAAACTCCAGCAGGGCCCCAACATCTGCGAAAGCCTTTGGAAACCAGAAAGTTGTGTTGGGAACTTGCAGAGCAATGTGCCAAGATTTTATCCACAAAGAGGCCTGGGAGGAGGAGGAAAACTCCAGAGAAAACAAAGGAATGTGTGAATTATCTGATGGAATGTACCAGGGAAGGAAAGGGGGAAAACCAATCCATAAAGGTGAAAAGAGAGACCCTGCAAGCTCAAGGAGAGAGAAGCAAAGGAAGAGATTGTTGTTTTAACCAAAAGAGAAGAGAAACCAAGAAAGCTTTTAAGAGTCAGATCCAAAAGCCAAGTGACTTATATTTCCACCATGTGGTACAAAGCAGAAAGAAAAGGGCTGGAAGTGTAACTCCCTCTGGCACAATTCCTGTCTTCAGACATCACAAAATATCCCAGAGACACCCCCTATTGCACTTACCTACACAGGCCTCTCACTTGGCTGTCCCATTTAAGGTTGAAAACACTTCTGATGATTTGACAGGTAAAATAATTATTTTCTTGGAACATGCCAATAAAACTAGTAAGAAGAAAGATCTGGCTCTAAAGGCAAAGTATGCACCCTTTAAAGGACCCAATAAAATCCTTATTTTCAGAAAGCATGGCCAGAAAGGGAGCCCACATTTCAATAGGAATAAGCCTCTTTTCCAGAAGGTGAATTCAGATGTAAGCCACATGCTGGTAGAGAGAACCCAAAAGCCCAGGATGAATAGTAAAGAAGATGTAATCAACATGTTATCACATGGAAAGAGCCCTGCTTTGGCAAAGGCTGGATTGGAGAGCCCATCAGAAAACAAAGACTCTTCACTTGGTGATCTCTTACCCAGCATACACCAAACTAATGAAATACACTGGAAGCATCAAAAAGAGAGCTCTGGTTTGCCATATGCTCTTAGTGGTTCATCCTCCCCAGATAATTACTCCATTCAAGGAGACCTATTTGAAGCAGAGCTGAACAATCGTTTGCACTCCCTCATCCCAAATCAGGCTGTGAGAAACCTCATTTCCCATGTGATCCGAACCCTGAAAATGGACTGCACTGCTCCCAGGGTGCAGCTGGCCTGTGCCAAACTCATCTCTAAGACAGGTCTGCTCATGAAACTGTTCAGCGAGAGAGAAGATATCAAAGAAACCTCCTTCTTGTGGCGAGCATACCTCTGGGAAAATGGGAACACTCCCAACGGAAGTACCCACCAGAGGAAAGCCAGCAAGAAAGAGTCAGAGGAGGTAAGCACCATGTGGCATGCTGAGAAGGAGCAATAGAGAACTCTGAAGTTGCTAGCATTCCCATGCTGTTTGAATCTTTTCCTGTTTCAGTTCTCCCTGGAGCCTCCCCAGTACATCTATGGCAACAAGCTGCTGGTGGCCATATCGGTGACGGTTGTCATCATGATCATTATTGCTGTGATTTGCCTCATCGAGGTAAACCAAAAAAATCCTGTTTGTGGCACGGCCATTGTTCCAATCCTCCTCGCTGCACTGTAGGAGATGGGCCCTACCCCTTCACACAGAGTATGAGCCCCTGTGTTTTAGGAACCAGCCAGAGCAGCAGGCTGTGCCTGGCCTGTTCTGCACAGTCCGGAGGTGTGGCTGCAGCCACAGGTGCTGACTTTTATTTTTCCTGTGGGTGTTCCACCCTTGGTTCATACCTTCCCCGAAGCCCTGTCCCCTCTCCACCACTTACTGTTCCGGCATTGCCTAGTTCCCTGAGGCCTCCTGCCCACTGACCCCCACTCTCCTCCAAATGCCCCCCACCAGCTGCTTTGCAGTTGATTGGTGGTCCCAAGCTGATCCACTGCCCCTCAGAACAGCGGTAGCTGGTGAGTGCTGAGCACCCACTATTTTTTTCCATGGGCCTTGAGCCCTGGAGCAGCCACAGAGTGGGTGCACCTGGCTGCAGCACTAACAGATGTGCCCAAACTAGCTTAAATCTAGGCAGGAGGTACTGGGGGGTCTATGCTGCTGGGACGTCACTGCTTCTGTTACTCATGCTACCTTTGAGTTAACTCATCAGTGGCTCACGTACCCTACCTGCGCTGTGCATGCTCCTCCCTGCTGCAGCACAGACATGCCCTTGGAGTCACTGGTAAACAGGGCTGTTTGGGACCAGCCAGGCCTGGGCACTTTTCTCCTGTGATTTTTGCTGCATAAAGATCAGAACCATAGCTAGATCCTCCCTTGGAAAGGAAATATTTAATAGCTCCACCCATTCCTGCCTGCCCCAAGTGGAGCCTTGCTTTGGGTGTGTTACGGGAGAAGCTGAAAGGGGACACCATAGTGATGGTTATAAAGGGACTCTACCCTGAAGCACTTACTCAAGAAGAACTCCCACTCATTTACCAGTCCCTATCTCACGCCAAACATCTTCCTGGCAGATTTACATGGAACCTGATGAGTTTCGACATTGACAAAAGGGTGTTTCACCAAAGTGACCAGCTCTCACTGTAATGACTCCTTCCTCTTGTTTTCTTCCCCCCTGCAGGAGGGACTCCAGGTCAGACTGTATTTCTCATGATGCACTCTGGTTTCCCCTCCTGGAGCGGGGAAGTGGTGCAGTATGTGAGTTGCTAGCCATAAGGCATCATGCTTTTTGTAGTCTACCTAGTGCAGGGGTCAGCAACCAAAATAGCAAGATGAGCCATTTTTTTTCCAATTTGGTAAAAAACTCAGTAATTCACGAGTTGCAATACATGTGAATATGAGACAGTCCTTAATAAACAACATCAAACCATACTTTCTGTAACTGCTATTTTAAGAACAGCACGCACACAACGATTTGTAACACGATACATGTTTGCCGCAGGACGTTCACCAAGTTTTTACATATTTGATTTCCTCACACTTTACGTGTGTGTTTGTACCACCATCTTCCCCACTTTCACTCCTGAACCTTCTCTCTCTCTGGAAGACGCTAGGGCTAGTCATCCAACATTTTGAGATCACTCAGCGTTTGCTATCTAGGTAGGATTTGTTCATTTTTGAGCTTTTTAGATGTTCACCATTTATCGAAAATAATCAGGAAGGTTGCAGACCCCTGACCTAATGAGACCAGCCCACTGAGAAGAATAGGGACAAGAGGCAACCTAACTAAAACTATCATAAGGCAAATAGTTTCAAAGGGTAGGCATACTACTCTATAGCTTCATGAGTAACATCAGTCCTGTAGCACCTTAAAGACTAATAATACATTTATTAAGTCATGAGCTTTCGTGGGTAAAATCATAGAACGCTAGAACTGGAAGGGACCTCAAGAGGTCATCAGGTCCAATCCTCTGCTTTCATGGGTAAAACCTGAATAATCTGAAGAAGTGGGTCTTACCCATGAAAGCTCATGGCCTAATAAATGTCTGTAAAGTGCTACAGGACTGCTTGTTACCATATGGCAGCATGGCAGCATTTCCAGATCAAAATATTTCAGTTTTGGTGTTTTTCAGTGAAAAAGCAATCTTTTCTGCAGCAAAACATACTTCTCCACAACATTTTGTTTAGCCAAAGAACTAATTCTAGTGAAAATTGTTTAGACAAAAAATGTTTGGCTTCTATTTAATTATCAGTAACTTGGTGCAGCACACAGACAGAAATGTTTAAGTCTTTTTTTTTCTTCTTAAGCAGATTTGTCTCCAAAGATCTGCAACCTCTTCTCAATCAACACATGATAAAAAACCACATTCAATATGGTAATTGTTCTCTTTTTCTCCTGCCAGCGTTGTGTAACATAGACAGCGGGTTGCTCTTGTTTAGACAATGCCTAATCTTAGAAACTTCCAAACTTTTCAGTTAGTGCCTTGTGGAGTATCACAAGGAACCCACTTAGATATTTTCTTAAACAAAGAAGAAGAGGAGGAAGAAGAAGAAGGAGAAGGAGGAAAACGAGGCATCTTCATTTTTAACAAATACTAGGGTGGCACGCAAAAGAATGAGAGATCTCAGCCAGTGTTCACTTTAAGTTGTGTGCTTGTGCAGTTGCATAGGAGAGATTCCAGTGCCACTCAGCTGATTAGCAGAGTGCTCACAGTGAGGTTTATGTTTTCTCCTTGTGGTGGACATTTACATGTGTTGGTGCACATAACAATTTTTTTTCCACACACAAATGGAAAAGATTAGAGGGAACATTTGACCCCAACTGCCTACTAATAAGCTTAGACCACAGCAAACCACTCATCAGCAACC
The DNA here is from genome assembly GCF_033958435.1 of Carettochelys insculpta. Classification (NCBI taxonomy): domain Eukaryota; kingdom Metazoa; phylum Chordata; order Testudines; family Carettochelyidae; genus Carettochelys; species Carettochelys insculpta. The sequence continues at coordinate 16,624,252 of NC_134164.1, forward strand.
AGCAAGCTGCTCATCTCCACAGTAATTGATTCATTAATCACATGTGACAGCTACATCATTTGCTGTAACAATTTCTTCTTTCTGTTCCTTCCCTGACCCCCAGCCTATATTAATGCAGCCGCTGACCCAGGACGCCAGTGTAGCTTACATGAGTACTGTGATTTATTAGCTCTGTGCAGTTATTTACCTTATTTATTCCGGAAAAGTGTTTCCAGTGAGTGCCCTCACAATCTGATCTGATCGTAGAATCACAGAACTGGAAGAGATCTTGAGAGGTCCTTGAGCCCAGTCACCTGCCCTCAGAGCAGGACCAAGCACCCTCTAACCCATCTCTGACAGGTATTTGTCTAACCTGCTCTTAAATATCTCCAATGATGAAGATTCCACAACCTCCCCAAGCAATTTATTCTAGTGCTTAACCACCCTAGCTATGTCTACACTGGGAAGCTACATCGACATAGCTTATTTCGATGTAGCAAAATCGAAATAAGCTATTTCGATGAATAGCGTCCACACATCCTCCAGGGCTGGTGCCGTTGACGTTCAACGTCGACGTTGGGCAGCACTACATCGAAATAGGCACTGCAGGGGAGTGTCTACACAACAAAGCAGCCCAAATCGAAATAAGGGTGCCAGGAACAGCTGCAGACAGGGTGACAGGGCGGACTAGCACTTCCGGGGCAACAGCAACCCTCTCCCTTAAAGGGCCCCTCCCAGACACACTCAGCCTGCACAGCATGCGGTCTGCAGAGCCACAAGCACGCACACCCCGTGAAGCACCATGGACCCCCAGCAGCAGCAGCAGCAGCAACAGCAGCCAAAGGCCCACACGCCCGCCCCTGGAGGACCAGTGGCTGCCCTGCTCAGTGCCATCCAGGAGGCAGCTGACCATCTTTTATTTGAGGAAGATGAGCTACCCCCAGGGGATGAGGAAGCAGCCCCAAACCTTGCTGCCCACCCAGCCCGCCCCCCGCTGCACACGCTGCTGGCTGTGGAGCTACCCCACGAGCATGGACTGGTGGGAGTGGCTGGTGCTCGGCGAATGGGACAACAACTGCTGGCTCCGGAACTTCCAAATGAGCCAGCAGACATTCCTGGAGCTCTGCCAGTGGCTCACCCCTGCCTTACGGCACCAGGACACCTCCATGCGACGTGCCCTCACGGTCGAGAAACGGGTCGGCATCGCTGTCTGGAAGCTGGCCACTCCAGACAGCTACCAATCCATAGGGCAGCAGTTCGGCATGGGCAAGGCCACCGTTGGGGCTGTCCTCATGGAGGTAAGAGGACCCGGCGGGGGGGGAGCCCTGGGGGAAGGGGGGGAGCCCAGGGGGGAGGGGGGAGCCCGGCGGGGAGCCCTGGGGGGGGAGCCCTGGGGGGAGGGCCAGACACACCCTGCACACCCCTCACCAGTGCTCTCTCATGTCCTTCCCCTGCAGGTCATCTGCGCAATCAATTCCCTGCTCCTCCACAGGCTCGTGCGGCTTGTGGACCCGGATGCTGCTATCATGGGGTTTGCCAGCCTGGGCTTCCCAAATTGCTTTGGGGCTCTGGATGGGACCCATATCTCCATCCATGCCCCAGAGTACAGAGGAGGACACTTCCTGAATAGGAAGGGATACCATTCCGTGGTCCTCCAGGCCTTGGTGGACAGCCAGGGCCACCTCTTGGACATTTATGTTGGCTGGCCTGGCAGCACCCACGATGCCCAGGTGTTCAGAAATTTGGGCCTGTGCCGCCGGCTGGAGGTGGGGACCTACATCCCCCAGTAGGAGATCCCTGTGGGGGACACCACCATGCCCCTCTGCCTCATCGCAGACGCGGCGTACCCCTTCCGGCCCTGGCTCATGCACCCCTACACGGGCCATGTCACAGCCAGCCAGGAGCAGTTCAACACGCGCTTGAACCATGTGCAGCAGGTGGTCGAGTGCACTTTCAGCCATCTCAAAGGGCGCTGGAGGTGTCTTCTCACCCTCCTGGATGCAGGCCTCACCAACATCCCCCAGGTTGTGGGCGTGTGCAGCTCACTCCACAACCTGGTGGAGAGCAAAGGAGAGGCCTTCTTCCAGGGCTGGGCTGTGGAGGCTGGCAGGGCCGATGTCCAGTCACCCGCTGCCCCCAGTCGCCAGGTTGACCCTGAGGGGATCCGGGTCCGGGAGGCCCTGCAGGCCCATTTTGACCAGGCTGCAGGGTGAACGCTGGCAGGGCCAGCTGCGGGTGAGCCACCCACTGCACCCCCCCATCCTCCACAACACTCCCTGCCCCCACACCACAGAGAACCCGAGAGCACACCCCCTCCACACTTCTGTGCAATAAATGGAATTTTTTTTAAACAAAACCGTGCAACCTGTATTAATTAGTAACAGAAGAAGGGGAGAACTATGTACCTGGGGCGGCAGGTACAAAACAGGGGTAGAACAAAAACTATTTGCAAAGATGGGGGGAATATGTCCAAAGGAGGGGGCCGGAGGGGGCCTTGTGGGGCAACGTCCTCGGCCATGCACTCCCTATTGTCCTGCGCGTGGTGTTGGGGGGCGCGACCCATGTCTCGGCCAGAGGCCCTGTCGAGGCTGGGTGGGGGCCAGGAGAACTGGCAGATAGGGCCGGGTGGAGTCCGGAGGCCCATGGCCCCCTTGGTGGCAGGCCCCAGGATGGCTGATGGTGGAGGGATGGCAGGCGGAGCGGCAGGTGGAGCGGCGGGCAGAGCAGCGGGGGGGCCAAGTGCCGCGCGATGTCCTGGAAAGTGCTCATGAAGGCCCCCCAAGCCTCCTGGCGCCAGGCCAGTGCTCGCTCCTGGAGGTTGAGCTGCCACTCCTCCACCTGCAGGCGCCGCTCAGACACCTCCAGCTGACACCAGAGGATGGCGAGCAGCTGGGGGCCCGTGGACGCCCGCAGATGGCTCTGCCACTGTTGGGCTCGTCCTGGGGCTGGTCTGTGCTCCGCCGAGGGGCTGGCCTGGTGGGATGGCCCCAGTGGGCTGTCTGGGACCACTGATGCCACGCCAGTGCTCTCCGGGCCCTCCGATGGTGCAGCTGTGGAACAGAGGGGGGAAGAAGAGTGGAAACAGCCGTTAGTCTGGGCCCTGACCCATGGCCCTTGTCCCCCGCACCCCTCTGCTTCTGGTTCCCCATTCCCATCCCCTGGAGATGCTGCTGCTGCTGCTGATGGGTGTCCAACCCCCCCCCGCCCCCCGGGGGACCCTAGGTTCCACTCCCCCCATCCCCAGGGACGGGGCATGGCGCTGTCCTGCTGGGGGGCAGGGGTTGATGGACTCTTCTGAGGGACATGCCACTGCTGTCCTCGGGGCCATGGTCATCTGGGTGTGTGGAGGGCCCTGGTCATGTCTCTCATCCCCACCCCTTAACCCTGGGGGTGTGCACCAGCGGGGTACATACCTGACGGTCCGCTCCCACAGTCGGGGGACATCCATCGGGCGGATGCCCTGCTGGAGCTGTGGGAAGGGAGGGTGATTTGGAGCTCCCCGTTGCTGGAGGACTCCTCCTCCTCCTCCGGTGTCCCAGGAGTGGGCTCCTGGGGGGGCTCCTGGGGTGCAGGGCTGGCCTCCGGGGCGGACTCCATTTCCAGGGCCTGATGGGGCTCATCGCCCGAGGTGTCAAGGGTGGCTGGAGGGAAGGAGGTGTACCGGGGGCCCAGGATGGCCCTGAGCTCCCTGTAAAAGGGGCAAGTGGTGGGGGCAGCCCCAGATTGGCTGGCCATGTCCTGGGCCCAGGCGTAACCCTGCTGCAGCTCCTTTACATGGTCAGGAGTGCGGGCAGGGTGACCCTGGGCAGCCAGGCCCTCGGCCAGCCGAACGAATGCATCCGCATTCCGCCTCTTGCTCCCCATTACCTGGAGCACCTCCTCCTCGCCCCAGAGCCCCAGCAGGTCCTGGATTTCGGCCTCCATCCAGGAGGGGCCCTGCTGCCTCTTCCCCTGCTGGCTGGCAGGCTGGGAGCTCTGGGTCCCCTTGGGGGGGTGCCCTGTGGGCTCTTGGGGGGCTGGCTGGATGCCATGGGTGCTGGGTTGTGGGTTGGGGCTGCTGAGGACGTGCAGGCTGTGCACATGGCTGTGCTGCTGCCTGCACACGCTCTCAGCTTCCTGCACAGGAACTCAGGGGGCGGGGAGCTTTAAGGGGCTGCTGCACGCGGTGACCATAGAGCTCAGGGGCTGGAGAGAGCGTCTCTCAACCCCTCAGCTGATGGCCACCATGGAGGACCCCGCTATTTCGATGTTGTGGGCCGTAGATCATCTACACGTGCCCTACTTCGATGTTCAACGTCGAAGTAGGGCGCTATTCCCATCTCCTGATGAGGATAGCAACTTCGACGTCTCACCGCCTTACGTCGATTTCCACTTCAAAATAGCGCTCGGCACGTGTAGATGCGGCGGGAGCTATTTCAAAGTTGGCACGGCTATTTTGAAATAGCCAGCTAGTGTAGGCGTGGCTCCTGACAGTTAAGAAGCTTTTTGTAAAGTCCAGCCTAAACCTCCCTTGTTGCAATGTAAGCCCATTGCTTCTTTCCCTATCATTAGAGGCTAAGGAGAATAATTTTTCTCCCTCCTCCTTGGAAGGCCCTTTTAGGTACTTGAAAACTATTATCATGTCCTCTCTCAGGCTACATCTACATGACAGTCCTATTTTGAAATAAGATATTTTGAAATGGATATTTCAAATATCTTATTTTGAAATAACACAACCATACACAAAATGCGTTTCGGAATAGCACCCAGCTATTTTGAAATAGCATTTTCAGGTCCATAAAGCTATTTCAAAGTAGTGACCTTGGGGCCCATTATGGCCTATTTTGAAACAGGCATTATTCCTCCAGAAATGAGGTTTACTGCAATTGAAATAACATACCTGTTATTTTGAATTTATTTTGAAATTGCATGAGCCTCATTTAGATAATTCCAGTTATTTCAAAATAACTGCTGTTATTTCAAGATAACTTGGCCATGTAGACATAGCCTTAGTCTTGTCTTTTCCATACTAAACAAACCTAATTCTTCTTTGAGTTAGGGGTGCAATGGTGCATGCCCAGCTGCCGGAAGCTTTTTGCCCTAGCCAATAGCCATAGGGTTGGTGAGGCGCCTCCTGGAGTGGTGCCTGTATGGCCACCCATATATGTACTACCCATCCCGCCCCCCGGCTCAGTTCCTTCTCACTGTGCTCTTGGTTGCTGGAGCTCTCTTCTTGTGTATTCGCTGGTAGCCTTTACTTGTTGATAGTTAATGTAAATAGTTGTAAATAGTTTAGATAGTTGCATATTCATTTTAAATAGTTCTACTTAACAGTTAGTGAGCCTAGGTGGGACTCTAACCCCTCTTGGTGCTTTGGCACCAGGGGATGCCCGGCTCTCCAGGTTTTAAAACCTGCTCAAAATGTGGCAAATGAATGCCCAAACGTGACCCACATAAAATTTGCTTGAGCTGCCTAGGTGAGGCTTACCTCTGAGAATGCTGCTGCATATGCATGCCTTCAAGCCTAGAACTTTGAAGGAGAGGGCACAATGGCTGAAGGTTTTACTTACGGAGGCAGCTCTGTGTCTGGACATTTCCCCTGCAGGAGCTGAGTGGTGCATCGTTAGTGCAGAGCACTCCGGCACTGTTGGTGCCATCAGAAAGCTCCTAACCCGGGGAACAGGACTCGGCGCCTAGTGCTTCATGGTGCCATAGAAGTCAGTCCCTGGTGCCTTAGAAGAAAAAGAGGCGAGACTGGGGCCGGTCCCATGAGAGAGCTAAACATGGAGAGCCCTCTAAGCTGTCTGCCAGATTGCACTGTGACCACGGTCATGAAGTGCAGGTGTCGACGCCGTCGTGAGGTGGAAGCCCCCGCTCTCTGAGGCTGCCCTCAATGCTGGAGGCCTTCAGTGTGGCACAGGGCTTCTTAGACATAACGGTGCCAGAACCGACACCACGCTGGGAGTCCTCGTCGCCAAAGGAATGCGCACCCCAGGCACAGGCGTCAGAACAGTCAGCAGGGGCACCAGCATGGTTTTTGACGCCAATTCAGCCCACACAAATAGTTACTTTCTTTGGTGCCCCGTATAACGTGATACAATGCACTCAGGAGCCGGGGTGCATCATGGGTCTTGTTGCACCACTGTGGTCTTCAGCATCAGAGTTGGCATCGGTGTCAGAGTCAGACTCCTTTTACTCCAGGTCAGCTTGGAGCGGGAGTACAAGGTCATCTCGGAATAGTGGACATTGGCACCTGTCCTGTCGCCCTGTGGCAGGGGATTGGTAGGTGCCTCCCCAGAGTGCCCCCCTCAAAGGTTTCAAGGTCCTTCTCCTAAGAACAGAGAGGCCAAACACCTAGGTGTGTATGGCAGGAAGGTTTATTCAACCGGTGGCCTTCAGTTAAGGATCACTAACCAGCAGGCTCTGGTTAGCAGATATGCATATAACACGGCCAGTTCCTTATCTCAATTCTCAGAACTGGTCCCGCCAGAGAGCAAGACTGAGTCTAATGCCATGGTGGATGAACAGAAGCTCATATCTAGGGCAGTGCAGCAGGCTGCACTGGATGCAGTGGATGAGGCCACCAGGGTCATGGCTTCTGGGATAGACATGTGAAGGGGAGCATGGCTACAGGTCTCGGGGCTCCCCTACAAGGTCCAACAAACCATACAGGACCTTCCCTTTGAGGGGCCCTCTCTGTTTTCTGAGGAAACAGATAAAAGGCTTCACGGTCTGAAGGACTCAAGGGCCACCCTACATTCGCTGGGCCTGCACACACCCGCAACTCAGAGATGGCACTTTACTCCGAGGCCCCATTTTCAACAATTCCTGCAGCAGCACCAGGACACCAGCAGGAGATGGGGCCGCTCCAACAGGAGACGTCAGAGTCAGCAGACCCAGGGCCAGAGTCACCAACCCCCCCGCCGGAGTCTAAACAGAAGTTTTGATGGGGCAGTTGGGAGTGACACACCGGCCACTACCTCAGTTCCATCTCAACTTTTATTTTCATCCTGCCTGTCCCCCTTCTACCATGCATGATGCAGTGTAATGTCAGACCAACGGGTCCCCTGGCATGGTAGAAAGGGGATACACTATTCCGTTTCCTGCTTAGCCCCCTTCCCACCCTCCCTCCCAGTCCCTCTTCAGGGACCTCTCTCATGAGAGGTTGTCCAGGCAGGAGGTACAGTCCTTCCTGCAAAGGGGGGCTACAGAAGAGGTTCCCCAACAATTCCAGGGGCAGGGGTTTTATTCCAGTTATTTCCTAATCCTGAAAGCAAAAGGGGGATTATGGTCCATTTTGGACCTGTGAAACCTAAACAAGTTCATGGCAAAAAAAAGCTTTTGTATGATATCTCTGGGCCTAATTATTCTGATGCAGGAACAAGGGGACTGGTTTGCCGCTCTCAATTTACAGGACGTGTATTACCATATAGCAATTTATCCGCCCCACAGGAAGTTCCTCTGGTTTGTGGTAGGGAAGGACCATTATTGGTTCACAGTCCTGTTCGGCCTCTCCTCAGCCCTGAGGGTCTTCACCAAATGCATGGCAGTGGTAGTAGCCTTCCTACGCAGACGGGGTGCGCCTCTTTCCCTACCTGGATGATTGGCTAATCTGGGGTAGCTCGCAATGTCAGGTGGCCCAGCACGTGCAGCTGATATGACAGATGTTCGACGCTCTCGGCCTGATAGTAAACAACGCAAAGTCAGTGCTGACTCCTATTCAAGTCATGGAGTTTGTAGGCATCCAACTGGATGTGGGGCAAGCCAGGGCCTTTCTGCCTCAAAGCAGGTTTCAAGCTGTGGCAGCTTCCATCCATGGGCTGATCAGGTTCCCCACCACAACGGCCAGAGGATGCCTCAGACTGTTGGCCCACATGGCTCATGCATGTTCGTAGTCCAGCATGCCAGGTTGTGAATGCACCCCTTCCAGCTGTGGCTCACCTCAGTGTACAGGCCTGTCAGGGACAATATAGACACGTTAGTGATGGTCCCTCTACGAGTGCTATTGGCAGTACACTGATGGTTGGACACTCGATTGGTCTGCATGCGAGTAGACCCCTCCCTCTCTCTAGTCACAGACACCTCGGACTTGGGCTGGGGGGAGCACTTGTGGGAATGCCAAACTCAAGCCCTGTGGAGCAAGGATGACGCTCAGCTCCACATAAATGTTCAGGAGCTCAGAGCAGTTCAGCTGGCATGCAAAATGTTTCAGAGTGATCTAAAGGGGCAGTGTGTCACAGTCATCACAGACAATACCACAGCGATGTATTATATAAACAAACAAGGGAGCGCACGCTCCTCTCCCCTGAGTCACGAAGCCCTCGCTGTCTGGGACTTCTGCATCCAGCACCAGATTCTCCTGAAAGTGTTTTACCTGCTGGAGGTCACAACTCCCTGGCGGACTGTCTCAGCAGGTCCTTCATGGACCACAAGTTGTCATTACATCAGGAAGTGCTGACTTTAATTTTCCACAGGTGGTGACGTCCCCAGGTGGACTTCTTCTTCACCCATCTCAACGCGAAGTGCTGGATGTTCTGCTCTTACCAGAACCAAAGCCTGGGCTCCTGGGCAGATGCCTTCAGCATTCCCTGGTCAGGCCCTCTGCTGTGTGCCTTCCCTCCAATACCACTCATCCACTGAACACTGCTCAAGATTCGGTCAGACTGAGCATCAGTCATCCTGGTGGCCCCAGTGTGGGCTCAACAGCACTGGTACTCAACCCTCTTAGAGATGTCCGTATGCGACCCTGTGGTGCTTCCATTATGCCCAGACCTGTCAGCACAGGAGGAGGGGAGACTGCAGCACCCCAATCTCCAAGCGCTACATCTCACAGCATGGAAGCTCCATGGCTGAGGATGGTGGAGCTCTTATGCTCAGAACCTGTCAGGGAAATGTTGTTAAACAGCAGGAAGCCCTCCACAAGGGCAACATCTGTAGCTAAATGGAAAAGGTTTGCTGCCTGGGCAACTCAAAAGCTACGTCTACACGTGAAGCGTACATCGAATAGCTTATTTCAATGTAGCGACATCGAAATAGGCTATTTTGATGAATAACATCTACAAGTCCTCCAGGGCTGGCAACGTCGACGTTCAACATCGATGTTGTGCAGCACCACATCGAAATAGGCGCTGCAAGGGAACGTCTACACGCCAAAGTAGCACACATCGAAATAAGGGTGCCAGGCACAGCTTCAGACAGGGTCACAGGGCGGACTCAACAGCAAGCTGCTCCCTTAAAGGGCCCCTCCCAGACACAGTTGCACTAAACAACACAAGATCCACAGAGCCAACAACTGGCTGCAGACCCTGTGCATGCAGCATGAATCCCCAGCTGCAGCAGCAGCAGCCAGAAGCCCTGGGCTAAGGGCTGCTGCACATGATGACCATAGAGCCCCGCAGGGGCTGGAGAGAGCGTTTCTCAACCCCTCAGCTGATGGCCACCATGGCGGACCCCGCTATTTCGATGTTGCGGGACACGGATCGTCTACACCTGCCCTACTTCGACGTTCAACTTCGAAGTAGGGCGCTATTCCCATCCCCTCATGGGGTTAGTGGCTTCGATGTCTCGCCGCCTAATGGCGATGTTAACATCGAAATAGCACCCAACATGTGTAGCCGTGACGGGCGCTATTTCGAAGTTAGTGCCGCTACTTCGAAGTAGTGTGCACGTGTAGACACGGCTAAAGGGGGATATCCCTGGGGTAGGCCCGATACCACACATTCTAGACTACTTGTTGTCCTTGAGCCAGGAAGGGCTGTCACTGTCCTCCATGAAAGTACACTTGGCAGCCATCTCAGCCTGTCACCCTGGGGTGGGGATGTTGTCGGTCTTCTCAGGCTCTGGGGTGAAAAGGTTCATGAAAGGAATGGAAAGGGTCAAACCGCAGATCCGACCCCCTCTGCCAGGGTGGGACCTCAGTTTGGTGTTGTCAAAACTTATGGTGGCCCCCTTCGAACCCCTCGCCTCCTGCTCCCTCCTATTTTTCAGTTACAAGGCATCATTCTTGGTGGCCATTACCTCAGCCAGAAGGGTGTCAGAACTAAGGGCCCTGGTGGTGGTCCCACTCTACATGATGTTCCACAAGGATAAGATCAGGTTGAAACCCCATCTGGTGTTCCTGCCGAAGGTAGTCTCCCTTCTCCACGTTAACCAAGACATTGACCTACTGGTGTTTTACCCAAAACCTCACCCTCCCCTAGGGAACAAAGCTTACACACTTTGGATGTTTGGAGGGTGCTGGTCTTCCATACGGACAGGACCAGACCCTTCTGAAAGTCTCAACACTTGTTTGTTGCAGTGGCAGACAGGATGAAGGGGCTCCCAGTGGATATCCTCCTGGATAGTGGCCTGTATCAGGGAATGTTGATGGGGGTTCCCCTTCCCCCCCAATGAGAACCCACTCTACCAGGGTGCAAGCTTCCTCAACGGCATACTGGGCCAGAGTCCCTGTCCAGGACATCTGCAAGGTGGTACCCAGTCCTGGTCCTCCATACACACATTTTCAGCACATTACACATTGACGCAGCACACATGAGAAGACACCCCCCCCCACAGGCATTGGCTTGTAGTCACCCAACTTAGAATGCACATGAGCAATCATTCACAGAAGAAAAGATGGTTACCTGTTCTGTAACTGGTGTTCTTCGAGATGTGTTGCTCATGTCCATTCCAAAACTCTCCTGCCCTCCCCACTGTCGGAGGAGCCAGCAAGAAGGAGCTGAGCGGGGGGCAGGGCAGGTAGTGCATATATGGGCCGCCATACAGGCGCCACTCCAGGGGGTGCCGCACCAACCCCATGGCTACTAGCTAGGGAAAAGGTTACCGGCAACTGGGCATGCACCAGTGCACACCCAACTTGGAATGGACATGAGCAACACATCTCGAAGAACACCAGTTACAGAACAGGTAACTCTTTTCTTTCAATTGTTGCTGACAGGGCATGTTTTCTAGATCTTTGATCATTTTTGTTCCCCTTCTCTGGACCTTCTCCAATTTCTCTACATCTTTCTTGAAATTTGGTGCGCAGAACTGAACACAATACTCCAGTTGAGGCCTAATCAGCACAGAGTAGAAGAGAAGAACTACTTCTCATGTCTTGCTTGCAATACTCCTGTTAATGCATTCCAGGATTACGTCTGCTTTTTTTCCATCAGCATCACACTGTTGACTCATATTTAGCTTGTGGTCCACTATGACCCCCAGATCCTTTTCTGCAGCACTCCTTCTTACACAGTCACTTCCCATTTTGTGTTCCTTCATAAGTGGAGCACTTTGTATTTGTCCTTATTGAACTTCAGCCTATTTATCTCAGACCATTTCTCCAATTTGTCCAAATCACTTTGAATTATAATTGTCCACTCCAATGCACTTGTAACCCCTTCCAACATGGTTTCTTCTGCAAATTTTAAACTTTATATCTCTCTGTGTTATTACAGATTATAAATTGTTTATAATATACTGAACAGAACCAGTCCCAAAACCAATCCCTCTGGAACCCCACTTGTTATGCCCTTCCAATATGACAGAACCATTGATAACTAGTCTCTGAGAATGGTTTTCCAGACAGTTACACAACCACATTATAATAGTCCCCCCTAGATTACATTCCCCTAATTTATTGGTAAGAGGTTATGCAAGACTTGTATCAACATCTACCGCCTCCCCCTTATCCACAAGGCTGATTATTCTAACAAAGAAATCTACCACTTTGGTTTGACATGAGTTGTTCTTGACAAATCCATGCTGCCTATTACTAATCCCCTTTTTATCTTCCAGATGTTTACAGATGGATTCCTTAATTATTTGCTCCATTATCTTTCTTGGAACAGAGTTTAAGCTGACTGGTCTCTAGTTTCCTGAATTATCCTTTTTTCCAGATGGGGACCATAGTTGTCCATTTCCAGTCTTCTGGAATCTCTCTTATCTGCCATGACTTTTCAAAGATGAGAGCTGATGGCTCATATACCTCCTCAATCAGTTCCTTGAGTATTCTAGGATGCGTTTCATCACTTCCTGGTGACTTGAAGACTTCTAAATTTTCTACGTAATTTGTAACTTGTTCTTTTCCTATTTTAACTTCTGAACGTACATCCTTTTCTCTAGCATTCACTATTCTAGGCCTCCAAACACCACCAACCTTCTTGGTGAAAACTAAAACAAAGAAGTCGTTAAGCACCTCTGCCATTTCCACATTTTCTTTTGTTGTTTTTCCCTCTTCATTGAGCAATGGACCTACCCAGTCTTTGATTTTCCTCCTGTGTCTAATATCTTTGTAGAATGTTTTCTTGTTACCCTTTATGTTTCTAAGTAATTTGAGCTCATTTTGTGCCTTTGCCTTTCTAATTTTGCTCCTACATATTTGTGTTGTTTATACTCATCCTTTGTAATTTGACCTAGCTTTCCAGTTTTTATAGGACTCCTTTATGACTTTTACATCATACAAACACTCTTGGTTAAGCCAGGTTGATCTCTTGATATACTTCCTATCTTTTCTATGCAGTGGAATGTCCTGCTCTTGCACCCTTAATAATGTCCCTTTGAAAAACTGCCATCTTCAATTGTTTTCCCTCCTAGTCTGGCTTCCCAAGGATCAAATTTCCAGGTTTGTGGACACTTAAATTCAAATTCATAAGAACAAGGTTAAAAATCGAATCTATTAAAAGTTGAATTTATCTCACAGTGTGGATGTAGCCTTAGTTTGCCAAAGTCTGCTTTCTTGAGATCCATGGCCTGTACTTTGCTGTTTTCCCTTCTACCGGTAACTGCTGCTTCCCGTGTTGTGTCACCGCTCAGAAAGCGATGCCGGAGTGTCCTCTCCAGGGCACAGGCCTGGGCAAGTAAGTTTGAAGAACCAGCTGATGCCCAGCTGCAGGTTTCCCCTCTCCATGCCACTGATGTAATCCAAGGGAAAGGCGAAAGCCAGTACAGCTTGGCACCAATGTCGTCACGGGAGCTGCCAGAGTGAGATTGAGCACAACCTCAAACTGCCTTAGGGGCTCCATCTCTGGATTTTTACTTGGGGTTTACTCCCAAAGCCTTTCCGATGACTAGGTATCGCCGGAAGGCAGCGGAGGTTTTAAATCAGAGTTTCCTTCTCCTAGGTGGGTGGCCTTCCCAGGCTGACAAGCCCCATCTGCCCAAAGCAACTGGTTTTAAGGCACCGGTCACGCACCTTCTCCCCTTCTCCTGTCAGTGCAAACAGTTTTGCCGGGCTTAGAAACTAAGCCACATGTGAAGGCCAGGAGCTGGACTTCGGTTGTCAGAGGCTATTGTAGACGCACGCCATGGGAGCATTTTATAGATAGTGGGAGCTTATCCCCGCTACCACTCCCGGCTATGACAACCCTTGAAATAATCCAGCCTTCCACCTGGGCACATGGAATGTAAGGACCATGACTCCGGGCCTTACAGAAGACCTACAGAGCATTAGTAACCCCCGGAAGACAGCAATCATTAACAACGAGCTGAGAAGACTGTGGATGGACATCGTGGCCCTCCAGGAAACAAGGCTATCATCCTCTGGATGTCTCAGGGAGAAGGACTTTTCCTTTTTCTGGCATGGGAAGCCTCCAGAAGAGACCAGGGAACACGGTGTCGGCTTTGCAATCAGAAACAGCCTAGTTGGCTCAGTCACACCACCAAATGTGGGAACTGCGAGAATGCTGAAAATCCAGCTTTAAACACCAGTGGGCATGGTCAACATCTTCATTGTCTACGCGCCTACTTTAACTTCTGCCCAGGAAGCTAAGGACAAGTTCTATGATGAACTGACCATTGCCATCAGTGAGGTACCTTCCCATGAGCTGCTATTCATCCTTGGCAACTTCAACGCCAGAGTTGGCAGCGACCGCCACAGCTGGCCATCTTGTCTGGGACAGTTTGGAACAGGGAAGATGAATGAAAATGGACAGCGCCTCCTTGAACTCTGCTCCCAACATGACCTCTGTATAACCAATACCTTCTTCAACGTCAAACCCCAGCACAAAGTTTCATGGCGACACCCAAGAGTGAAACATTGGCACCAGCTTGACCTCATCCTCACCAAACGCAGCCATTTAGGTGATGTCAGGGTGACACGTAGCTACCACAGCACAGACTGTGACACTGACCATTTGCTCGTGTGTAGTAAGGTGCACATCCAGCCGCAAAGATTCTTTCGCTCCAAAAAGGACGGGAGGCCGCGCATTGACACTGGCAAGACTTGTGACCCTTCAAAAGTATGCGAGTTTGTCCAAGCACTTGAAGAGGTCTTGCCCCACCCAGACGACACTGATATCAGCAAGAGATGGGAACAACTATGGGACGCTATCTATAATACTGCGATATCTGCCTTTGGGAAGAAGACAGTCAAGTCTGCTGACTGGTTTGAAGCCCACACTGAAGTGCTGACGCCCTGATTGAGAAGAAGAGACAGGCACTCGCTTCATACAGGTCCTCTCCCAGTGAGGTGAACCTGCAGGCGCTCCGGTCTGCTCGAAGTCAAGTGCAGCAGGTTGCTCAGCAGTGTGCCAATGATTACTGGCTCCAACTCTGCTCCAAGATTCGGCACGCCGCGGACACTGGTAACATGCAAGGAATGTACGATGGGATCAAGCAGGCCATCGGTCCATCACAAAGAAAGACTGCCCCATTTAAGTCGGCCACAGGCGAGGTCTTGAAGGACAGAACCAAGCAGATGGAATGCTGGGTGGAACACTACTCAGTTGTATGCCAGAGAGACGGTAGTTACAGAGAGAGCACTGAATGCCATCGAGCCTCTGCCCACCATGACTGAACTTGATGCTGAGCCCACCTTGGAGGAACTCAGCAACGCGCTAAAAGCACTGTCTTCTGGAAAAGCCCCACAGAAAGATGGTATTCCCTCAGAAATCCTCAAATGCGCCAATGGTACCCTAGTTTCAGAGCTACATGGAATACTTTGCCAATGCTGGAGAGAAGGCAGCGTACCGCAGGATATGAGGGATGCTAACATCGTTACTGTCTACAAGAACAAGGGTGACAAAAGTGATTGTAACAACTATCACAGCATCTCCCTTCTCAGTACCGTGGGGAAGCTATTTGCACGTGTTGTTCTGAAGAGGCTCAATGTTCTTGCGGAGAGAGTCTACCCTGAGTCTCAGTGTGGGTTCAGAGCTGAACGGTCCACCACAGACATGGTTTTCTCTGTTAGGCAACTACAAGAAAAGTGCAGGGAGCAGAGCAAACCTCTGCATATTGCCTTCATCAGCCTGACCAAGGTATTTGACCTCGTCAGCAGAAAAGGTCTGTTTGCAATTCTGGCTAAGATCGGCTGTCCCCCAACTCTGCTCAGCATTATTAGGGCCTTCCATGAAGGCATGAAGGGGACTGTCGTATACGACAGATCTGCATCCGAACCCTTTGAGATTCTCAGCGGAGTGAAGCAGGGGTGTGTGCTGGCTCCAACACTGTTCGGCATCTTCTTTGCAGTTTTGCTCAAATATGCCTTCAGAACTGCTACAGAGGGCATCTCTCTCCGCACGAGAATGGATGGCAACCTCTTCAAACTGTCAAGGCTCAGAGCGAAGACCAGGGTGGTTACAAAGTGTCTAAGGGAGTTCCTTTTTGCTGACAATGCAGCTATTGCTGCTCACACTCAGCAGGAACTGCAGTCACTCATAACTCACTTTGCGGATGCATGTATGGAATTTGGCCTCACAATCAGCTTAAAGAAGACCCAGGTGATGGGCCAAAATGCGGATAATGAGCCATCTGTCAACGTGCTAGACTACGAACTGGAAGTCATCCATGAGTTCATGTACCTAGGCTCGACGATCTCGGACAACTTGTCACTTGATAGCAAGATCAACAAGCGCATTGGAAAAGCCGCCACAACGTTCTCCAGGCTGACGAAGAGAGTATGGGCTAACAATAAGCTCACTGTACACACCAAGGTGCAGGTCTACACAGCCTGTGTTTTGAGCACACTGCTGTGTGCCAGTGAAACATGGACTTTGCGCTCAAAACAAGAGCAGCGGCTCAACACATTCCACATGCGCTGCCTTAGGTGCATACTCGGTATGTCATGGCAGGACAAGGTCCCCAATAGCGCAGTGCTTGAGAGGGCAGGCACCGCCTCCATGTTCACCCTTCCCAAACAGAGGCGTATGCGCTGGCTGGGCCATGTCGCACGCACAATGGATGGCCGAATACCGAAGGACCTCCTGTTCGGCGAACTGGCATCTGGAAAGAGGCCGAAAGGGTGACCTAAATTGCACTACAAGGACACGTGCAAGCGTGACCTCAGTGCTCTCTCTATCAGTGTGAACACCTGGCATTCGCTCGCCTCAGGCAGGCATGCCTGGAAACAGGGAGTGAAGGAAGCTCTTGCTATGTATGAAACTACCTTGGTGAAGGAAGTGGAAGACAGGAGAGCCCTCAGGAAGATCCATGCCCGTGATACCAGAGCAACATCTGCTTACTGCTGCTCACAGTGCGGAAAGGACTGACACTCCCGGATTGGATTGCACGGCCACAGGAGACGCGGCTTGAATCAGTCCAACTGGGGCGCAAACCCATGATCCCTTGGGATCGAAGGATGCCTACTACCTACCTCCCTTCTACCATTCCTCAGAATCACAAATCCTATCATTTACTGATTGCTTTCACCCTGGCTGCCTTCTGCTTTCAAATTGTTAACTAGTTCCTTCCTATTTGTTAAAATCAAACCTAGAATAGCCTTCCCCCGAGCAGCTTTCTCCACCTTTTGAAATAAAACTTGTCTCCAATACATTCCAAGAACTTGTATGCCCAGATGGTCCCCATCATTACCATGTCCTGTGCTTTGGATGATTTTGTTAGCTGTTTTAAAATAGTCTCATCCACTTCTTTGCAGTTAGGTGGTCTGTAATAGAACCCTACCATGACACATCCCTTGTTTTTTACCCCTCTTAGCTTCTGAATTTACCTCCTTCCTCCAGCATTCACTATTGTAGACCTCCAATCACCACAACCTCCATCTGGAGTCATGAGAACATTTTAATTTAAATGAATAAACAAATGACCAGATTCCCTTGCCCTCCTGTTGCACATGCTCTCCTAGGGTCCTGGGTTTGCCACTGGCAAGAGGCCAGGATTTTTGTGGGTGCTCAGAGGCCCACGCTTTCCCTGCTGCAGTGTCTTTCTCTGCTTTCAGTGCATGAGTGGACATAGCTGATGTGATCCACCCGCAGGATGACAGACAGGTCGGGTTTGTTGGTTAACTGTTTCAGCATCATATTTTGCAAGGGCTCTCAGCGATGCTGCTCCTCTCTGCTGCACAGAGAAATTGAGGGGCTTGGGAGAAAGGATTTTCAGAGCCTACTTGCTGCATGTGCGCTGTTGGAGATAACCAGGGTCGCCTGGGCACAGCAGTGTTTTCCTCAGGTGTCCTTAGAGAAGCTTACTCTTGCCCATTGCATCCCCTCAGCTCTAGCAGTGCTTCTGCTTGGAGCTCTGCTAACGAGCTGAGGGCTCTGAGCCTCATGTCCCATGTTCACAAGAGGTACAGAGCTGCCCACCCACGCCCTTCAAAAGCACATGGCTGTGAGGCTGTGTTCCCGCTAATCATTTACAGCCATGTGCGGAATGAATTTTGTCATGTCCCAATACGGAGGTGATATGTGGTGGGGTGGGCCAAGGGGTTCAGAGTGTGGGTAGGGCTCAGGGGGCTGGAACATGGATTGGGGTGAAGGCTCCAGCTGTGTGTGTGTGGGCAGGGGAGAGGCTGAGGTTGTTGGGAGGGAGGCTCAGGATGGGGCAGCGCATTAGGGAGCAGAGGTGGGGGCTCTTGGATGAGGGGTTTGGGGCACATGCTGCCATGGGAAGAATAGCTGCAGCTGGGAGAGAGGACTCCTCTCCGCCTTCTTGCTACAGCAGGTCGGGGCCAGCTGAAAGGCACCTCTCCACAGCCACCACAGCTCCAGCCTTTGATTGCTGCGCAGCTTAGAGAAAACTTAGCGCAGGCTCATGAGCTGTTTTGCACTGCCCCAGGGGCAGGCCCATTGAATCTCCCTCCCTGGTTGGGGGTGGATGGCAGGCCCGTTTGCCCAGGAGTGAGCGGAGGATCCATCTTCTCACCCTCTCCCTCCTGTGTGCCCCAAGTCCCAATGCCAAGGCTCTGTCCCTCATCCCAAGATGGGAATAGCCCTCTCATTTCCCAGCTCCCTCTCCAATTCTGTACTCCCTTTTCTGCCCCCTGCCACCCATTTGTGGCCCTGCCCCAACCTCCCCAAACCTTTCTATCTGCCCCCTCCTTACGCCCACATCACCTTCCCTCCTTCTTGTCCTCCCATTTCCAGCAAGAGGGGGAAAAGGGGGCAGGACTGCCATCTTCCCCATGGCATAGCGCCCTGTGCAGGGAGGTGCCAGAAATCCTACTGCAGCCTCTCTCCCTCCTGTCCCGAGATCCTGGACAGCTCCTCCCCTACCACAGAAATAAACCCTGCCCTTTGTTAAAGTTATTATTGGTCCTATGGTGCTGCTTGCCACTCAGGCGGCTGTTTGCACTGCTCTGTGCCTAGCCTGCTCTCAGCTTGTGATGTGCCACGGCTAGCTCTCCTGGACTCAGGCAGTGTCTGACGCTGTGTGCAGAGCCCAGTGCAAAGGGGCTCCAGTCACAGCTGGGGTCTCATGCACTGCTGCAATGCAATTGCTACACACTGCCATGGCAACAGACACTGGATCACATCCAAAGCAGATGGGTGCTTCACACTGGCAGCTCACTGCACAATGGGCTTACTGGCGTGTGCACAAGTCTTTTCACACACTCTGCGCCTTGCTTCTCTGCTGCGCTACCCCAGTGATATCAGGCCACCTACACGGGGGACAACATTGCCTCACGTGGCTGTTCTCCTCCTGGAGTAGGGGTGCTCACTTGCAACTTGCACCCCTGCATGGGGCCCAGGTTGGCTGTTGCTGTGCCCTGTCTTTGTGCTACACTTTGGTTGTCTTCTTTTCAATTCAGGATGAAACATTGTCAATAAGAGAATACAGGCAGGAACAGGCTTCTGTCGCTGCACCCTGGTCAAGCCTGTTTGTACAAGTCCTAGGAAGAGGGGCTTCTTTCAGGGACAGACATGGCAGAGGCGATCTGTCTCCCTCATGGCCTTCTCTTGCTCATCCTTAAGTCCAAAAGTGCCACAACAGTTTGAGTGACAGCTGGCAGGCTTCCAAACCCAGCGCTCCCTGAAGCAGGGCCAGCCAGTGAATGGGGAGCCAGATTTGGGAGCAGTCACTAACTTTCTTTACTTGATTTTTTAAAAAGGCCTTTTCTGAACCTCTGCCAAGAGAAAAGGAGCAAAACTTCCTCTGAAGCTATTCACAAGGTAAGCACGACTAATGCACCCGGGGAACTGCACGTCCCAAAGGTGCCACCAGTTGACAGTCCAGCACTATATCAATATCTCCACGCTGTCTCCCAGGTCCCAACGGTACTGGAATCTTCAAGTCTGGAGAAACCGCTGTGGCTTAGGGACATGTACCTTCCACTGGATTCCATACGTAAAAAGTCCATGGCCCAGAAGTTATACGACAGAGAGTCCTCGGATGAGGAAGAAATTTTCAACAAGGCTGATCTAAGGTAAGTCAGGGACTATTAGCAATGTCTAACATTACTCATCACATTGTCCCCCAGCCATGCAGGGAGGAGGAAACTAGGATGTCCCCTTTGCTCACATGCCACAAGAACCTCCCTGAAGGTGTCCTATGATACGCTGGCAGAGTGGCTGTCTTGGGCCAGCTCCATAGCACAAGGCCAGTTGTCTTTGCCTGCCTCAAAGTCAGATTGCAATGCCCCTCCCTGAGAGTGACCTGGAGCCCTGGTGAGGTTGAAGACATGGTAGGACAGAGAATGGCCATCTCCTCAGGGCAGCCCTTCTCCTCCTTGCCAGCCCCACATGGTGGGACCAGAGACATCTGAGCTCAGACAGAAGGGAAGCACACCATGCAGTGCTTCTGCTGCTCCTCCTTTCTGCAAACACAAGCAGGGAGGAGCACACAGGCTTTAGTCTGTGCACAGGAGAACCTTTTGGAAGCTGTCACAGTCGGCTCATTGCCACGACACTCAGCTTCTGTCTCCACTTCTCAGAAATTGGATCGGGGCTTCTTGGGAATTTCTCTTCTGCAAGTTACTAAGCTGCAAGAGGGACACAAGCAGCTTTTCGGTTATGCTGGCTTTCGGCTGGCCAGGCCAGAGCCTAACACCCATGTTAGGAGCCTAACACCCAGAGAATTAGGTGCCTATTGCTTTAGCCCACAACTTGCTGAATCAAGGCTTTAGCTCGGTGGACTTTGGGTCAGGTCCTTCCACAGTTTTTATCCTACATATCCAGTGGAGAAAACTCATAAAGCTGAACTCCCAGCTCCAGGAGCAGTGCTGCATTTTGCATTAGCATCCCTATAAAATACACACACAGGCAAAGAGGGGAGCTGAATGTTTTTCAACTTCTGTAGTGGTAGCACAGTGTCATATGCTAATGTTTAGATATCTGAAGGAAGAAATGCAGCTCACATTAGATGAAAACCCAGCTTTCCCTGGAGTGAGGGGGAAGCATCTTTAATCTCTCCACATTTATCTTTTCTCTTTAGAGGCCAATATGAGTGGTCATCCAGCAAAGAAAGCTATTAATGTATTTTTGTGAATACTGCTGTATATGAAGACTACAGTCAAAAGTTATGATGCTATTCTACATTACACAATAACCTTCCCAATGGATGACTAAAACTTATGCTTTGTCACAGAACAAGCGTGGGCTGACCCTACGAAGTGGAAGGGGTCCAGCGCTTAGGCTTCAGCCTGATCAGTGCCTACACTGCAATAAAACAGCCCCGCAAATCTGTCTGCTGACATGGGCCAGGCACAGATTATTCTTCCCTGCACACTTGTAATGACACACCTCCTCCATGTGATATGCTATCCCATCCTGTGACAGTCAGTCCACTGCAAAAGAGAATGATGTGTTTGTTCTCTAGCCTTAGCTAGCTCAAGCACTAATCTCCAGGGGTCCGAGGTTCAAGTCCAACTTCAGACAACTGGGGTCTGCTGGTATTACATAGGCATAGCCTGTGTCCCCCCCTTAGGGTCATACCTGGGGGCCTTGGGATAACCCCCGACCCTTCTCCCAAGCCTCACCCCTGCTCTGCCCCCTCCTCTGAGAGATGTGAGTTGGGATTGTTGGGTGAGTGGAGCAGGCTGAGGCTAGGGAGCTTCTGTTCCTGCTATGGTGAAGCAGGGCACGCTGCTGGGTCAGCTCTGCTTCTCATGACTCCCACACCGCAGTGTCAGAGGGGGCAACCCCTGCTGTCAGCCTCATGCATCCCCCCAGGTAACCCTGAGCCCTGCAGCTAACATCAATATGGGGGACTGTCCCACCCATAAGATGGTTGAGGCAGCTAGCATGGGGCTTGGGTGGCTGCCCCAAACTGAACCTTGGACAGGACAGTTCTGTGTCCTCCATTCGCTCTTTCCCCATACCAGGGTGTTGCATTCTCTTCCTCCATGCTCTGTGTACAGCCCCATGCCCCCCTACCAGGGTCACTCCTTTCCCCCATGCCAGAAAGTCTGTGCCCCTATTCTCTCTCCCTCCCATCCACCCCCCTCCACTTCCCATTCCAGGAGCTCTCTATATCCTACCAAGTCCTTCTACTTCCCACTTCTCCCTCAGCAGAATTATTTCTTTTCTTCCTGCCTGGGAGATAAGTTATTTAAGGTGCCACCAATTTTAACTTTCTACTGGGACAATGGGCAGAGATAAGATGGGGCACAGCTGGAAGGTGTTAATGGCTGTCATCAAGCAGTGGTGTGCTCTGTACTTAGTTATAGCCCAGGCCAAAGGCAATGGGTTTGCTAAGCCGCTGCCAGGGGCCCCAAACGCACCCCATCTTCTGCTGTTTTCTTAGGGAGGTCTATGTTAAAGGGGAAGGCCTAATTAAGGTACACAGTTCCAGCTGTGTTAATTACATAGCCAGGGTCAATATATCTTAATTTGGGATTCTACACAGTCTCTGCAATGAAGGGTCCTGTGGCACCTTATAGACTAACAGAAAAGTTTTGAGCATGAACTTTTGTGAGCACAGACTCACTTCATATCTGATGGCGAGGCGAGAGGAGGGGGTACCGGGGGCGAGGGATGTGGGGTGTATATCTGATGAAGTGAGTCTGTGCTCACAAAAGCTCATGCTCAAAACTTTTCTGTTAGTCTATAAGGTGCCACAGGACCCTTCGTTGCTGTTACAGATCCAGACTAACACAGCTACCCCTCCGATACTTTACACTGTCTCTGTTTCCCTTGCTCCTAAGGGGGAGCAGGAGTTCCACAGTCGATAAAGGCACTCTGTATTCTCTTCTGAGGGGGACAGAGGCACCCATCTGTCACCTTGACATTTCATCTCAGGAGACGTGCTGCCTGCCCTGGTCCCGTATCCGAGGTGTTACAGAGGTGTTATCCAGGATTATCTGGCTCTCTGACTGCTACCCCATGCACTCATCCATGTGGGCACTAATGATACTGTGAGGTGTGACACTGAGTGGATAAAGAGTGACTGTGGGGGCTGTGGGGGCAGGGGGAGGGAGTTTGGGGCTGTGGGGGCAGGGGGGCTGTGGGGGCAGGGGGAGGGAGTTTGGGGCACAGGTGGTATTCTCTTCAAGCCTTCCTGCCAAAGGTAGGGGCCCAGGCAGAGATGGGTACATCGTGGAGGTGAATGCCTGGCTGCGAAAATGGTGTTGCCAGGAGGGCTTTGGCTTCTTCGACCACAGGATGCTATTCCAAGGACTGCCAGGCAGAGATGGCGTTCACCTTCTGAGGAGAGGGAAGGCCCTATTTGGACACAGACTGGCTTAACTTAGTGAGGAGGGCTTTAAACTAGGTTCAACATGAACAGGGGACCAAAGCCCACAGGTAACTGGAGAAATGGAGACCTGGCAGATGGGTCGGAAATGGGAGGGAACACGGGCTATAATGGCAGAGTAAAAGGAGGGTCAGGGCAAAACTGGGAGGCAAGATCAAATCAGTATCTTAGATGCCTATATACAAATGCAAGAAGCATGGGAAATAAGCAGGAAGAACTGGAAGTGCTAATAAAATAGATATAACTATGATGTTGTTGGGATAATACACGAGGACAAGGGGCAGGACTCGATGACCTCTTGATGTCCCTTCCAGTCCTAGTATTCTATCAAAACAAAAAGCAGTCAAGTAGCACTTTAAAGACTAGTAAAATAGTTTATTTTGCTAGTCTTTAAAGTGCTACTTGACTGCTTTTTGTTTTGATAGTGTATAGACTAGCACGGCTTCCTCTCTGTTAGTATTCTATATTTGCTTTAGCATGTCCCCACTTGACTTAAACCCTTGTACTCCAAGTGGCACATAGGTCATCTACAAGTCTCCTCCACTTCACTCTGTCTTGGGACAAAACTTCAAGCTGATCCCAGGAGTACCCCAGTTGTTGCCCTTCAATCTCAGGAGATCTCCACATTTTCCAAGGTCTTCCTCTTTTGTGTTTTGCTTGTGGGTTCCATGTGGAGCTTGTCCCCCCTAGGTTTATGAAAATGAACTCTGGAAGGCTGACCACAGCAAGGTTTATCTTCCCTATAGTGAAGACATAGTATAATCATCACCCAAATGACCAGGGCTCTGCCCATGGATAACCTGAAATAATGGAGCTGTTCTTTGTGGCATTCAGACATGATGGTGTTACCTCCAAACAGCCAGAAAAATGCCATCAGGTTGAGCACAGGTGGTAGTAATATCACATACACCCATACAGTCCTACGGGGCAGCCACCCCACCCCTTTGACCAGCCCTGTAGCGGTAGCTATACTCACACACACCCATACAAACCTATAGGCCAGCCCCCACAACCCACTCTCTGCCCCCTGGTGAGGCCCCCAGCAGTAGCTATCCCCACACACACCCATGCAGACCTATGGGGCAGTTCCTCCATGACCCCCTCCGCCCCCAGGCCAGGCTCCCAATGGTAGGTATACCCCACACACCCATACAGCCCTATGGGGCATCCCACCATGCCCCCCTCCGCCCCCTGGCCAGTCACCCAGTGGTAGTTATTGCCACACACACCCATACAGAGCTATGGGTCAGCCCCCCATAACCCTCTCTGCCCCCCAGCCAGCACCCCATCAGTAGCTATAGCCATACCCCCACACACTCCATGGGCTAGCTCCCAATGACCCTCTCCGCCCCCCCGGCCAGCCCCCCAGCGATAGCTATAGCTGTACCCCCCCAACACCCACACAGCCCGAAGCGCCAGCCCCCCATGACCCTCTCCGCCCCCCGGCCAGCCCCCCAGCGATAGCTATAGCTGTACCCCCCCAACACCCACACAGCCCTATGGGCTCCCCACGACCCTCTCCGCCCCCCGGCGATAGCTATGGGCTCCCCACAACCCTCTCCGCCCCTCAGCGACAGCTATGGGCTCCCCACGACCCTCTCCGCCCCCCGGCGATAGCTATGGGCTCCCCACGACCCTCTCCGCCCCTCAGCGACAGCTATGGGCTCCCCACGACCCTCTCCGCCCCCCGGCGATAGCTATGGGCTCCCCACGACCCTCTCCGCCCCTCAGCGACAGCTATGGGCTCCCCACGACCCTCTCCGCCCCCCGGCGATAGCTATGGGCTCCCCACGACCCTCTCCGCCCCCCGGCGATAGCTATGGGCTCCCCACGACCCTCTCCGCCCCCCGGCGATAGCTATGGGCTCCCCACGACACTCTCCGCCCCCCGGCCAGCCCCCAGCCGTAGCTACAGCGATCCCCCCCACACCCCAGCGGTAACGACCGATTCGCGCCCCGCACATGCGCGCAACCCCGGTGCCGAGAGACGCGGCCATCGCCCCGCCCCGCCGCCGGCTCGGGTCACGTGGGGGCCGGGCGCGCTCAGCAGAGGCTGCGCTTCCGGGTTCCCAGCCGGAGCCTCGGGCCAGCGACAGGTGAATGCGCGCGGCCCCCCCTTTCCCCCGCGCCCCCAGCCCCGCCCCGCCCCTCACCCCCAGTGCCCCGGCCCCCCTCCTCTCGCCTCGCCCCACCCCCAGTGCCCCGGTCCCCCTCCTCTCGCCTCGCCCCCGGCCGGTCTGTCTGCTGCCCCCTCCCCTCCCCCTGTCCATCCATGGCCCTGCCTTGTGCTGGCTGAGGTGCCCCCGAGCGAGGGCCAGGCCCTGCCGCAGGGACCTGGTGCCAGCCCTGCAGGGGTGTTCCCCTGGCAGCAGGCGCTGGGGACCCGGGGCTGCTGGGCTGAGGTGCCCCCGAGCGAGGGCCAGGCCCTGCTGCAGGCGGCTGGTGCCAGCCCTGTAGGGGTGTTCCCCTGGCAGCAGGCGCTGGGGACCCGGGGCTGCTGGGCTGAGGTGCCCCCGAGCGAGGGCCAGGCCCTGCTGCAGGCGGCTGGTGCCAGCCATGCTGGGGCGTTCTCCTGGCAGCCCACGCTGGGGACACGCCAGCGGCCCTGCACCTGGGTTCGCTTTCTCCCATGCAGCACCGTGGGTGCTGGGTGTGAGGTGCCAGGGCTGCGGTTTCTGCAGGGCCCTGCAAACCCGCTGCGAGAATTCACTTCGCCCAGCAGTGCTGTGGCTGTCCTGCCCTTGCCATAGTGCCCAGGGGAGGTGGCATAGCTCTGCGCTCAGTTCGACGTTGGCTGGCGCGGGGCCCCCTGTGGAAGAGGAATATCATTGCCTAAGAGCACTCTTGCTAATCACTGAGTCCAAGATGCCCTCCCCAGCCCACCACCACTTTGAGGACTTTTATTGAGTCTTGGGGCTTTTGACAAAGAGCCCCAGGAAGATTCTTTTGTTGTCTTTGGTTTGTGTGGCGCTGACACATCCCTCATGTAAGCTGTTCGTTTACTGGCCACATCTGTTGTTCATTACCTGTATTGCAGTAATGCCCCACTGGCTTGCTTGGAATCAAGATCCCATGCACTAGGTTTGTATGAACAGAGACAGATACAGTTGCTGCTTGTAACTAGCAACTTAAGTTTGTTGACTTCCTTGATTAGACTGTCCTAAATGCCACTGATACCTACCTGTTTGTCCACTGGGTGCCACTGACATCAACTTCCAAACCTCACCTAACCTAGCTCCTTTTCTGTAACTGCTGTTGGCTGTCAGATGTCTTCTGGCTCCTTCTCTCATCTATCAGAGAGGTAGCCGTGTTAGTCTGTAGCTTTGAGAACAAGTCATGTGGCACCTTATAGAGTAGCTGATGAAGTAGGTCTTTGCCCACGAAAGCTTATGCTCCAAAATATCTGTTAGTCTGTAAGGTGCCACAGGATTTCTTGATGTTCTGTCATCTAGTTACTACTGAATTCAGTTCCTTGTTGCTCAGCTTTGTGTGGTTACAGATCCATAATTCAGGTCTGTGACATTCATCCATTGCAGTTAGGGTGACCATGTGTCCTGTTTTCACCTGGACAGTCCTGTATTTTAGGCAGGCATCCTTCCATTATTTTTAACAAAAGAGTTAATTGTCCTGTATATTCACTCCACTGGCTGAACTGCCTTCTCCCAAGTCAGCGCAGCTGCAAGTAAAATCAATCACTAGCTGGCCAGACAGCATATGCTAACCAGCCAGTACAGGCAGCAGCAGGAGAGGCAGCTGGGGCCCTGACATAGGCTAAGGCATGGTATGTTGGAGAATAATGTAGTGTGTTTTGTTCCCTCTTCTATGATTTTAAGGGGGACCAGGTGCCCCAGTAGTGCTGAACACTCCCTCCACACAGGACAGCCTCCTGTGAAGTCAGGGACACCCACCTCCCCCATGGGTCAGCTGCACCCACAGCTGGGGAGCTCTCCTGTAGGGCGGCAGCCCTGTTCCCAATGCCTGGAAGTGTGGGGTAGCTGGGGAGCACCTCCATGGGGTTGCAGCTCTGATCCCAGTGCCTGGAGGCATGGAGCAGCCAGGAGCTGAAGCCTCCCCCCACCTCCAGGGAGCTCTCCCTCCCCTGCCCAACAGGGCAGCAGCCCCTGCAGGGCAGCCACGGCTGGAGCCAGGGAGCATCCCTGCAGGGCAGCAGCCATGTTCCAGGAGCCTGATGGCATGGGGCAGCTGGCAAAACGCCCCTGCTTCCGCAAGCCAACTGCCCCTGCACCTGGGGGGCTCCCCTGTGGGGCAGCAGCCCTGTTCCAGCACCCCATGGCATGGAGCAGCCAGGGTGCTGCACTTGCTTGGCAGCTACAGCTGGGGAGCTGCCCCTACCCCAGGGTGTCCCATATTTGGCCAAGGGAAATACGGTCATCCTAACTGCATTAAACCTGGAAACCAGAACATATATTTTAGAAAAGCATCCAGCCTTGCCTTAATGATTCCAAATGATGGAATATCTACCACATACCTCAGTAGTCTGTTCAAATGGTTAATTACCCTCACTGTTAAACATTATTTTTCTGATTAATTGCTGACCACTAGATCTTTTGACTTTGTTAAAGAACCTACAGGCATCAGAAACATTCCTGTGTGGATACATACAGAATGTAATCAAGTCACTTCTTCCCCTTCTCTCCAGTACTCTAAACAGACTTTGTCCTGGTTTACACTTGTGCTGGTGTAACTGTTGGGGGGCTGACAGGAGGGAGAGTTGTAGGTGGTGCAGCACCACTCTGCAATGCTGCACACTGATGTTCCGGGTGGGAGCTGTTCCGAGCTGACAAGGGGATGTCAGCAGGCCTTGCAGCACCCTGCAGTGCTGAGCAGGTGAAGTGTGGGAAGACTGTTTCTGTTCTCTTCTAGGAGTTGCTCCCTACCTGACTTGGCGGCTGCGTTTGATTTGATACTGCTCTCCTGGCAGCTTGCCTCCCGTTCTATCCCAAGGGCAGAAGGAAGCCTGGTGCAGTTAATTGCTCTCTAGTGAAGGGCTTTTCCGTGGCTCTTTGCTGTTGGTGCATTCATCAGAGTGTGGCTTGCCATCTTCATAGGGTATTTCCTGCTTCTTTGGCATAAAATCATAGGGAATTGTTCTGAAAGTAACCAGGCCTCATGCTCTGTTTTTAGCTTCACCCACCTTGGTGCTGGAGTGTCACCTTTGCTGTTTAAGGTGGAGGGTGTATGCTCCCCAAAGCTTGTGAGTGGTTCTCCATGGCACCCTTACACAGCTGTGTTCTGCCTGCAGATTGACACCTACTGGCTCTGAAATGCTGCCACTTCTGGAAGCCTGTCTGAGGTGGTCTGAGCAGGCACAAAGGTGGCATTCCTGAAATTCTCTTCCTGCACAGTAGGCATATATTTGGAGATATGCATACCTTAGACTGGGAAGGGACCTTGGGAGGTCATTGAGTCTGGACCCCTGCCGTCTTGGTAGGACTAAGCACCATCCCCCCCCGCATTTGCCCCAGATCCCTAAACGACTCCCCTCAAGGATTGAGCTCACAACCCTGGGTTTAGTAGGCCAATGCTCAAACCACTGAGGTAGCCCACCCCCACCCAGAAATTGGTTTATAGTAAAATCAGTGAAATGTGAGCCTGACCGAACCCCCTGCTCATAAGTGCTTCAGTGAGGGGTTGTTGCCTGATGAATGTTACAGACTTTTAAGTGGGCAGCAGGAGAATCGTGCTGGGATTGCTGCTGTTCCAGAAGTTCCCACGGAGTGGCAAAGAGTAGATCAGATCAGGGGAGCACCCTCTGGTTAAGAAGCCACAGGCTTTTCTTTTACGTACACACTTCACTTTCCCAGGCCAGCAGCGATCCGGGCCGTCCATTTTCTAAGGGCCAGGGCTGCAACACCAGATTTCAGTCCCTGCCCTTGCTCCCGTTCTTTTGTTCTGGCTGGACAGAGGAAGAGGAGAAGATCACCCTCTCCTTGGAATGCAGGAATGCTCACCTCTCCTGCCAGGCAGATGACACTGCTGCATTGCAAGGAGATTAGTGCCCGGAAGTGATGGGAGCAGGATGCAGCGCCCATTTCTGCGCTGGTGGAGTTTCACCATGTCTGAGTTCACTCTAAGGTGGTGCCCACATGTGGGGCAATGGGTGTGCTCTTACTGAGCTAGTGCACTCAACATATTAGGGTATGAGCAGTGACAAGCCCAAACCTGCTTGAGCCTCGGAGGCGCATTCTGTGCCAGGCCAGCTACATTAGTGTTTTTAGCATGCTAGCTCAAGGTCTGTGGTGCTTGTTGGCAGGCTTCACCCTTCACTCAGGTATGGTGGAATAGAAGTTCGCTTGTTTTATTTGGAGCTGGCTGTGTGAACTTCCAGTGAGGGCTTCTCTCATGCAGTAGTGATGTGCATAGAGTTGGAGGTGGGACTGAATGTACTTGATGTGGGGTCTGTGCCTGCGTTACCTTTTGTCCATCTCTCTGTGTTGTGCTCTCAGTGCAGTATGCAGGCTCTACGACATGGGTGTCCAACCTTTTGGCTTGCCTGGGCTGCATTGAGTGAAGAGGAATTGTCTTGGGCCGCATATAAAATATATAATATAGTTAATGTATATAAATAACAAACTTCCTTTTTTTATTATAACATTAAAACAAAAGAGGGCAATATAAACATAAAACTAGTGGGATATTTGAGCTTGTTTTTGTGAAATCAATGTCTGGTTCGATGGAAGTGGTTGCAATTCTTAGTGAGTTCTCAAGGTGCTCGTCAGAAAATTTTGATCTAATTTTACTCTTCGTGTGCTTCATCCTTGAAAAAAGTTGTTCACAAATGTGTGTACTGCCAAAATGCGATGACATGAATAAGGCGTGATTGTGAAGCGAGGGATATTTTTCTCTGGAAAGATAGGACTTATGAAAGTCTAGTAAAGAGACATGATCAAATGTTTCTTTGAGTTGAATGTCTGATTGCAACTCTATACATTCCATTTGAAAATTCTCAGGTAATGTATTTATGTTGACTGAAAATGGAGTTGCAAATATACCAAAAAATTGATGATTTTTTTCGAAAATCTTGAAACCTATTATCAAATTCCTGTATCAAAATGAAAAGCAAGGCTGCATATTTTTCGCTGTTCACAGGACTGTGTTTAGCCAACGTATCAAAATGCATAAAATTATTTGCCATAACTTGAGCTAGCCATCGTTTGTCTCATTTCGAACGCTGTTATGGTTTGAAACCTAGCACAGATAAGTTGATTTTCACCTTGAAGACGCATGTTTAACTCATTTAAATGAGCGGTCAAATCCACCAAAAATGCTAAATCTGTGAGCCACTTTTCATCTTCAAATTCTGGCACAAATTTTCCTTTTGATTCCATAAATGACTTGATCTCATTTCGCAAATTATAAAATCTTTTCAACATTTCACTCCGACTTAGCCACCTTACTTCAGAAAAGTAAATGATGTCGCCATAATCAGCATCCATACTTTTAAGTAACTCCTGGAATTGGCGATGATTCAGTCCCCTGGATCTTATGAAATTCACAGCTTTGATGACAATTTGCATGACATCATCCATTTTTAAAGCTTTTGCGCATAAATTTTCTTGATGTGCGATGCAGTGATATTTCATCAAACGTGAGTTGCCGGTGGCAATTGCACCGTCTTCTATTAGTTTTGTAAGTCCCTCTTTTTTACCAACCATAGCCGGGGCGCCATCAGTAGCTATACCAGATATGTTGGCAAAGGTTAAAGAAAATCTCTTTAATGTAACTTTTACTGCTTCATACAAATCAAGAGATTTAGTTGTGTCTTTTAATGGCACCAAGGAAGCCATTTCTTCAGTGAGATTGTATTCATTATCAATACCCCTAATAAAAATGGCAAGTTGAGCCGTATCTGTAGCATCAGTACTTTCATCTATCGCCAAAGCATAAAGTTTGAAATTAGCAGCTTTACTCTCCAAATCTCTTTCGATAGATTTTCCTATTTCTTCAATTCACCTTCAACATTCATCTGTTTTTCTATCAGGACAAATTATATCTGCCATGCTTTCCATACATTGCTTAATAAACTCACCATCAGTAAATGGTTTTGATTTTTTTGCAATCAGATTTGCTACCACATAACTACCTTTCACAATAGTCTGTTTGAGTTGTAATTTTTAAAAAAAAAAAATTGTTGAGATGACAGACTTTTTTTCAGTTCCGCTATTTTGTCTTTACGAAACATTCCTTGATATGCATTGAATTTGGCAGCATGTTTTTGCATATAATGTCTTTTCAAATTGTAATCTTTGAAAACTGACACGATTTCCCTAAAAATCAAGCATAGTGCCTTATTATTTGTCTTGACAAAAAAGTATTCATCTGTCCATTTTTCATTGAACACTCTTCCTTCATCCACGATTTTTCTTTTTTTGGGTTCTGTTTTCTTTTGACATGACGTTGAAGCCGTGCTCGGATAAAAAAATTAATAAATAAGCAACCATTTATTTTTCTAGTATTAGCGATGTTGTATATGTAATTATATCAATATCATGAGCAAAAAACTATTTGATTCATTTTTGTACTTACTCTACCACAGCTGCTAAAAAACTATTTTAACTTATTTTAACTTATTAAATTATCTTACGAAGTAATACAACAAGCCCAAGTGCAATAATTAAATAAGAAAACTTACATGTCTGCTTCCCAGCAAAAAAACTTGGCATTTGTTTGCTGGGTTAATAACAGTAAATGCCTGTCTTCACAGGCACACACACATCGTATTATCACACATGTATTATTGGTAATTGTTGCGTTTTACTCGCCAAGTCGCACAAGCGCATATAACATCTGACACATGCGGGTTTCGATTCGACTGACTGTGTGTGGTGGGCGCGGAAGGTGAAGTTAGCACTGCGCTGCGCCCTCCCCTACACAGCATTCTGTTGTCGCCTACGCAGTCCGCGCTCGAGTACCATGAAATTGAGTCATGAAAAATAACGCTAAAAATCACATAATAATGTTAAAAGTTTACGATCTTGTGGGGCTGCATTACTAGCTGTCCAGGGCTGCATGCAGCCCACGGGTTGGACACGCCTGCTCTAAGAGATTGTGTAATGGGCAAGAGGCAGACAACACAGACTAGACACATAGTCAGACCTATGCATATTCCATGTGACATCTCAGCTAAACACCCTACTCCAGGCATAGGCTTCCTCCGAGGCAAGTTATATCAACTTCAGAGGCCAAATACTACATAGGGACCCTACATGGATGCATACATGGCCTGCAGAACCTCTCAGTCACAGATACTCCTCGTGCACCGCCATGTTTCAGGAATGGACCCAACATTTGCATGCACTTGGTATTTTTTGTAACTTTGTTTATTTGTACAGTACTTCCAATTTTTTTAAAGGAGGAAATTGCATGCTTCAGTATTTTTTGTCATAGCAAAACTGACCAATTTCTTATGCAAACCAGGAAGTGCAGAGAGAGCATTAAACTGACTCCTCCTTGTTCCATGTACATTATAAAGCATTCTCAGATTATGTGATCACTTAGGATATGCAAATAATTCAAGTGAACTTCTCTAGGATGTTAGATGACATACAACACAGCAGAAAAGAACCCCTCCCAAATTGTTGCGGGTTGCACAAAGGTTCACTTTGCTCTGCAGGTAGAGGAAAACTTCAGTGTAACTGCAGAATGTCCCAGACTTATCTGGTCTCTCCCCATTGAATTCTTTTATTGGGTCCACAGTGTCACAGTGAGAACCTGGGAACTCAGTTCACAGATTCATAGGTTCCAATTGTAGTACTCAGAGGCACTGAGACCTCATCTGGGGTGAGTGAAGCCTCTGCTCTACAGCCTGAGCTGAGAGCTAGGTGGCTTTTAGCTTATGTGGTAGAGTGCAGGGCTTCAGACCCTGTGCTTGCAGGTTCTATCCCTGGGGCCGGCAACCTGGGTCTGTCAGTGTTACAACTGGTACATTGGCTGGGAAGAACTGCTGGATGGTCTCAGAAGCTTGGGACATGCTTCCTCAGCCTAGGGAAGCATGTAGGACCCAGAGGCACTGCAACCTCATCTGGGGTGAATGAGTCTCTGCTCTACAGCCTCAGCCGAGAGCCAGCTGGACTTTAGCTCATGTGGTAGAGCGCAGAGCTTTAGACCTTATGCTTGCAGGTTCTATTCCTGGGGCCAGCAACCTGCGCCTGTTGGCATTACGCAAGGTCAGAAGAAATCAGTCTTGTCTAGTCTGAGTTCCTGTATAACCTGAGCCACAGAACTTCCCCTGAACTGTGGCACTTGCAAATTGTGTGTTAGGTGTGTGTGCAGGAGCAAACTCCTTTTACTGCATTTGACAAATATTGTTTTGTGATCACGTGATTGAATGCACCATTGAGCATTAATCCTAGAATCCTAGAATCATAGGGCTGGAAGGGACCTCAGGAGGTCATCTAGTCCAGCCCTCTGCTTCATGCAGGCTCAATCCCCACTAAGTCATCCCAGCCAGGACCTTGTCAAGACGGGACTTAAAAACCTCAAGGGATGGAGAATCCACCACCCCTCTAGGCAACACATTTCAATGCTTCACCACCCTCCTGGTGAAGTAGTTTTTCCTAATATCTAACCTACGCCTCTTCCTCTTCAACTTCAGACCATTGCTCCTTGTTCTGCCATCTGACACCACTGGGAACAGTTTCTTACCCTCCTCTTTAGCGCTCCCCTTCAGGAAGTTGAAGGCTGCTATTAAATCACCCCTAAATCTTCTCTTCTGTAAACTAAACCAGCCCAAATCCCTCAGCCTGTCCTCATAGTTCTTGTGCTCCAACCCCTTAATCATTTTTGTTGCCCTCTGCTGAACCTGCTCCAGCACATCCACATCCTTTGTATACTGGGGGCCCAAAACTGGACACAATATTCCAGATGTGGCCTCACCAGTGCCGAATAGAGGGGAACAACAACTTCTCTAGATCTGCACAAAATGCTCCTCCTAATGCACTCTAGTATGCCGTTAGCCTTCTTGGCTACAAGGGCACACTGTTTACTCATATCCAGCCTTTCATCCACCATAACCCCTAGGTCTCTTTCCATCGTACTCTGCTGAGCCAGTCGGTCCCCAGCCTATAACAATGCTTGGGATTCTTCTGCCCCAGGTGCAGGACTCTACACTTTTCCTTGTTGAACCACATCAGATTTCTTTTGGCCCAGTCCTCCAATTTATCCAGGTCACTCTGGATTCTCTCTTTACCCTGCAACGTATCTATCTCTACCTCTAATTTTGTGTCATCCGCAAACTTGCTGAGGGTGCATCCAGGTCATTAATAAAGATGTTGAACAACACCAGCCCCAGAACCAAGCCTTGCATCACTCCGCTTGAAACCAACTGCCATCCAGATATTGACCACTACCCATTGTGCCCGACCATCAAGCCAGCTTTCTATCTGTCTTACAGTCCAAGGATCCAATCCATATTTCCTTAACTTATAGGCAAGAATGTTGTGGGAGACTTTATGAAAAGCTTTGCTGAAGTAAAGGTATATCACATCCACTGACTTCCGCATGTCCACAGAGCCTGTTACCTTGTCATAGAAGCTAATCAGATTGGTCAGGGAGGACTTGCCCTTGGTGAATCCATGTTGGCTACTTTTGATCCTTTCCCCTCTTCCAAGTGCTCCAAAATGGATTCCTTGAGGATCCCCTCCATTACTTTACCAGGGATTGAGGTGAGGCTGACGGGTCTATAGTTCCCTGGATTGTCCTTCTTTCCTTTTTTAAAGATGGGCACTACGTTTGCCTTTTTCCACTCATCTGAGATCTCTCCCAATCTCCAAGAGTCTTCAGAGATAATGGCCAAATGCTCGGCAATGACATCTGCCAATTCCCTCAGTACCCTTGGGTGCATTAAATCCAGACCCATGGATTTGTATACATCTAGTTTTTCTAGATTACTCATTACTTGTTCCTTCCCCACAAATGGCTGCCCTCCACCTTCCCATACTGCATTGTCTAGGACTGTAGTGTGGGAATTGACTTTGTGAAGATTGAGTCAAAAAAAGCATTGATTGCTTTTTTTACATCATCTGTCACTAGGTTACCTGTCTCACCCAGTAACGGCTCCACACCTTCTCTGATAACCTGTTCATTGTTAACATACCTGTAAGAAACCCTTCTTGTTACCCTTCACATCTCTTGCCAGCTGTAGTTCCAATTGTGCCTTCGCTTTTCTGGTTACTCCCAGGCATTCTCCAGCTGTGTGTTTATACTCCGCCTTAGTCAACTGTCCACATTTCCATTTCTTGTATGCTCCTTTTTTGAGTTTAAGTTGACTAAGGATTTCCCTGTTAAGCCAACCTGGTTGCCCACCATGTCTGCATTTCTTACTATGCAGCAGGATGGTTTGTTCCTGTGCCTTCAGTAAGACTTCTTTAAAATACTGCCAGTTCTCCTGAGCTCTGTGTCCTTCCCTGTGTGGTTCAGAACGATGAACATGTGGCGCACATGGAGTGTTTGTGCAAGCGGGTGGGCTGCATGGCTTGGGGGCATGCAGCTGTGACAGCAGCATTTTAAGTGGAAAGCGCTGCTTTTGTTAGCAGCTGGAGGTGATTCTGTTCATGGCCACGCTTGTCTGTCAGAAGAGTTTTCTGGCCTGTGGTAGCTATGGTACAAGCATCGGTTACTCAGCTCACGTTCGATTGCTGGCTTTGGAGCTGCCTCAGGGTGAGCTTTCCAATGCTAAAGCTGTCCCCCATCTTCCATTTTTGGTGGGACTGCCTGTATATGGAAAGGACTGTCCTACAACCCTCCGTGTTGTACGCCAGGATTGCTCAGGGAGACTTCCCGCACAGGGCTGTGCTGGGAAAAGGAGTTACAGTGTTGCTTCTTCCATTGACCAGTGTTGATATTTCTGTGCACTTCTTGGCCTTTGCTGTTGAGGAAGGTCTCGTACCCCCTGCTGGAAGAGGCAAAAAAGTGTCGCTTATGCAGTCTCTAAATAAGGTAGAAGTGTGTTTCCACTTCTGGCAGGGCAGGGACTGGGACTAGTGCAGATCCATGTCTGAGAAGCCTAGCCATTGTGCTGAATCTAAATGCTTGCGTGCAGAGCCCTGCAAATCTGTGGATATCCACTTTATATATGCAAGCACCCACAGCTTATTTTTGTGGGTGTGGATACAAATTTTATATCTGCACAAGGTTCTACTTGTCTGTAAGCGCTGCTCCAACAATTAGCCAGTGCTTCCTTCCGCAGAATGTGGATTTCCAACATGGTGCTGCTATTCTGCAGATTCACCACTCACCCTTGTAGTATAGGACCTGAGCACTTTCCATGTAAAATGAGTTGTCAGTAGCAAGTCCCTAGTAGCTTCATGAGTTTCTGACCTTTGCAGGCTGCAGAAACCTCTGCTGGGGATAGGACTTGGAGGTTGTGGATATCATGCTGGGTTTGGTGGCAAGGGTTTTCCTGGTGATGGTACTGACAGCTTCTTGTTCCTTGTCATTGTGCTTCTTTGGCCACCGGAAAGGGCTTTTGGTCCATGTGCTGTGCATGCTCCTTAATTTTCTCTGGGTGGAGGATAACTCCCAAGGTGCTCATGCTTGGAAAATGACTGGCTCTGTTTCCAGGGTTTGAGTCACTGGCTAATACTGTGCAGTCAGTTGTTTTCCACCCGAGCCATGTGAGCAGCTGCTTGTCATCGATGTGGTTTAAAACAGGGAAAACATCCTGTCTGAGTTCATCCAAGAGCCTGTTTCTAGGAAGGATCTGCTGGGAAGAGTCTGATATTATTGTTAACAAAGAATTTTGGAAGGATACAGGGGTAAGATATGCCCATATTTGAGAATTTGGAAGCCCATTGGGCTTGTTTAATCAATATGTACATGGCTTCTTTGTCTCTCTTAATAGCAGTCTACGCATCCTAAGGTAAGAGGACTCCATAGGTTTGATATTAATTCTACTTTCTTTATGTGATCTTAGCTGTTGTGTTCTCCCTGAGCAGTGTTTGAGTGTTGATTGTTAGCAGGGAAATCCTGTGCCTGTAGATTTATTAAGTTTGGGTGTGCTCATTGTTCCTTCCATTCTAATCTTGTTCTTTTAAATCAGTTCCAAAGTCAGAGTTCATAGAATTCGAGGGTTGAGGGGGACCTCAGGAGGTCATCTGGTCCAGCTCCCTGCCTAAAGCAGGATCAACCCTAACTAAATCGTCCCAGCCCGGATTTTGTCAAGCTGAGACTTGAAAACCTCCAAGGGATGGAGGTTCCACCACCTCCCTAGGTAATGCATTCCAGTGCTTCACTACCCTCCTGGGGAAGTAGTTTTCCCTAATATGCAACTTGACCTCCTCGCTGTAACTTTATTTTGTGCATGTTTAGGGAACAAACTGACTCACTTTTTGTACGGTTTTGTTTTCCAATCTGCCTTGCAAAGTGCTGTTGGCAACAGGCTTCTGAAGTATTTCTTTCTGTTTGTTTGAAGAATTCTACAAAATGCAAGCTGTGCATCTAAGCTGGTGACCTGGCACATGACCTGTTGTTTGTGCAGGAAGCAAAAAGCTGCATCAGCAGCAGTGTAGCTTGGTTTGGTGTAATGTATCATTCTAGATGATAAGGCCCAAAGAGCGTACAGAGATCATCTTGCTGCCTGTCTGTGTAACAGAGACCATAGGATTTCCCTGAATTAAATTATGGGAATGCAGAACCCCTCTCAACAACTTTCCTTGAACAGCCAGTGAACCTGGCAGCATTTCCATCACATGTCCCACTGGGAAGATAGTAAGGGAAGGGTTCATCGTTTTGGAGAATGATTGCTAGGGTCCATCCTGCGCAGGTCATGCCATCCAAGCATCACGTGTCTTTTATGGACCTGGGCCTTGGGAATTCTTATCTCCTGTACCCCCTGTCCAGCTCAGAATCTTCTCCATCACATTCAGGTGAGAGATTCCCATGGCCTCCCGCCAGTGCTCCCTCTAATATTTTATGTGCATGTGTGGAATTAGTTTAGTTATGTGCATTAACAGGGCAATAGTGTGTGACAGCTCACCTTCATATTAGTACCCATAACAAAATTCATTCTGCACAAGGACGATGAGGTGGGGGTAGGGCTGAGGGGCTCAGAGTGTGGGAGGGGGCTCAGGGTTCGGGGGCAAATATGAGTTCTGGCTGCGGGGGTGTAGGCTGTGGGGTGGAGCTAGGGATGAGGAGGTTGGGGTGCAGGAAGGAGCTCAGGGCTGGTATGCAGGAGTGAAGGCTATGGCTGATGGGTGTGGGATCTGGGATGGGTTTGGGGATGAGGAGTTTGGGGTGCGGGGTCTCTCAGCACAGCAGCTTGGGGCTAGGTGCAAGGGACCTCTGTGCCTGCTGTGGCAGCTCCCCTGAAGCTGGGCTGGGAGAGGAGCACCTCTTTTCCATGTACCGCAGCTCCGAGTTCCTGCACAACTCTTACTAGGCAGTTGCATGGCTTAGAGGAACCCTCCCTCCCACCTTCTTCTGTTTTACCAGTTGTCATTGGAATGGACTTTTCCAAGCACTCCAGTTTGCAAAGGACCAAAATATCGATCAAGGAGTAGCTCAGTCAGTCTCCCAAGCTCCAGGCTAATGCTGTGTGTCAGCCCTGTGTAAGAAACTCAGAGAGCTTGTGAGTTGGGTTTGAGTGCAACCAGGCAGTCACTGCAGACCGTCGTAAAATAGGTTCCTTGCAGAGTCACTGACCCATGTAAGTTATGGTTGGTATTGTGTCAACCGACTTGATTGTTCACAACTGCATTTAAACCAGAGGTTCCTAAACTGTGGGGTGTGCCTCCTACAGCCCCAGCCTTCTAATTACAGAAATCCAAACAGCCTTACCCCACCCCCACCCCCTGGCCCTCCCAGGGCCCCGCCCACTCCATCTCCTCTTTTTCCCATACCTGCTTCTCCCACCCTTGCTCACATGCGCATTTTCATTCCAAGCTCCAAACAGGCATAATTATTGTTCACGTCAACATATTACATTACGTTAAGGTTATCTTTGTTACAGGTCACTGGAGTGGCAGCAAAAGAGCCAAAAAGGGTAGTTTTCAGAAAGTGAAATTTCATAAAGGTTTCCATGATTCTTTCCCTCTCCTTCCCATTTCTTATAACCACCTCCATGGTTTTTGTTCTCTAAAGTTATTGTAATTCTGTGTGTGGAATTAGGACCACACATTATGACAGCTGCAATTGGGCCAATAAAGGCTCACTTCAGAAGCCCAAATACAAATCCATAAAACACAAACCACAGAAATTCACTTGTCCAGATACCTATGAAATTAAATCTGTAGAAACTGACTTACCTGCATATACACACACATGTATTCGTATGTGCATAGCTAGCATGCACTATCACATGCACTTCCACATTATTTATTATTACAATTATTGTTCAGTGGCTAGAAACCCCAAACTAAGATACACAGAAAGTGTGTGCAACAAAGAGTTTATGATAGTCATACCCCAAGATACGCCCATTCAAGTTATGAGAATTCGACTTTACAAGGTATTCATTTAATACCCCTACTTCAGCTTACGAGGCATTCCTTCACATTTACGAGGACTGATTTGGAGGCTGGAGGCTCTGATAGGCAAACACCGAGGGGATGGAGTCGACTGCGTTGGTCTTGACGAAAAAGCTGTGCAGGGAGGTGGCAGCGCCCTGTGTGAGGGCGGCAGTCTGGTGTGGGGAGGTAGACTCGTCTGAGTCCCGGCAGTAGATCATGCCGCTCTGTGAGACATGGATGCTCGGTGCGCAGCCCATCCCAGCCCTGCTGCTGCTGCTCACTTCCTGGGTGGCTAGGGGGCCGCCGCTGCCCGCCTTGTGCAGCTGTGCCTCGGGTGCTGCTCGCTGTGTGTGGCGTTCCCTCCCATTTAGCGCCTGGCTCGCCTGCCGCTGCCGCCTCGGCTGCCGCCAGCAGGGCCTCTCCACCGCGCAGCCCCACACGAGCAAGGCATCGCCCCTCGCCAGCCAGGGGCCCCCTGTGCCTGCCTAGCTCCCCTTGCAGCCAGCCCCTGGCAGCTCCCCCTCCGTGCTTAACCTAAGCTGCGCTCAGGCCGGGTTGCCTCCCTGTGCCCTGCCCTGCCCGTCCCCTTGCACTGGATTTAGTGGGATTTGGCAGTGTTTTAGCATAAATGGGTGTAAATTTTGGGGTTCAGGAATGCATACAATTTTTTCCCATTGAAATTAATGGTAATTACATTTTTGACTTACGAGAATTTGCCCTAAGAGGGGTTTTTCAGGAACAAATTACCCTCGTCAGGCGGAGGAAGACTGTATAGCTAAACATAGGTGGTGAGAAATGTATCGAACATTACTAGTCAACTGCATTCACTTTTTAAGAAATAATACATTTCATTTGTCATTTCCTTCTTATTTAAAAAACTTGCTCTGAAGTGAAAACATACAGATTTTATTACATCAATTTTTTGTGTGCACAAGCCCACAAAACAAATGAAAATCAAAGTGTTAGGCTGCAAATTTTATTTGCACAGGTATACACACACTTCTCTACAAAGAGAGACAGTTTGTAATGCACCTGCCTACACAGAGACACTTTTTCAGACACTTTCCCAGGAGCTGCTTGAACCGCCCAGCTGAGAGGTGGGTAGGCTGGAGGGAAAGAGATGGGGGAGAGGCTGAGGAGGAAAACAGGCCAAGGATGTGAGCAGGATGTGCCTAAAAGGGGGCAGAAGAGGAGAGAGGAGGGAATGGGGGGGATGTGGGTTGGAGGGTGATGCAGGAGGAGGCTGAAGGCTACAGGTGCATGACTCTGAGGGGGGCACAGGGCTATATTAAGCCATAATGGGAGTAAAACAGTATCTGGAGGTGACTGGGGTGCCAGGGTGTAGGGGGTGAGAGAAGTGGGGATGGTGGCTCTG
Organism: Carettochelys insculpta; assembly: GCF_033958435.1. NCBI lineage: Eukaryota > Metazoa > Chordata > Testudines > Carettochelyidae > Carettochelys > Carettochelys insculpta. The sequence goes on from NC_134164.1 coordinate 16,664,895, forward strand.
GGAGGTGGAGAGGATGGGTAGGAAAGCTGGAAGGAGTACAGGGTTGGGATGGGTAGGTGTGTGGTGCAGGATGGGATGGGGAGGGAGGCAGTGAGGGTATGGGGGTAAGGGGTGGGACAGGGAGGGATACAACGATGGGGGGGATGGAGTTTGGCTTGTGCGTGGCGGGAAGGAGACCGAGACACTATATCTACAGGGCTTCCAGCAGCAGGCAGGAGTGGTAGGTTTGCAGAGATTGGGCCAGGAATATTCCAGGTGCTCGGAACTCGCACCTATGCAGGCAGAGCATTTGTGAGGCCAGGCCAGACCAGGGCAGGGCTCCACTTCCCCAAGCTGTATATGAGCCTTCACCTCGCTGCCTGCTGCTCTCCTGGCTCCAAACACTGCCCCTGTCCCCAGCACCCAGTGCACCCCTCTTCCTCATCCCCTTCACACTCCCCTTTCCAGTGCTTAGATCCCTGTGTCCCATCTGCACCCTTCAGCCTCCCACCTCCAAATGGTCCTCTGTCCCATACAGCACCTCATCCACACTACCCTTCTGTGCCCCCTCACCCTGCCCCATCTGCCCAGCTACAGTCAGACCCCATCCCAGACAACTGCTCCTTTCTCCAGATCAGGTCAGCCCACAATGCCCCCTGCTCCGGGGGGTGTTTCTGCCCCCTCCCCTGCACACTGTTGCACCTGGACTACCCCACTTTCCTGGGTGTGCACTGGACAGCTCTGGGATTGTGGCCTTGGTGGCACCTTGGGGAGCGGGAGGGGAAGAGGAAGAAGGGAGCAGCCAGGGATGGTGCACAGTGCAGGAGGCTGGAGCATTCTCTGGTTCATTGCTGCTGCTGGCCCTGGGAGGCAAGGCACCAGGAGCTACACCTGCAGCCCCACAGGCTGGGACAGCAGGGAGTTGTACGGCAGCTAGGAAGGAGCCTGCTGCCCCACTGTAGGGCACTGTGGCAGTGCAGCACCGCCGGCTGGACAGTCTGCAGCTTCCAGAGACACCAGGATCCCTGTGTGACCGGGTGTTTCCATTCAAAACCAGACTGTCCTTCCTAACGATTCTTAACTTTGCAATTCTGAGCAAAGATTTCCTCATCGCATGCTGTCAGCAGTGTGACCAAATGTCTGAGGTCAGGGCCCCTTCCCCAGGAATGGGGTTACTTCCTTTGTTCCTTCTAGTGCAGTGCATTGCTGGGAACAGAATGAGAGGTAGGAGTGAAAGCAGACACCTCCAGGACTTACCATTGCACCTTGCACTGGGCTTGGCATCCTGAGCAAGTGGGATAGCAGCTCAGAGCCCCGGAAGGGGCAGAGCCTCGGGCAGAAAGACACCCCTTCCCAGCCCATTCTTCATGGCCAGCAGCAGGGAGCCCCAAGGCTCCAGCGCTGCTTTGAAGGGCCCAGGGCTCCTGGTGGATGCGGTGGCAGCAGCGTGGTGTCCCAGGCCCTTTTAATTTGCCAAGGCAAATGACCCTTTTGCTCTCCCTCTTGGATGGCCCTGCCAGTAGGGGCTGGCAGCGGTTTAACATCACTGGGCAAAAGGGACAGTGAGGTTAAAGCCATGGTGCTGCAGAAGTGCTGCTTGCTTGACCCTACTGGCAGGGCTGCTGATGGTGGGGGTGGTGTTGTGGACAAAAAGGTGGTGGCAGCTGGTTCTTACCACTGTGCTGCACCAGCCCACTTTCCCCAGCAGAGAGGGAGGGGGCGCTTTGGGGTAGTTGGGCCCCTTCTTCTTGTGTCAGTCTCCCCCTTGGAAAACATTTCCAGCTGTGATTCTGGAGACAGACAGGTCCACGCTGCTTCCTTCTCTTCTTAGAGGTGTGTTTTGTCCCCTTCCTGCTGATGACTTGTTTTACTGTTCAGTTCAGCAGAGCACAGATTTCTTTGTTTAGACCAAACTGTTTGCTGGCTTCTGTGGGATTTGGAATCTGTGCCCATAACATTACACAGGGCAATCATACCACTTTCCGTACTGTCACACCCATATCTCCTCAGACAGCCTTGAGAGTTTTCAGATCCACCCTCACCTGGTGCATCGTGTACAACTGTGTTATTACAGTAGGGTGTGGTCCCAAAGGTATAGTCATGAGGCTGATAAATAGTAAACAGGTGCCTGGGTTTTTCCTGTACCATGTGATTTACTAGAATTTATTGGGTTTTCAAAGACTGTCAGGGCTCCATCACCATTCTCGCACTCCAAATGCAGAAAGTGGGGGCCTGCAAAAACTTAAAACCCCTTGCCTAAACAAAGGCTTTACTTTAAAACTTCCCAAGGTCACAGATTCTCTGGATGATACGCTGCCACCACCAAGGTAAAACAAAATGCCCTTAACCCAGGAAGATACACCTGGAAATGTCTTCCTATGGGGGTACCCCCAAGCTCTTAACCCTCCCTCTAGATAGAATTTAGAACAAAGAACTGAAATTTAGTAGCTGGCCTAGCCCAAGGCACACATGTTCACAGACCCCTTGTCAGGACACAGGTATCAGATCAATTGCTTTAAAACAGTAATTTATTCACAAAACAAGAGAAAATAAATCATGTGGTTGAACGCAGAGAAAATATTTCCCTGGGATTCAGCTTAAAAGAGGAAAAAACAACAAGTCAAAGCAACTAAAAAAACCAGAGCAGCAAACAACAAAACAAGGCAACAAGAAAACAGAGATAGCCAGTCCAACCAAATTCAAAATAATCATAACCTGATCGCATTTAACGATACATTCCCCTTTTGCTTACAGCTCTATGGCTGGTTTTGGAGATGGCTATTTATGGGATTCATTTCAGTAGCCTGGGAGACATCCTTCTCTTTTCCTTCTCTCTCTGCCTCCCCAGCAGACAAAAGACCCCTTAAACTGCAATTGTTCTCATTTCAAAAAAGCCACTCCACACCCATGGGCTCACCTGAGCTCAAGTTACCTCAGGAAGGGATTAACCCCTTCCCTGCCCTTATTTGTGACAAAGACCAACTCTGTTTCTGAGAGACCAGTCGGAATTTTGGGAAGACTGGGTGGATGAAGGTGGGTAAGTCATCCTAAAGAGAAGTAACTAAGGTGGAGCTCTTTAGGACAGGGACTGTCTGCTCGGTGCTTGTACAGCACCCAGCATAGTGGGGCGCTGGTCCATGACTTGAGCTCCTGGGAGTTATGGCCAGACATAATGAGGCTGCAAGCATGAACTCCTTTGTGGAGACAGCTATGATGAGCTCTGTGCTCAAGTGGGGCACTTTCAAACCTAGCTCAGGAACTGTTTCAGGTGCTTTGTTTGGAAGCTGAATATTGGGCTCAGACACCTTCTGAGATCTGAGAGTTATTGAAAATCAGGACCAAGAGCACAATCTGATACCATCACTAGGACCAAGGGAGTGGAACCTTCCCAAAAGTACAAGTGGCAGGGGACCCCTGCCCCCACCCCGCTTCTTCCTCATGAAGCCTCTCTCCTTCTCCAAAGCTCCACTCCCATGACACCCATTCCTTGAGGCCCATCTTCTCCCCTGTCCACCCTAGTGCCAGCCTCTTCTCCCAAACACCCTGTCCCAGGCCAAGCCAGAAGCCAGAGTGGGGTCAGGGAGCACAACCTTTAGTCTGCAAAAGAGCAGTGAGGCGATTTGATAGCTGGCTTCAATTAGTAGAAGTGGGGTTCCAAAGAGGATGGCTGTTCTCAGCGACAATGCAAGAATGAGGAGCAATGGACACAAGTTGAGGTGGGAAAGGTCTAGGTAGACTATTAGGAAAAAGCGATTTCACTAGAGGGCGGTGAAGCACTGGAATGTATTACCTAGACAGGTGGTGGAATCTCCATCCATAGAGGTTTTTAAGTCCTGGCTGACAAAGCCCTGGCTGGGATGATTTAGTTAGGGTTGGCCCTGCTTTGAGCAGGGGGTTAGGCTAGATTAGCTCCTGAGGCTCCCTTTCAGGCCTAATTTTTTATGATTCTGTGATTACATTAACACTAATACTTCTATCAATCAATATTTTAATTTCATCAAAAAAAACCAGTGTCTGGTTAGTTTGACATGGTCCATTTGCCATAAATCCATGTTGTTTTGCATTAATTTCATTGCCCTCCTTTAATTGTGTGTTAAAGGAGACCTGTATCAGCTGTTCTGTTATCTTGCCAATAATCAAAGGCAGGCTGACAGTCCTGCAATTATCCAGGTCATTCTGTTTATCATTTCTGAAAATTTACACATGAGCTTTCTTCCAGTCTTGTGAAAAATATCTGTCTTTAGTTGCTGCTGTTCAACATTCTCTAAAGATACCCGAGGAATGGAAAGAGTGTTAGATGAGACTACATATCATCTGTGTTTTCCCGCAAACAGAACAGAAATATTATTGAACACATCTGCCTTTTCCCCCATTAATGATATTTTTACCCTTTCCATCTAGTAATGGGCGAATATTTTGTCAGGATACATGTTTCTTCCTAATATATTTTAAAAACCCTTTCTGGCCATTCATCTTTTTTTCCTTGTGTCCCATGGCTTCCTGTAAAAATTAAAGAAAAATTGATAACTTCTAATTTGCATTCTTTAATATCAGCTTCCCCAGTTGTTAGCTATTGTTTGTTGTTATAGCTGCCTCCACTTCCATACGTTGGGCATGGTGTGATCCTGGGCAAGGCCATGTATTGTGTGATGGAGACCAAGCTGGCTTGGGCTGTGGTGTTGCAGCTTTCTTGCCAAGGCTCCCAGGGTTTGCATGACCTGAGGGAAGTTTATAATATGGCTTAGTTGGGCTGTTTGCAGCTGACATCTAACTACAACTGTTGTTCCTGCTCAATTTCAAAAGTTGATTCACTTGAGTTTGTCCTCCCTGTTTGACAGCTGCCCCCAGGAGAAGTTTTGTCAGCCCCAAGCATTCAGAAATCAGGGGACTTGCCCTTTCAGTCAGCAAGATTAAAAAATAACACATTATGGTTTCTTCTCACTTGCTCGCTAGTGCCTTTAGAGCCTGTCTCCAACTTTCCTCTGCTGCTGCAAGAACTAGAAATCATTTGGGTTCTTTTTTAAAGCTGATTCTCATGTGACTGCAGGAGCCAGACCACAAGAAAAACACCAGTGTCAATCTTGATGCTGTCTTGAGATAGGGTTAAACTGGATGTCATTGTGCTATATCAAGCCACTTGGTCACATCTCTGGTTTCCATCATTTGTTGATGGAAGTGCCGTCTGGTTTGGTGTGAAAGTAGCTCAGGCTTGTAATGAGAGACTTCAGGATCTATGCCATTAATACACTTATTACTCATTAAACCAAGTACCTTACTTATGAATACTCATTTAAATGAGGGACGCATATACTTAACCTTTGTTCACTGGACGAGTGAACTTCTCCCGCTAATACGAGGCTTATACTCTCCCGGCAGACCCCAAACTGCTGCAGCCTTAACCCACCTGCTGGCCCCACACATCCAAACCACTGCAGCCTGACCCCCCTGCCACTGGCCCTGCATACCTAAACCACTGCAGCCTGACACCCTGCCGGCCCCGCACACTTAAATCACCACAGCCTTAACTCCCACGTCCCCAGGCCCCCCAAACCCAAGACCACCACAGCCTGAAACCCCCCTCCTACCCCACAGACCCAACCTGCAGCAGCCTTTGGATCTAACAGGGCCAGTGGTCTCTAAAGCAGAAGGTAGGGTCCCCTTCCCCCAGCCCATGTGTACATGTCTGTGTTTGAGGCTCCTTTTACGCAGTGTGTGAAACTTCTCCTGCCTGTGCCATCACAGCAAAGTAGACTAGTTGGTTCTTTTGTTAACACAATTGTTTGGGCTGAGGTAATAACCAGGCTCCTGGAGCATGACTGGGGCTCCCATGTGCTAGGTGCTGTACAAGGACAGACTTTCAAGGTGCAAGTGAGTGTAAATTCCTAGATATGCCCCTTGGAGAGATGATGTAGCAGGTCCTTAGCACTACAAGCTCATTCTGCTGCCTTGTCTCATTCTGCTCCTTGTCTCTCTGCCTTTGGCTGATCTGCTACTGCACTGTCTTGGGGGAGAGTGCACGTTCTAAGGTTTGTCTGGAATGACGACATTGCACACAGAGGGCATGAATGGCCTGATTAGGACCAGCTATCCGGATGTGAAGACTTTCACATGGACTGTGAATGTTGAATCAGTGTTTCGTGGCAAGTGAATTTATTACTTTAACTCCTTCACATTTAAGTTAAAATCTTCCCCCTTTGTCCCCTTACAGGTGTCATGAGATCAGCGTTAGGTGGCAGCAGGAGTTGAAATGCATTCCAGTCACATGACTGAAAACAGACCTGATCCCAAGGCAGTTATACAGGTGAGTGAGGCTGGCTGACTGACGGGTAACTGGATCTTACTGCTATAGCTGGACACACTAGGACAGGTCTGTGCTCGAACCTTTTGCAAATAGAACAATGCAGATTCAGGCTGTGAGTCTTTTCTAATGACATTTCAGAACAGGCAAAAGCCCTGCTTTAGATATGAACAGAATAATGCTTTTACTGGCGTAGCTTATTTTGTTCAGCAAAACAATATAAACTATACCAGCAAAGGCGGTTTTGGCTTGATTTTGTTGCTGTGGTTTTATTGTTTCTTTCTTGTTGATATGAACTGCCTCCACTAGGAGGGGTTGCTGTTATAGCTATGTATAGCTGCCCTAGCCTGGGCTCTCAACTAGTTTGTTCCACGGTAAAGAACATTGTCCCTACAACAGAGATTTGTGTCATGAATAAAACTCATCTATGGTGTGTCGAAACGAACCCGCCCAAGGTTATTAGCTGGCACCACTTGGTTAACCAGAGTTGTATGACCACCAGAAACTCAGACCGCGAGGCACTACACTGTGTGGAGAAGATGTACAGTGTTGGGTTGATGCCAGGGAACATTGCTACGGAAATGTCCGATACCAGGGTATTTTTCTTTACACAGTCTTTGGAATCTGTATGTGTGTAAAAACAACTTTTTAGCAAACTAGCTATAAGTAACGGGATTCAAATTTTAGGGTTCATTTAACTTTCGCATAGAATTAGTCACATAGAAAGTTCTTTATGGCAGTAATGCCCAGGTGCCAAATAAGAGCCAGGGCTCCTTGTGCCTGGTGTTCCACAGACAGGCAGTGAAGGAGCTCACGAGGTAGGTTCTTGCACGATCTGACAGAAGGCTGAGACAGGCAAAGGAGAGAGGGGTGTGTGGGGCAGGAGAACAGATTAGTTAACAGCACAAGAAGCAGAAGTCTCAGTTCCCTGTGTGCCTAGCCATTGCTCCTCAAATCACCCCAAACTAAATGCTGTAGAAAACATTGTTTTTAAATCAGGCTGAATTCTTGTACAGGTTGGATCTCCCTGGTCTGGCACCCTCGTTGCTGGACCAGGGAAGGTCCCTGCCACCGGCCCCCCAGCCCGCTGGCTGCCCTAATTCTGGCCCCAGCCAACCCCACCTAGTGAAAGCTCCCAGCCCCTAGCTGCTGCCAGATGTGGCCCTACTGCCTCCAGCCACAACTCTGGCCCTGGCCCCACTGCCACTGGCCATGGCTCCAGCCCTAGCCTGGCAGCCACGGGCTCTGTCCCCAGCCCCACTGTTAGATGCCAGCTTGGATCATAGATGTTGCTGGACCAGAGAACGTTGGTTTTTAAATGTACAACACCACGACATAGGCTTGATCTCACTAGCAGGGCAGGATCCATTGATTAGCTGTTGTGGTTGACTCTTCTGTGTGAGTCTAGGGGTTATTTCTCTTCCTGTTTTGAAGCCGTGACCTGGCAGTGTGGAGTTTGTCATACTTACTTCTGTACAGGTCTACATTAAAAAGTTAAATTGACTCAGAAGTGTGATTGATGTAGTTAAGCCAACCTTGTAGTCAGCGCTAGGTCCACAGAAGACCTATCTAGTGGTTTTCAGGCTATGTTTACATGTCCAGGTTTCTCAGAAATAACTTGCTTCAATGTTTTAATGTGGAAATAAGTTATTTCTGAAAAGAGCATTCACACTGCAAGAGCATTTTGAAATTTTGTATTCACGCTAGAGAGCCCAATTTCAAAATAAGAGCAATGATGGGATGCCTCCCTGGAGGCCAATTACGTCCTCATTACCTCTGCTTAGTACACACTGAGTCAGTTTCGAAATAGAAAGGAGGGGGATTGGTGAAAGTCAAGTTTGGGTGGAGTTACCAGTTCGAGTTAAATGCCCTGTTACTCCAGAATAACACACTTTGCAGTGTGGCTGCATGGGCTTTTTCAGGAAAAAAGTTATTTTTCCAACAAAAAAGAACTAAAGAAACAATGTAGACAAGCCTCAGGAAGGTGGAGTTGCTACCGCCTGTTTCTGGAAGTGGGGCAAGGGGTAGCCGCACCCCATGGCTTCAAGTGGTTTCCATTTGCAGTCTGGTTCAGTGGCTCTCAGCTCTCCCATTATCCACATTGCTCCAGCACCCAAGTGCAACACTGGGAGAACCTCTCCTGTCGCTGCAGTGAGCATCTTCACTGAAGCACTCCAGTGGTGCAGCCACAGTCTTTCTAGTGAAGCCTTAGCCGAGGAGAGAAACGTGGAAGTTTGACTATGGGCAGGAGAGTGCTATAGACTTTCTGAAAAGGAGCAGGTCGCTGGATGTGGAGCAGAGAAAAATCTGTAACGCAAGAGCCTCACAGAAATAATAGCAACGAAGGGTCCTGTGACACCTTATAGACTAACAGAAAAGTTTTGAGCATGAGCTTTCGTGAGCACAGACTCATTTCATCAGAGTGTGTGCTCACGAAAGCTCATGCTCAAAACTTTTCTGTTAGTCTATAAGGTGCCACAGGACCCTTTGTTGCTGTTACAGATCCAGACTAACATGGCTACCCCTCCGATACAGAAATAATAAGGAGCCAGTTTTCATCAGCATGAGGCGGCTGTTGGAAAGGGCCCTTTTCACCATGAGCTGGTTTCATAACACCGAGCTGCACCTTTTTATCCTGCAGCTGATCAAGAAGCAGTTGGTGAATTCCGTCAAGGGGCTGCAGAAACAGTATGTGACCTCTGATGCCGTGGTCACCAGTGATGCCGCTGCCGCAAATACCCTTTGCTGTGCGCTGGAGGCTGTGTTCATTCACGGCCTGAAGGCAAAGTTCATAAAAATGGAGGCTGGGGTAAAAGGGAGAAAGCTGGGTGGCCGTGCACCACTTCCCCAGCCCGTCTTTTGGGGCCTGCTGAAAACCATCACACACAGGTGAGGCACTTCCCTCCTGCGTCCACTTACAGCCTGCTGCATTCCAGGGTGCTCTGACCTAGGTTGAAAGCATTGCTGATCATGGAGCAGCCAGAAGGCCTGGCCACCCTGCATCCCGGCCTGTCTCAGAATACATCATCCCCCGCAGGGGTCGGGGAACACGGGCTGGGGAAGGAGTCTGGCGGGTCGGCTGGCTTGGGCTGTGAGGGGAACCGGCAACACAAGCGTCAGAATAAAGGGACTCCGCTGATCTCATGCTCTCCAGCTCTCCCAGCTCTTAATAACTCACAATTGTTGGGATGAGTTGGGGAAAGCAAGTGGCCCAAAGGGTGCATCTACACTGCAAGAAAACAGCTCAGTCACAAAGCCCAGGTCAGCTGGCTCAGGCGGCCAGGCTACAAATTGCAGTGGAGACATTTGGGCAGGAGCCCAAGCTCTGAGAAACACCTTGACAAGAGGTCTCAGAGCCCCGGCTGGAGCCCAAACATCTGTGCTATGATTTGATAGCCCTGGAACCTGAGCCTTGTAAACCCAAGTCATCTGGCCTGGGCCAGCTGTGGATGTGCTTGTGGATCTTGTATTGCAGAGCAGACACACCCTAAGGTTCTGCCTTCTATAAATTCAGTTCTCTGAGTCAAGAGAAACCCCTGTGGCTTTAACCCACTTTATTCCATAATTAGTGTGTTATCGACAGTACTACAAGTTAAAACTGTGCTGTAACCAGGTCAAGGGACATCCTCTGATAAGCCACTCTTGTGACTCCATTGCTTTTGGAAGAGTAGATGAGCGAGCAGATAACCAGAAGCCAGCAGATCTATTGGGACCTTATAGATCAAAATTCATAACTTCAATTGTACCCAAATGATCCCACTGAGAAAGCTGGCCATTGTATTTCTAAGCCGTGTCTACACGTGCACGCTACTTCGAAGTGGCACTAACTTCGAAGCGGCACTAACTTCGAAATAGCGCGTCACGGCTACACGTGCCCTACTTCGAAGTTGAACGTCGAAGTAGGGCACGTGTAGACGATCTGCGTCCCACAACATCGAAATAGCGGGGTCCGCCAGGGTGGCCATCAGCTGAGGGGTTGAGAGACGCTCTCTCTCCAGCCCCTGTGGGGCTCTATGGTCACCGTGTGCAGCAGGCCTTAGCCCAGGGCTTCTGGCTGCTGCTGCTGCAGCTGGGGATCCATGCTGCATGCACAGGGTCTGCAACCAGTTGTTGGCTCTGCTGATCTTGTGTTGTTTAGTGCAACTGTGTCTGGGAGGGGCCCTTTAAGGGAGCGGCTTGCTGTTGAGTCCGCTCTGTGATCCTGTCTGCAGCTGTGCCTGGCACCCTTATTTCGACGTGTGCTACTTTGGCGTGTGGACATTCCCTCGCAGTGCCTATTTCGATGTGGTGCTGTGCAATGTCGATGTTGAACGTCGACGTTGCCAGCCCTGGAGCACTTGTAGACGTTATTCATCAAAATAGCCTATTTCGATGTCGCTACATCGAAATAAGCTACTTCGATGTAGGCTTCACGTGTAGACGTAGCTCTAGGGAGTTTACTGTAATATAATGACCCTGTACTTAAAATTGTAGAATTGACCCCTTATCAATGAAAGGGACCTATGCACAGTGGTGCTCTCCCCTGTAATAGTTACAGTAAGCTTGATCATAAAAGAGTTTTTATTCAGCATAAACAGTAGAATTGACGTGGTTATAAATAAACAGACAGATTAAAGTAGTTACCAAATTGAAATGAAAAATAAACACATAGCTAGTTCTAACTTCCCTGAGAGATGTATTGCATACATGTTCTTACCCTATACACCTGATCTCATGTCAGGTAAAATCAAACCAGAGCTGTTCTTTGTATCTGATTTCGATCAACAGCCTTCCTAGTGCTTGGTTTCCTCCTAGGAGGCATTAGGCAGATTCCAAAGATGGCTGAAGATGAAAAACTGGTAGCTTCCCATTGCTTAAATAGACTTTTTGAAAGGGCAGGAAAACTTTGCTTTACACCCCCTCATTTCATGGAAAAACACTGGATCAAAATGGGTTTTGGTACCAGGTGATAGTGTCACTTTTTTTTTCTAGCACAAACCGTTTTCTAGACTTACAGAACAAATGAAGTTGTTTGCAAGTCACTAATCATTAGGGTTGGGGTGCCTGTAATGACCCTCATTACTGTTATTTAAAACTATAAAGACACATCCTCTGTATTTCTAACGTCACATAGAAAAATAATACATGCAGAGAAATAAAATATTCAGATGCAGCAGATTGTAACATTAAAATTGATATGTTATATTAGGTATTTTGTCCAAAACATCTTCAAGTTATGCATATTTGTATTCACAAGCCAGCGTACATAAAGCATGGGGGGAAGGGTCCATCACACACATTTGGAAAAGAAAGCCATTGTGAGTCCAACTATTTTTTGTGACTCAGCAATTTTTGCTGAAATTTGCAGTATTCTGCAAATGGTTCATATTAATTCCCTCAAATTATTTAAGTTTGCCAGTTGCCATTGCGTACATCCAGCCCTGACAACAGAAAGTGCTCTCCTGACAACTAGCTAAGAGCAGCAAGGACGGGAGCATCTCCCCATTGTTGCAGAGGAGAAGCAGTGGGAGATTTAGTCCTGTAGAGGAGAATGGCGATGTGAGGCAAGTGAACTCCGTTAGTCGGGGGCTACTGTGGCAGTTTATCCAAATCAAAATATTTTGGCTTTCAAGAGTCTAGACTTTTGATGCAAACCAACATTTCCCTCAGAAAACAGATACTTTTTGTGGGGAAAAAAAATTGCAACCCTCATTTTCTGTAGAAAAACCATTTCAGCTGAAAACTTTTCACCAGCCCTATTTGTTATCCTTTTGGAAAGAGACGTGGGGTGCATCGATAACTGGAAATGCGCAGTGTCACTGCACTGGTCAAATGGCAGAATACTGGGAAATGCAGGAGTTAGGGTTCCCTTCAGAGCAGGCCTGCTGGGGGTGGGGTGGGAGAGGGGAAGGCAAAGGGGACCACTGCCCCCCATCCAGCCTTTCAAAGGGGCTTGGAACTCTGATCGCTGCTTTGGCAGTGGTGGTGGCCCCTTTGAAATGCCATGTCAGTGCTGTTCTGGCTGCTTGCACCTGTGAGTGAGTGAGGGGTGCAGTGCTACGTTTTGGACAGCACCGAGGGCTGACTGCTCTTGGCCCTGCCAGTCCTGCCGTGCAGAGCCAGGCCCTCTCCCATTATGCCCTGGGGCGCATGTCAGCTGCTTCAGTACATGCCTGTCTCAGCTTCTGCCCCATCCTGGGGCTGCCTCTTTCCTCCCTTGGGTGGGGCTTCTCCTGACCCCCCCCCCCCCCAGCAGTCTGTGCTGTCACAAAGTGAATCTGCCCTTTCCCTGGTCTGTACGTTGCAGCTGTTAACATGTTGTTGTCTCTCCTCCCCTAGAAATATCATTTTTGAGCTGGAAAATTTAAGTTTCATCAGCACCGATGTGGGGCGCTGCCGGGCCTGGCTGCGGCTGGCACTGAATGATGGCCTCATGGAGTCTTATTTGAAGTTACTGCTACAAGAGAAGTCCAGGCTTCCTGAGTATTATCAGACCTCAGCTCTGCTGCTGGACACTGAGGAATGTGAATTCCTGCTTAGCTTCTTGCAGGGGTTAGCTTCCCTGACCTTCGAACTGTCCTATAAATCAGCCATTTTAAATGAATGGACTGTGACTCCCTTATCCCTGTCTGGTCTGTGTCCTGCTCTGGAGCCTCTAATATCCTCCAGTTCTGAATCCCAGAGAAAGGAGTCTCTGGGTTCGGCCTCTCATTCCTCTGGCTCTGATGAGCTCGAAGTGCAGCCCAGCATATTGCCCATCAGTCAAAACGAGGACAGAGGTAACCTTACCTGCTCCACACTCAGCCTGAACACGACCGGCTCGTCCCAGCTGTCCTCCAGCCTGGGCTCGGATGGCCTCCTGCAGGCCAGCTGCGCTAGAAGCCCAGACAGGTCTGAGGAGCTGCTGTCCTGTGACTCCGATGTAGGGACAGCAAACACAGAGGATTTAGACAGATCTCTGCAAGAGTGAGTATCTGAGCATGCTGCTAACTAAGGGTCGCTTAACCTTCCTCCTGCCCCACAGGGTGCATTCTGTCTCTGGAAAGCAGAAGCTTTATCACTCTTTATCGCTCTGCCCTACCTCTGTCCTTTACTCAGGGGCTGGAAAGGCAAAGAGAAGCAGGGCCACAAAGCTTGGCTGGAGGCTTCCTGCCAAGTGCAGAGACAGGAGCCTAGGTCCACAGCAGTCTGTGGAAGGAAGGTGCCTAAATCTCTTTGAAGGTGTGGACCTGCCAGATGAGGCTTGTCTGCTGTGTGTCCAGATGCTCCTGGGGGTGACTGACTTACTCACTGACACCCTTTTCTCCTCCAGTAGGAGTCCAGTGAGGTAATGTCTTCCAGATGGGCATGAAGTTCTTTTCAGGCTCTGCCAGGAAAAAACATTTCTGATTTCTCCAGTAACTAGAAGAGCAGCTCTGTTTGCAGCCTGTAAACAGCTTCTTCACCTCTTTTTAGCACTGTCAGGACAGAGACAAAACTGGAAACAGTAGGACCACAAATGTTTTTGCTGTCACCATGCAAATTAAAATTGCATTGTCTCACCTAGACCTAAACAGTCTAAGGTTTGGGATGTTGTGTCTGTCTCAGCAAATGTGTGCTTCTTGAGTTTGCTTTTCAGATGAGGCTGTGGACAGAGAAATGACTCTGTGACTGGTATCAGCTATGTTTAAATTCCTGACAAGAAGTAACCTAGAGAGCCTGCAAAATTGCAGAGACTGTTGTTGGATTTGATTCTGCCTTGTGTGTTATCCTGATTACAATATTGTCACCTGGTTTTAGAGTATAAAAAATTAATTTCCTGAGCTTGTGCTGAAAGATTTGAGTAGGTGAATGATGGAAAGATGTCTGATTTGTTACGTTGAGATCAAAACTGAGAGCAAAGGAGCATGAAACAGTCCCTTATCTGAGCAGAGCACTGTTGCTAATTACCTTTTACAGCCATTAATGCTTATTTTTATTGGAAATTTGACACACAAACCACAGTGGGTCACGTGTTTTGTGATCAAAACTGCGATGTGTAATCCTAGGACATGTGCACAGCTCTTTTCTGTGGGACCTACAATAAATGGCAGTTAAAAATAATGCCTCAGGAGTGGTGTAAAAGCAAAATCTCAAGTATATTCAGGGTTGGAGTGGTTGAAAGAAAGCATCCATGCTGAGAGCCAAACCCTTTAGCTGTTCAGGGCTTGAACACTGTGATACGGAAAGCAAATGATTGGTACCTAAATACTTATTATAATTATTGGTACCTAAATACTTATTATAATGAATGAGGAGTTCTTCCATTTTGACAAGAAGAGCCCATCTCTGACTGGGCAGGAAACACCTCTGTCCAGCCCTCAAGCTAGACGTCATGCCTCATCTCCAGGAAATTCTAACCAGCATGTGCAGGGCTTATCACTGGCAATGTATCATAATTGGCAACCGTAGGCAGCCACAGTGCTGTGATGTCACAGGGGCTGGGTGCACAGCGCCTTCCATGGAGAAGAGTCCAGTCACGCTAGGAAAGATGCAGTTTGATGGGGCAGTGGCAGTATTTCTGCTGCCGCTCGGCACTCTGGTTTTCTGGGCCATCGGGAACAGAAAGCTTGAAGAGTTGATTTGCTGGCTCCACCACTCCATTTCTCCCCCTTCCCGCCAGCACTTTGGTAGCTGGTATCTGTTCCCAGCTGCATGATTTGGTAGCTCAGCTCCCCTCTGCCAGGAGCTCTGGTCATCCATTGCTGGCAGGATTGGTTGCTTTTCTAAAAGACATGCTTGAGTTCCAGCAGAAAGTCAGGGAAGCCCTGGACCTGTGTTGTGCAGGAGTTCAGAGTAGATGATCATGATGGTCCCTTCTGGCCTAGGAATCTGTGAAACAACGGCAGTGGATTTATTATACCCTAGACCAGTGTCCCCTGTAAGCTGAGTGCTTGGATGACACCCAGGAGAGATTCAGGGATGATTAGCAGAGCACCCACAGCTGGCAGCAGGCATTGTTATTGGTAGTACACAGAACAAAATTTATTCTGCGTGTGCATGGAAAAATGTAGCAGGAACATTGCCCTAGAGTAGACAAATGGCCTGGGTATATGATTTAAGACTGTATGGTTCTTCAGAGGCTGAAACCACAAGGGGCTTAATTTTGTACTAGATGTGATCATTCAGAGGGCCTCTGGGAACTAATGGTGTTGTGTAGTTTCTCACTTGGAGCTGGTTTTGTTCAGTCTATTCATTTTTTAAAAAATGTGCTTAAACTCTGTTGCCAGGGTATTGTCTGAATTTGGCAAAGCACAGCAAATCCCTGACCCTACTGAAGGACATCTCGTTCCTAACCGATCCATGTCTGCTGTCCGGCAGCCTGCATTTTCTCCTACTCTCTCCAGAGCCACTCGTCTGCATTCCAGTGTACCAGCAGAGAGCATGCCTTATTCTGCCCTGCTTTCTGAAACTGATAACCCGGGGTCCACCTGCATGTATGAGCCAGCTGAAACCAGTGAGATACCAGCACCACCTTCCCAAGTTACAGGAATCCAGTTGTCTCAGCCAATTGTAGTGCACAGAGATGATGCAGACAAAGATTCATCCCAGCAGCTTTCCGTTATTAACTCAGAAGACAAAAATGACACCAGTCAGACAAATGGTCCAAAGAAAAGCCAAGAGGATCGCAGTCCCGTGACAGAAATCTTCCTTTCACCAGTGACAACATGTCCAGTAGGTGTTACAATTATTCTTTCTTGTTCTCAGAGCTTCACAGCTGGGGGGAAGTGGTTAGGAAGCACAAAAAGAACACGGTGTTCAAACTGATTGAGACTTCCAGGTTGCTGGACCTTTAAGGTAAGCCCCATATACAGTGGCTTTTGGTCTTTTTGTCACTCTGATCATGATCAGAACTATTGCTACACGTGGTGCATGTGCACAGGTTCACTAGAGTTGTAAGGAAAAATGTTCCTTGCTTCGTACATGCTTTGCTGTAGCTGAAAGTCCCAATGCTGCCCGAGGCTTTGGAGAAGTCAGTACTGATTAAATTACCCGGCAAATGCATCACCAATGCTTTCAGAGCTAGGCAGCCAGGTAAGGACCCAGCATATGGTAAGCACCTGCCTCCAGGGCAGGTAAAATACGGCCCCAGGGCTGGATGTGGCCCACCAAGACTCTGAATCTGGCCCAGCAGCCCACAAGCTCATTCAAAGTGTCTGGCTGCAGGGAGCATGTGCTTCTTTGAGCACTGTGCGCTGTGGGAGGGTGGGAGAAGAGGGTTTGTGTGCTGCCCCCTTCCCAGCACAATCTTGCAGCTCCCATTGGTCAGAAACCAACCAGTGGGAGCTGCAAGATTATGCTGGGGGCGAGAGCAGTGCTCAAAGACTCTCCCTTCCCAGCCCAGTTCACGCTGTTCAGAGAAGCACGTGACGCCTACAGCTGGCCACTCTAAGCAGCGTGCAGGTATGGGGCAGGCAGAGAATCTGCCTGAGGGACCTATGGGGTATCCCACCTTGATCCCCTCACACCCAGATGCCACAGTGCCTTCCCAGGTCTGGCAAAATTTTTAATCTGGCATACCCTGCCTTGTGGGTTATCCTGGGAAGGAGCAAGGCTAAGGGAGTAAACCCTGACAGAAAATCCGGAGGGGAGTCCTAAGGTGGTTCTGTGCCAACTTCTGGCATTGACCCGGCAACTCCTGCAGCTGAGCTGGTACCAGACGTAGAGGTTATCCTCTCCTTCGGACTGTATCAGTAAAGCCAAGAGGGGGACACTGGCATCTGGGCAGCCTAGGGTCCCAAAAATATTGCCCAGGCTTGCTCCTGGAGAGGTACTCCAGCATTGCTGAACAGCATTGAACCAACATGGGAGGTAACAGATACTGGTTATAACCTCTTGCTCGACTGGCGTAGAGAACGAGCGCCAGGGGTTGCCTTTGGTGGTGGGAGAGATCATCGCATCTCACTGCACAGTCACCGCCCGCCTCAAGCTACGCAGCCCCCAGCCAGTAGGGTACTGTCCCGCCACAGTTCACCTGCCTCACTGAGTGCGTGAGGCGTAACGTTCCCAAACCTGACAAGTGACTGAAATTTGAGCACCAGGCAAACCAATAAGAAAATCAACAAGAAAAGGAAACCATCAAAGTTTTAAGCTTGCTTGCTGGAATGTGCGGACCATGCTGATTGGTTTGACTGAAGATCTTCAGGACATCAGCGACACCCGAAAGACCACGGTCATCAATGGGGAACTGAAGAGGCTCCAAGTTGACATTGCTGCTCTGCAAGAGACGCGACTCGCAGATTCAGGATCTCTAAAGGAAAAGGACTACACCTTTTTCTGGCAGGGTAAAGCCCAAGAAGAACCCAGGGAGCATGGTGTTGGCTTTGCCATCAGAAACACCCTTCTACAAATGGTGGAATTAGTCATGGGCGGGTCGGAAAGATTCCTTCAGGTCATACTTCAAACTTGCGCCGGTCCTGTCCACCTGATCAGTGCTTATGCTCCAACCTTTATGCCACACCAGAAGTAAAAGACAAGTTCTATGATGTGCTTAGTGCTGCCATAGCGCAAATACCTGCTCGCAAACAACTGTACATTTTGGGTGACTTCAATGCAAGAGTTGGAGCCGATCGTGACTCATGGCCTTCCTGCTTAGGCCGCTTCAGTGTGGGGAAAATGAATGAAAACGGACAGCATCTTCTCAAACTTTGCACATGCTACAATCTGTGCATCACAAACACATTTTTCCAAACCAAGCCACAGAACAGTGTGTCATGGACACACCCACTCTTGAAAAATTGGCCTCAACTAGACGTGGTCATCGCTAGACGTGATAACCTCAAAAACGTCCTTCTGACATGCAGCTGTCATAGTGCCGACTGCGATACAGATCACTTGCTAGTTTGCTCCAAACTCAAGGTGAGACCCAAGAAGCTGTACCACTCTAAACCAACTGGAAGGCCCTGCATTGATGCCAGAAAGACAGCAAACTCAGAGAGAGACGAAAAGTTCAGAGAGACCCTCGAGAAGAATCTGCACAGGAGCCCTGGGGGTGCCGATGTGACATCCAGATGGCAGCATCTGAGGGGTACAATTTACAACACGGCCTTGTCGGTGTTTGGAAGAAGAGCTCGAAACACAAACGACTGGTTCAAAGCTAACTCCGATGAGATGATTCCAGCCATCGAAAAGAAGTGCGCTGCACTCCTGGAGGACAAATGCTCACTGAGCCAGAGTACCCTTCAAGCACTCAGAGCAGCCAGAAAAACAGTACAGCAGACAGCCAGGCGCTGTGCCAACAACTACTGGCTCGTGCTATGCAGCAGCATCCAGACCAGTGCTGACTCTGGTAATCTCAGGGGAATGTACGAGGGCATCAAGAAGGCATTAGGACCCACCCAGAACAAGATGGCACCTCTGAAATCCAAATGTGGTGAAGTCATGACGGACAAAGCCAAACAGATGGAGCGTTGGGTCAAGCACTACTCCAAGCTGTACTCACGCGAGAACAATGTGGTTGATACAGCCCTCAGCGCCGTCGAGCTCCTACCGGTAATGGATGAACTGGATCAAGAACCAACTGTGGACAAACTGAAGAAAGCCCTCGACAGCATTGCAGTAGGAAAGGCCCCAGGCCAGGATGGTATACCACCAGAGGTAATCAAGTGTGCCACGGACACCCTCCTGGAACCCCTACATAAGCTCTGTGCCTGTGCTGGGGAGAGGGAGAGGTTCCACAGGATATGCGCGACGCTAACATTGTACCCTTGTATAAGAGCAAAGGAGACAGAAGTGACTGCAACAATTACCGTGGAATCTCCCTCCTAAGCATCACTGGTAAACTGTTTGCTCACGTCATCCTCCGCAGACTCCAGAAGATTGCTGAGAGGGTGTATCCCGAATCACAGTGCAGATTCTGCGCAGAGAGATCTACTGTTGACATGGTCTTCTCTCTGAGGCAGCTGCAGGAGAAATGTAGGGAGCAGAGGAAGCCACTTTATATAGCCTTCATCGACTTGACCAAGGCCTTCGACTTGGTCAGCAGGGATGGACTGTTCAAACTGCTCCACAAGATAGGCTGTCCACCACGGTTACTCAAGATGATCCAGTCTTTCCATGAAGACATGAGAGGAACCATCCAATATGATGGCACATTATTGGATGTTTTCAGCATCAGGAGCAGCGTCAAACAAGGATGCATCCTTGCTCTGACATTGTTCGGGATCTTCTTCGCGCTCCTCCTGAAGCATGCCTTTGGATCTTCAACAGAGAGATCTTTTTGCACACAAGATCTGATGGGAAACTGTTTAATCTTGCAAGGCTGAAAGCGAAGTCTAAGGTGTGGGAAGTCCTTATCAGAGATATGCTGTTCGCAGATGACACCGTTGTGGTGTTACAGACAGAAGACCAGCTTCAGAAACTGCTGGATCAATTCTCCAAAGCATGCAAGGACTTCGGGCTTTCCATCAGCCTAAAGAAGACAAATGTACTTGGTCAGGACATTGCTGAACCTCCATCAATCAGCATTGACAACTATTCTTTAGAGGTCATCCATGAGTTCGTTTACCTCAGGTCCACCATCACTGACATCCTGTCATTGGAGATTGAGCTAAATAGGAGGATCGGAAAAGCAGCCACAACTCTGTCTAGACTCAGCGAGAGAGTGTGGAATAACGTCAAGTTGTACACCCACACCAAATGCAAGTCTACAGAGCCTGCATCCTCAGCACCCTCCTTTACGGCAGCTAGTCTTGGACCCTGTACGCTCGCCAGGAAAAGAGGCTGAACATCTTCCACTTGCGCTGCCTCGGGCGCATTCTTGGAATATCGTGGAAGGACAGAGTGCCCAACACTGCCATCCTTGAGCAAGCTGGAATCCCAACCATGCACACCCTCCTCAGGCAGCGGCGGCTCCGCTGGCTTGGCCACGTCCGCAGGATGAATGATGGAAGGATCCCAAAAGACATCCTGTATGGCGAGCTAGCCTCTGGCAAAAGACCTCCTGGACACCCCCAGTTGCGCTACAAAGATGTTTGCAAGAGGGATCTCAGGGAGGTAGACATCGAGCCGGACAGCTGGGAGGAGCTGGCAGACAATCGCAGCAGATGGAGGCAGGGACTACACAAGGGCCTTCAGAAGGGTGAGATGAGGATCAGACAGCTAGCAGAGGAGAAGCGAGCCCACAGAAAGCACGGTAAGGACCTGCCAGACACCCACTACACATGCAACAGATGCAGCAAGGACTGTCACTCTCGTGTGGGCCTTCACAGTCACAGTTGACGCTGCAAATGATGATCCCAAATGAAACTATGAAGGGCGTGATCCATAGTCTACATAGACTGAAGGATGCCTACTACTACCAGATTAAAGAGGTTCCAGGGAATACTAGCTCCTTTTTTTAAAAGAAAAGTTCGAGTGGTGATCCTGGACATTACAGTGATTAAAAATAGACTTTTCAAATGCCTACATTAACGCAGTAGGGGCAAACAAATGGCTTCTATTAATAGAGACAGTCCTCCTCTAATCTACTACAGTGTGAGGCCAGCAACACAATGGCTGAACTGGGCACATTCAGACTGGAAGTAGCATGGAAGGTTAAGTAGGGTGGGTTAGCAGTTCAAAGAGTTTACCTTCCTGATCTCCTGGAGAAGAGTTTTTTTTTTTTTTTCCAGTTAATGACACAGAACAAGAAGAGAGAGCTTGTCACAGCCATGTGATAGGGTACGACTGGCCGACTGAGGTAGAGAGAGCTGCTAGGTAGAGAGAGCTGCTTGAGTAGCTTACAACCTGCCATTAAAATGTGAGTAGGTGGTTAGCCGCTGGCCCTTTGTGCATTGGTGTGTTCACTGCATTTTAGACTTGTGAGCAGTCCCACAGAAGGTAGGGGTCCCACTCCGTGCCAGGCAAAGCATGGGGATGTTTACAGGGTCCTACCCAAAGCTCAATAATTAAGTTCTTTTTTTTTAATAGAAGCGAAGGAGCTGGATCTCAGAAGACGATTTCTACAGGCCTTCTCCAGAAGGGAGCAGCAAAGGCCTGACTGATTCCAATGGGCCCTCTCTGGAGGGGGCTGGAGAAGGCCAGGCCACAGAACTCATCAGTGCCCTTGATTTGGAGGAGCCCTTCTTGTCCTCTTTGAAGACTGGAAAGCCCAAAGTGTCCCCTGGCCAGGAGCAAAAGGGCTTCCGTGTTATTCATCGCAGGCAGATCGGTACGTGCAGTCATCCACTGGGGGTGCCTAGTCAGTAAGGAGCTGAAATCAGTTTGTTCTGTCTGTTAACTGCTTTGAAGATCCTCATGGTGAAAGAAGTGGTTTACTCCACGTCCTTCTGATCAGACCAGTTCTGAGCATGTTTAGAAGGCACCGAGACCAGTAGTAGCAGCTTACACAGGGTTGCTGAGCCCATATTAACAGTGGTGGGAAATACTTACAAAATTTCTCTAGTGTAGACAAGCCCTAAGAGCTACCTTTCTCCCCTGTGGCTCAGTTGTGGTCACTGACGTCAGTGCAAAGTGCATGCTGAGCTATAGTTCTGATTGGGAAGTTTTTACATGCTTGGGCTGTGGCCACACTTGGCCAAAACTTCGAAATGGCCATGCAAATGGTCATTTTGAAGATTACTAACAAGGCGCTGAACTGAACATTCAGCGCCTCATTAACATTGGGATGCTTCCGTCTGCAGCACTTAAAGCGCCGCTTTCGAAAGCATGCGGCTACACGGGGGTCCTTTTCAAAAGGACCCTGCTCCTTTCGAAATCCCCTTATTCCAGCGGAGGGGAATAAGGGGATTTCAAAAGGAGTGGGGTCCTTTCAGAAAGGACCCACATGTAGCTGCGCCAAGCCGCGCGCTTTTGAAAGCAGCGCTTTCGAAGTGCCATGGCCGGAAGTGTCCTAATGCTAATGAGGCGCTGAATATTCAATTCAGCGCCTTGTTAGTAATCTTCAAAATGGCCATTTGCATGGCCATTTCGAAGTTTTGGCCAAGTGTGGCCACAGCCTCAGTGTACACTGGTACCAACACAAGGCCATTATCTAACAGATTCAGCTGCATCTACTGAAGATTTTAAGGTTCTTTATTTGCATGCTCATGTGAATTATTCATTGGTTTTGCTACACTGTGTCTACCAAACTCTTCCTGGTTTTATGGAAATGCCTTGTCTTCTCAAAGGTCTTTCCAACCCGTTCCGAGGCCTCCTGAAGCTGGGCACCTTGGAGAAGAAGGGGGCAATGGGCGTCTGGAAAGAGTTCTTCTGTGAATTATCTCCTCTGGAGTTCCGCCTATTCCTGGACCATGAAGAGCGGATTTGCACTGAGAATTACTCTTTGCTGCGTTGTGAGTCACTGGGGCTGGTTCATGGTGATGGGCGGTTTGAGCTGGTGTTCTCTGGGAAGAAACTGTGCTTACGAGCTCCTTCCCGAGATGAAGCTGAGGACTGGTTGGACAGGATACACGAGGTTCTCCAGAAGTGTCGGCCTCAGCAAGAGGAGGACTGGGAGACACTTGACTGTCCAGAGGATGACCTTGAAGGACACACTGTTGGAGTGCTGCTCAGTGACTCAGCTGCTTTGCTCCAATCCAAGAGCGCAGCTGGAAATGCCTATGATTGGACCTCTTCTCTTGCACCAGAATTAGATGCGCTTAAAGAATCAGTTCTTTATATGGATGTAGATAAAGCTTGGGCTCCATTTATTTTTTCCTTGTCGTTGGAAGCTTTAAAATGCTTTAAAGTAAGAAACCATGAAAAGATACTAAGCAACAGCTATGGCATTGAGACAATCCAAGACATTCTTCCCGACCCCAGCCTGGGTGGGCCGGCGTTTTTCAAGGTTATAACCTCGAAAGCCACCTTGAAGCTGCAAGCTGAGAGTACTGATGCTGCTGCAGCATGGAGAGGGCTTGTCCGTAGAGTGCTAACCTCGTATCTGGAAACCGCAGAGGAAGCACTGACGCTCGGTGGCAGTTTGGATGGACATTCACAGGCCATCTTAAAAAACACTGTAAAGGAAAATGGCTTCTTGTTACAGTACCTTGTGGCCATCCCGGTGGAGAAAGGCTTGGACTCCCAGAGCTTCATATGCGCAGGTACGTTTTGGCTTTTGTGTGCATACTCAGCCTCCGTGAATAGGCCTGCACTGTTAATGGGGTATTACAGCTGAAAGTCATGGCTAAGACCTGTGGCATAAACTTGGGTAAATCCCAAGGGGCAGGTGGTTGAAGACAGAAGTGCATGCTCGAAAAGATCAATATTCCAGGGACAGAGAATTCATTTTTACAGCTTTATGAGTGTGACAATCATATGATAAGTATCAGCAGTGTGGCTGAGTTAGTCTGTATCTTCAAAAACAACAAGAATTCCTGTAGCACCTTACAGACTACTAGATATTTGGGAGCATAAGCTTTCATGGGCAAAGACCCACTTCATCAGATGCAAAAGATCTGTTACTCTATAATTGTATTATGTAAAACATTCCTTTACCAATATTCATATTCATTTAACATTAAACATTCATTTAAACAATAAATTCCTTCTAACATACTAAGTAATTTGGATTTATTAGAATAGCTGTCATTGTTTTTTACATAAACCTTAATTTAATTGCTCTTTCTGTAGCACAGTAAGTTGATGAAACTTGAAGAATCCCACCAGCCTTCTCTGTGCCGCGCTGATAACGTTTTCTGTGTCTTGCGTGGTTTTCAGCACTTTTTTTTCACTCCTCTTTTATCTCTTTCCCAGACAGTCTCTAGCGCGCTCAGGTGTCTGTCTTCATTTCTGGACTTCAGTTCCTCCTTTCCTTGTCCCGGGTATTCTGCTGATGCTGATAGATGGAAGCAGCAGCCTGAGGGTTTAGCAATGCCAGCCCAACTTTCTGTCTCTGGCAGGTGGGACAGCCTCTTTCTGATCTTTGCTGTCCTCTGTCTTCTGTCACGATAGAGCTCTTTCAACTGGCTGATTTGGAATCTAGACTTTCCATCAGGGCTTGTTTGCTGGCTGCCAGGAGCAGCTTGTGGTCTATTTGTGCTACCGCAGGTTGGAAGAGGATAGGAGTTTAGAGAGAGCCCCTGGCAGTCTGTTACATGAGACTTGGCACATGCAGTCCATGGCTCTTGCTCTGCTTGCAATACATTCATCTCTCCACCTGCTCGGCAATGCACACAGCAGCCTGTTCAGCAAGTTCCATCACTGACCCCAGCAAGGGTGAGCGGTTCCCCGTTTGACTCACAACCCACCGTTGTTTCATATGTGGGATGGGTCTAGCAGTAAAAAATCCTTAGCCACAGTCTCACCAAAATGAGCAGACGGGGGAGACTAAGATGCAAGAATCTAGATTACAGGGTTTCCAACAGCTCCTTCTGAGTGTTTCTACATCCCTGCCTGAGCCTGGACATTTCTATATTGAGCCACAAAGGAGACTGTGTGTTTAACCTTACTAGCCGGTCATGTCTAAGGCACATCTTATCCACAGGGAGCATGATTATCCATTGGAGTGACTTACCAAAGTGGTGCTGAATTCTACTTCTCTGATGTTGAATTGGCAAGGAAGGATTTGGGCCCCTGTTGCTGAGTTGGTTCTCCAGGCTCACAGGAGTAAGATGCAGCATACTGGGATACAGACAAGGAACAGCTCTGCTGAGTTTGAAGTGCTTATTGTTTACCTAGTTGCTTTACAGAGCAGCCCCATCGTTCAAGGTGGCACTAAAACACCAATTGTAACCAAATACAAATATTTCCCCTGTTAGTTTAATAGTGCTTCACTCTCACCTTATCCATTTCATTCTCCATCAGAACTTTTAAGCCCAGCAACAGGTAGCTGCTTGGTTGGAAACATATTTGAATTTAGTAGGTCAGTCTCCAGTCATTCTTGCAACAAAAAGGCCAGGGCTCTCCCATCAGATTACTTCATAGGCCCATGTCCTCCTGGTGTTCGCATGTGGGACAGGGCAGGAGGGAGATGTGACACTGGAGACACCTGCCAGTTGGATTTCGTGTTCCCCACACATCCCCTGCTGGATGTGGAGCTGGCAAACAGTAAGGTCTGTGGCCCACACCTCCTTGGTAGCCCATGGCCTCTCTGCCTTTTCTTGGGGCTCCCCAGAGAACAGCCTTCCCGCTAAGCAGATTTCTTTGTCCCTACCTGCTCCTTCTAGAGTAGACTAAGGCTTTGTCTTCACTGTACTTTTGCCAGTAAAAACATACCCCAACCAGCAAAGTTTCACTGAAAAAAAAGTGCCAGAGTGTAACGCTCCCCTTGCTGGGACTGGTTATCCTGTGTGCAGGAAAGCTCTCTCCCCCCAGCAAAAGAGTGGCTACACTGCATGCCTGACAGTGGCAGTGCTAGAGCATCACAGCTTTGCAGCCATCAGGTGTGCAGTGTAAGTGTAACCTGCGAGTGCCTCGTCTTCTGTTTTCCAGGAAGTAGTCTCACACACCTCAGCAGTGGGAGTCCGTCACTTTCCTTATTGCCTTGTGGTCACCATGTGATTGTATTTATTTTAATTTTCTTTTCTCTGTAACTGCTTTAGTCAGCTGGGGCACTTTGGGGAAAACATCAGAGAACTTTGATTTCCTGTCTCCATCTTCTGGGCCTGTGAGCCCCACTATAGAGCTGAAAAAAGATCTGATTCTCTGGGATGTGCACTCTTCTTCCTTTAGCAGGTCAGTTGCCGCTGTTTCTGGGAGCTCCCTCTAAATCTCCATTGCTGGATTCTTCTGTGTTACTTTTTCTGGTTTGATCTTCTTATTTTCTCCTGATCTTTCTGTGGCCTTGAACCGCTGTGCTGTAATGATTAGAGAGTGACCCCACAAAGTGTGGTTCCAGACTTCCCAAGGTCTGTGCTGTTTGGCCCCGTCTTCAGAGGTGAACTGGGGTTTGAGGGTTTGCTGTGCTCTCACTGTTCAATCTCTCTTCAGGCTGCTCCAGACAGATTGGATTCAGTTTTGTGAAACCCAAACTTTGTGCGTTCTCTGGCCTCTATTACTGCGACAGTTGCCATCAGGACGACGAATCTGTGATTCCATCACGCCTTATCCACAACTGGGACCTGACTAAAAGAGCTGTAAGTCTATTGCTGGTCCAGGCAGGGGCTGCCCAGTTCTTAAAACATCCCCCCCTGCTCCCTGGAAAGACTGCTGTAGTCCTGCGGTCTACTCCTGGGGCAGGAGGGAGTGGAAGCCAGAGGTGATTCTACTCCTGTATATGGCATTGGTGAGACCAGTGCTGCAATGGTGTGTGCCATTCTGTCATCCATGCTTGCAAAAGGATGTGGAACAATTAAAGAGCGTGCAGAAAAGAAGCACAATAATAATTTGAAAGCTGGACAAAATGCCTTACAGAGCGAGCTGGGGCACATCTGTTTAGTTTTCAAAAAGATCAGGAAGTGGACTGATTACACAGGGTAAGTATCTTCTCAGGGAGAAAAAAAGCAAGCAGGGAAAGGCAGAAGAGCCCATGGCTGAAAATTCAAGCCAGACAAATTCCAGTGTGAAAGAAGACACATTTTTAACAAATAACAAGCTGTCCTGTAGCACGTTAGAGACTAACAAATGTATTAGGTTGTGAGTTTCCCTGGGGAAGATCCACTTCCTCAGATGACTACACAATTAGAATCCAGGGTTTATATAGTGGGGTGGGGGGTAGTGGGAGGAAGGAGGAAAATGAGGGGTTACGTGTCACTAGGAGGACTAGTAGATGAAGCAAATTAAGTTGAATAGAGTGTACTCCACTCCCGCAAATATCAAAAGTGGGGAAATTGCCCTGATAATGCATAAGAAAGCTGAGATCTCTGCTAAGGCCTATTTAAATGTGTCAGATTTGCAAATTAATTCCAATTCAGCTGAATTCCTCAGTAATCTAGTGGTAAAATTCTTTTGTAGAAGGAGGGCTACTTTTAAATCCAGTATTGAATGTCCTTGGAAGTTAAAGGGTTCCCCTGTAGGTTTATGTGTGTTCCAATTCCTGATGTCAGATTTATGTCCATTCATTCTTTGGCGCAGAGACAGCACAGTTTGTCCAATGTACATGGCAGGGGACATTGTTGGCACATGATGGCATGTATCACATGAGCCCCTGATGTTGTGGTTGCTGTCCAGTGACAGCTTCACCAGTATAGGTGTAGAAACAGATCTGGCAAAGGGGTTTATCTCAGGGATAGGGTCCTGGGTTAGTATTTCTATAGTATGGTGTATGGCTGCTGGTGAGTATTTTCTTGAGGTTGGGTGACTGTTTGTAGGGGAGGACAGGCGTGTCACCCAAGGCCTGTGAAATGGGGGACCATGTTCCCAGTATAGGTTGTAAGATGTCAATTTTACCACAAGACTACCAAGGGAGACAGCAGAATTAGAATTCACTTGAAAATTGGACACATTTAAATTAGGGCTTAACAGAGATCTCAACTATCTTCTGCATTACAAGGGCAGTTCCCCCTGCTTCGCAGGAACAGCACACCTCCTTCTAAACTTAATTTTCTTCATCTACTGGTCTTACTAGTGACAGGGAACCCCTTTTTTCCCTCCTTCCTTCCATCCTCCCCACCCCCAGTGGATAAACCCTAGATTCCAATTGCTCACTCCAGTCATCTGAGGCAGTGGGTCTTACCCACAGAAGCTCATGACTCAATACAAATGTTAGTCTCTAAGGTGCTACAGGACTGCTTGTTAGATGTGAAGCTACAGACTAACACAGCTCCCCTCTGAGACATTGTGAATTGTGAGGGTGATTACACTTTGGAACAAGCTGCTGTGATGGGGGGGGTTCGCCACCTTCTGGAGTCTTCAGATTGTTCCTCGATGCCTTTCCAGAAGATGTCCTGGAGCCTGAATGAAATTCTCTGGCCTCTGTTACATGGAAGGTGCAATGATTTTATGGTCCCTTCTGGCCTTAGAATCTGCAACTCAGCAGTTTTGGTGCCTAGTTAGAGACTGTTTCTTTCTCCTGTGTGTTTTCCTTTTAAACTTCCTTTGTGGACAGGCCGTGATCCAAGGCCTGCTGGAGTAACAGTCCCTCCATAGGGAACTCTTCTGTAGATTTCAATTTGCTTTGGATAGGGCACGTATCAATAACTTTTTTTTTTTTTTTTTAATATTTTAGGTCTGTCGACGAGCTGTCAAATTCCTGAATCAAATCCGCAACCATCCCTTAATCAACCTGAAGTTGGTGAATGAAAGCCTGTACGAGCATGTGGAGCAGATGGGTCGAATCTGTAGAAGCAGAGAACAGCTAAAGCTACTTGGTGATTACCTTATAATGTGTCGCAGTGGGGCCCTGAAGGAGCTTAGCAAAAGGTGAGGGCCTTCTCTAAACCTTCTCAGGCACCCCAATCTTGCTGCAAGCCTGGGATCAGCCCTGAACCTTGCTTCCTTCCTAACCAGCATGGCTCTCTCTCTCCTCCCCCTGGTCTGTCCTTTCCTCAGACAGAGAGGCAGCGCCTTCAGGGCACAACTTCAGGTTGATCCACAAAGGATATGTAGGGCTAGATAGCCCGCAGCACCAGGTAATCTAGCCTTCGGTCCAAGGAGAGGCTCTGTCTGGTTCTGGAGCTTAGCACTAAATGAACTCACAGGTGCTAGGATCTCCTGGGCTTGAATCCTGACTCTTCTACCCGCCAGACAGTGGGATCTGGGGCAGGTTGCTCTTCCTTAACCGTGTAAAATGGACATGATGATAGTTGCTCACTTTGGGGGAGTTGGGGAGGGTTTGGTGCACGCCGTGGGTAAATATCCTTGGTAAGTGTGTAATACTGTGTAAGTGTTGCCTGTGGTCCTGCTGCCTGCTCTGTGCCTTCCAGGCAGGCTCATTTCACCAATATGGTGGGTCAGAAATCGCCTCCCTTCTCAAATCAAACATGACTGAAAGCTGGGGGTCCATACACCTGCCTCCATTAGATAGGGTCCTGCCCCTTGTACTCCAACCAGCTTTTCTCTAAGTACCAGCTCTGGGGCTGTCCTGGCAATAGCTCCTGCAGTTACTGTGGCCTGCCATATAGGGTTTGTTTCATGTGCAATCTCAGCCCCTATCCAAAGCTCTGGGCACCCTAGAAATACATTTAACCCCCCAAAATACAGGCGATGCAAATTAAAAATGAAACAATGCAGCATATTCTGCCTCTCTCCTCCACGACACCCCCTCTGATGGCTGGTCCTGTCGCCAGTGCTGCTTCAAAGCCCTGCATGCACTTCCTGCTAAACAGCAGTCCCGTCCTTAGTGTGGCCCCCTCTGGTAATCTAGTCATGTCTCATTGGAGTTGGCACTGTCCTTAAAGCCAAGGCTCCCAGAGTCCTGTGAAGACATGAGTCTCAGCTTTCTTGTTTAAAGCTTATTGCCCTCGTGGCTGAGGCGAAAAGCTGAAAAAGCAATGCCAAAGTCCCTACAGAGAGGGGAAATTATGAAGATCATGAATTTATGTTTTTTTAATCTCCTGGTTTTTAAACCAAGCCGATGACTTTAAGCAGGTTGAACCACAACTCTTGGCTGGTAGGGTCCAGCAACACTTCCTCAGCAGCCTCAAGGCTTTGCCAGCACCTCCTTCTCCCCCACCCCCAAGAGATGGGTCCGAGGTTACTGGAAAGCCGAGAAAGGGGAGCTGTACTGGTTCTTTGGAAGCAGAGCGCTCCATAGGAGAGGGACCTCACTGAACCCCACCCCAGCTCTACCGAGGGGCGTCGCCTGATCACAGCTACGGCAGGTCAGGTGGTCCCAGGCCATTGGATGTCAGAGAAGGGTCACTTCTCACCAGTTCACTGGGTTTCTCCAACTCCCACTAATCCAGATGTCCCCCTGGTTTGCACTGGGTGCTGGGGACAGGTTTGACAGCTCCAGGTGGACTCGGCAAGTTTTGAGCAGGTTCTGGAAAGGCTGTGTGATAGAGAGGTTCTGGAAAGGCTTTGTGGGTTCCCATTTCCATCCGCTATGTGTTGTTTTACAGCAGTTTCTGACCCGCATGTTAAGAGATGTGGGGAAAGAAGTCCTGGTAAGGAACTAGCATCCAGAACCAGGCAATCCCCTGGCTTGAGAGGAGACCACTGGGTACAATTACATCCGAAATCTGCTCTCTGACCACCTCGGCCCATTTTAAGCTTCACTTTATGGGAAAAGACTCTGGGACCGAGACCAGTAGGATCAGAGATGCAGTCGTCAGAGTCCCGTCATGTGTTTTGCATCCCCCTCGATGTCCGTTTCAGATCTGGTGAAACGTGTCTGATGTTATTTGTTTTGTGTTTCTTTGGAGACTTGATCATCGGAACTATCTCTTGGAATCGCCCCATAAATACAGTGTGACTGACCTGAGACAGGTGAGAGCTATGACTCATTTCTTTTTCTTTTTTTACTGTGTCACTGGTGACAAGTTTTGGTTTCTCTGCCTGGAATGGAAGCTGAAACTGGGACGAGTTTGGCTAGTTATGAGGACTCAAACAGCTCACTTGGTTCCTTCATTCCCTTTGCTCAGCATCTCTCTTGCCCTGTGTGCATCTGTGGGGTACAGGCAAATGGGGTTTCATTCTGCATACAATATGTAAGGCTAACATTCCATCATGGGTATTTTTAGGAAAAGTGATGGCCATGTCGGGGCAATTTTGTGCTAAACAAATACCCTTGACTAAAATTTAGATGCACCAGGGAACAGAGGGGGCTTCTGCAGCTGCTGCTTTGGGGTGGGGAGGGGCCTGCTTCAGAGCAGCACCTGGGTTCAGTTGCTCTAGGGTTATGGTTAGGAGCCAGAAGTGCTGGAAGGTCCCAGAACCCATGACTTTAGTTACTTCCAAGTAGGACACACAGACGTAATAATACCCACCTCACCTGGGCTCTGTTACCTGGAAGATCAGTCCAGGTTAACATACAGATTACGCAGTCCCAGTGTTCGCTCACTGCTTGTACTGCCCCGGCTAGCTGCCCAGGGATTAGCTGCTCCAGCATGTGCTCTCCCTCCCAGGGTGTGTTCCTGCCTCTTGTCTCAGCCTGTGGGCCCACTCGCTCCCCAACCTGCAGCTTCCTCTTCCTGGCTTGGCTCACCAGACAGGCCACTGGAGTCCTCCCCTTCTGGGCAATTCAAAGGCTTTCAGATCCCAACACCCTGTACCACTGCTCAGGGGCCAGCAGGGGAACCTACGCCTTCCTTTACACAGCCAAGGGACCCTGGAACAGGCAGCCAAGGCCTGTGTCTCCGTAGAACTCACTTCTGTTTCCCTGGGCTGCTTCCTGTGTTTCTGGCTTCCCCTTGTCTAGGTCTATCAGCTTCTTAACTCCCTTCATTCGCAGAGTATGATCAACCCTCTGCCTGCAGCCAGCCACCTGGGTACCACAGACCCCGTCCCAGCTCCCTGGCATCTCCTCCTGGTGCAGCTGAGGAGTTAATTGGCTTTCCTGGCCACCTTAACTCCTTCCAAGCCAGTGTGGCCAGATGCCCCATCACATGCATCCAGCCTCAAACCAAACCCTACACCTGCCCCCCTCCCTCATACAAATAGAGGATGAACATGGTTCAGAGCTGGCCCCAGTGGGCACCAGCACAGGTTTGTTGGATCAAGCTCCAGAGTTTGCAGGGCCCTGGCTGCAGCCCCGACTTGACCATTCTGGATAAATTGGAGAAATGGTCTGAGGTAAACAGGATGAAGTTTAATAAGGACAAATGCAAAGTGCTCCACTTGGGAAGGAACAATCAGTGTCACACATACAGAATGGGGAAAGACTGTCTAGGAACCACTACAACAGAAAGGGATCTAGGGATTATAGTGGACCACAAGCTAAATAAGAGTCAACCGTGTGATGCTGTTGCAAAAAAAGCAAACATGATTCTGGGATGCATTAACAGGTGTGTTGTGAACAAGACACGAGAAGTCATTCTCCTGCTCTACTCTGCGCTGGTTAGGCCTCAGCTGGAGTATTGTATCCAGTTCTGCACCACAGTTCAAAAAAGATGTGGAGAAACTAGAGAGGGTCCAGAAAAGAGTGACAAGAATGATTAAAGGTCTAGAGAATGTGACCTATGAAAAAAGGTTGAAAGAATTGGGCTTGTTTAGTTTGGAAAAGAGAAGATTGAGGGGAGACATGATAGCGGTTTTCAGGTATCTAAAAGGGAGTCATAAGGAGGAGGGAGAAAACTTGTTCTTCTTGGCCTCTAAGGATAGAACAAGAGGCAATGGGCTTAAACTGCAGCAAGGGAGGTTTAGGCTGGACATTAGGAAAAGGTTCCTAACTGTCACGGCGGTCAAACAGTGGAATAAATTGCCAAGGGAGGTTGTGGATTCTTCTTCGAGTGTCCCCGTGGGTGCTCCACATTAGGTGTTGGGCTCGCCCAGCGCCGCAGATCGGATCTTCCAAGCAGTTTCTGCCGGACCGCGCATGCGCCGGTGCGCGCCGCTCCCCCGCGCGCTCCCAGCCATGTGCGCGATCCGGTCCCCGCCAGTTCCTCTTAACCGCCGTCGGCTGCAGATGGAATCCAACTAGGCTAAGGCCAAGTAGCGTATTCAACGACTTTATCTGTTTTTCTTTAAAGTTTTTTTCAGGCACTTAGGCTACTACGAGTTAGCCGGTTGTTATTTTGTAAAAAAAAAACAAAAACAACGAACAAGCTAGCGGGACAGCTCAGCCAGTCCCAGTAACAAGCGCCGGAGGCCAGGAGCTAGGGCCATCAGCCCTCCTGCTAAGGCAGGCCATTGGATGTGGAAAACGGCACAAAGAAGGTGCTAAGTACCCACTTTAAAACTCAAAGACTCACCAACAATGTCCTCTTCAGGCTTTAAAAAAAAAACAAAAACAAACGTGAGTCCTGCCGAGAGGCGATGCCAGTGTCCGATGGGCACAGTCTATGCATAAGGTGCCTGGGGGAGTCCCATGTGGCACAGAAATGCGCCTTCTGCGCTAAATTAACAACCAGAGCACGGAGGGACAGGGAGATGAGGATAAAAATGCTGCTTCTTGATAAGGCCCTCCAGCCAGAAGCGCCGGAGCGGCCGCAGCAGGAGGGACCCTCTGGGGCCCTTAAAAGGAAAGCTGCCTCCCTCACTCCATCAGCGCAGAAACGGAGGAAAGTATCTCCAGCCCGATCCCTGCCGGCAGCAACAGCGAGCGGGACGGGAGGAGCAAGCAGCCCCCAGCCGCAGCAACAGCTGATCGGCGCCGGCACGGAGAGCCACGTGGAAACGGCTCAGCCTCCGATACTCAGCCAGCCACCCCGCACCGCAGGCAGCGGCACCGACCCCCGGGGAACCGGCAGTGCAGAGCGCGCAGGCACGCAGCCTGCCAGCACCGGAGGACACCGCACATGCGGCACCGCCCTCGAGCGTGCCGAGCTCGGTGCGGACGGGGCCGGAATCCCCTGTATGCTCCCCAGCCCGATCCCTGCCGGCAGCAACAGCGAGCGGGACGAGAGGAGCGGGCAGCCCCCAGCCGCAGCAACAGCTGATCGGCAGCGGCACGGAGAGCCACGTGGAAGTGGCTCAGTCTCCGATAATCAGCCAGCCGCCCCGCACCGCAGGCAGGGTGGCGGCTAAACAAGCGCCGGTACCGGCGGCACTGCGGGCAGCGGCACCGACCCCCGGGGAACCGGCGGTGCAGAGCGCGCAGGCACGCAGCCTGCCGGCACTGGAGGACACCGCACGTGCGGCACCGCCCTTGAGCGTGCCGAGCTCTGTGCGGACGCCGGAATCCACTGTATGCCCCCCAGCCCGATCCCTGCCGGCAGCAACAGCGAGCGGGACGGGAGGAGCGAGCAGCCCCCAGCCGCAGCAACAGCTGATCGGCGGCGGCACGGAGAGCCACGTGCAAGCGGCTCAGCCTCCGATAATCAGCCAGCCGCCCCGCACCGCAGGCAGGGCGGCGGCTAAACAAGCGCCGGTACCACCGACCCCTGGAAAACCGGCGGTGCAGAGCGCGCAGGCACGCAGCCTGCTGGCACCGAAGGACACCGCACGTGCGGCACCGCCTTCGAGTGTGCCGAGCTCGGTGCGGACAGGGCCGGGATCCCCTGTATGTCAGGGGCGGAGTTACCTCCTCAAGGGAGGGGGAAGACTGCACACAAGAGGAGGCATTGCAGCCCCTCTCCGCACAGGGCTGTGGAGTTGCTTTCTCACAGCCCTCCGCTATGTTGCAGACTCCAACTAGAAGGCAGGGGTCCCCCCCCAGCCTACCCGGAGCCCCCTTCTCCATTTCTGCAACCAGCCTCACCCTGGCTGGGACCACGCAGGGCATAGACACCATCGGCAATCTACTAGGGAAAAATCCCTACAAACGATCTCGTACCCCCGAGGGCAATTGCGACCGGGGACAGAGACTTAAGCATCTCAGGGGGGACTGGTTATGGAACCCCGAGATTTTTCCTCGCAAACCTCTAGTGAGAGGGTGTACCATCATCAGCAGGAACCGGAAGGGTCCAGAGAGACGTACCCCAGCGGTTCCTCGCTCTCCTCCCCGGATGAGGCTACGGCCCCGGGGGACGTCCATCCTCCGGACGATCTCAAACAGTTCCAAGAGCTGTTTTACGAGGGTGGCCTTCACGCAAGGCATCCAGACAGCAAAGGTGCAAGAGCAACACCATAAGCTCCTCAAAAATCTGAGACCTCCGGCCTCCTCCAAAATAGCAATACCGCTGATGACGCAATCTTGGAGTCTGCCACTATGATATGGCAGACTCCTGCGACTATTCCGCCTGTCCACAAGAGAGCGAAAAAAAAAAAAAAATACTTCGTGCCGACGAAGGGCATGGAGTTCCTGTTCAGCCACCCACAACCAAATTCTTTGGTGGTGGAGTCGTCGCAACGTGGGGGAACAGACAAACATGCCAAAAAGCTAGAGCTGTTGGGCAGAAAGGTCTACTCCTCCTCCACGCTACTGTTGCCAATGGCAAATTACGC
The DNA here is from genome assembly GCF_033958435.1 of Carettochelys insculpta. Lineage (NCBI taxonomy): Eukaryota > Metazoa > Chordata > Testudines > Carettochelyidae > Carettochelys > Carettochelys insculpta. The sequence continues at coordinate 16,699,954 of NC_134164.1, forward strand.
AGCGCATCTAGCGAACCATAATTTCGACAACCACGTTAGGTTAACCTCCCTCATGGACTCGCTTCCAGAGGGCACGAAACCAGTGCTCAAGGCCATCATCCGAACATTTTATAACCAGTGGCAAAGGATCACCACAGACAAATGGGTGCTGGAGATCATAGCCACGGGGTACGCCATCCCCTCCCAGTTGCTCCCACCGCCATGACCTCCACCCGGGGCCCCACCTCCAGGAGGCCTCCCATGTAGCGAGGCTCAAGCAGGAGGTAGACCATCTCATGCTTGTAGGGGCAGTGGAAAGAGTGCCGGAGCAACTGCAAGGGAGAGGGTTCTACTCGAGGTACTTCCTCACGGGGAGGTCCATCTTAGATTTTCGAGGCCTCACCGGTACCTGCGCAAGCAACGCTTTCGGATGATCACAAACGCCTCCATCCTTACGGCACTAGACGATGGAGATTGGTTCGCAGCCCTCAACTTACAAGGTCCTACCGTTTGGGCTCTCCTCAGCCCCCAGAGTCTTCACCAAGACCTTGGCAGTGGTGTCAGCGTACCTGCACAGACGGGGTATTTATATTCCAGTATCTGGATGACTGCCTACTCAAAGGGGCCTCGAAGGAGGAGGTACTACGCATAATATGTGTCACAGCAGGCACGTTCTCTTCGCTCGGCCTGCTTATCAATCTGACAAAATCAAAGATAGACCCCACACAGGACATAGAGTTCGTAGGGGCACGCATCAATTCTATTACAGCGAGGGCGTATCTACCAGAGACTCGCTTTCGGGCCATCGGCTCCCTCGCGCAAGGCTTCACCTTCAGCCCTATGGTGCCGGTTCTGACGTGCTTACGGCCGCTGGGCCACATGGCAGCAGCGACGTTTCGTAGAACAGAACGCCAGGTTACACATGCGCAGCATGCAGCATTGGCTGGCGAGCGTATACAAACCGGCAGCACACACTGTTCACAGGATGGCGTCGCCCACAACAGAGGTGCGCAAATCCCTGCAATGGTGGGTAAACCCAGGAACCTGCTAACAAGGGTACCCTTCCACCAACCACACGTATTGGTTTTTCTTACTACAGATGCCTCCCTCATAGGGTGGGGAGCACACATGGGCGAAGAGGTGACGCAAGGGCTGTGGTCCTCCATGGAGCAGTCACTGCACACAAATATACTGGAGCTCAGAGCAGTGTTCAACGCCTGCAGACACTTTCGAGACCAAATGAAAGGCAAGGTAGTCGGGATCAGTACAGACGATACCTCCACCATGTTTTATATAAATCGGCAAGGAGGAGCTCGGTCCCGTGCCTTATGTGTAGAAGCAGTCCGGTTGTGGAACTGCTGCATCGCCAACAATATAACCTTGAAAGCCTCGTACTTACCAGGCGCTCGCAATGTGAAGGCAGACCAGCTGAGCAGGCGTTTCGCACTCACGCACGAGTGGCAGATGCGTCCCGATCTGCTGCAACCGATTTTTCCACGCATGGGGTTTTCCCCAGATAGACCTGTTTGCTACTCAGCACAACAAGAAGTGCCCACGATTCTGCTCCAGGGCAGGACTGGGACGGGGGTCCCTGAGGGACACCTTCGCGATCTCATGGAGGGGCCCCCTGCTTTACGCTTTCCCTCCCACAGTGCTCATCCACAAAGTGTTGCAGAAAGCCAGGAGGGAAGGAACCTGAATGATCCCGATAGTCCCAACGTGGGATCGACAGCAATGGTTCCCCCTACTCCTGCGCATGTCGGACCGGCCACCAGTGTCCCCTCCGGTGGCGCTGGATCTGCTCACGCAAGCCCAGGGGTCCATAGTGCATCTGCACCCCCAAGGCCTGCGACTACAAACGTGGTTAATCCATGGCTCAGCTCCCTAGAGAGCACATGTACGGAGGAAGTGCAGCAAGTCCTAGAAAGTAGCAGGAGGACTTCCACCAGGAAGACCTACAAGCAGAAATGGACTCGCTTTACGGCATGGTGTTCTACCAAACAGCTAGCCCCCTTTCGGTGCCTATGGCTGTGATATTAGAGTATTTACTGGACCTCAAGAAAGGAGGACTCTCGCTATCCTCGTTTCAGGTCCACCTGGCCGCCATTTTGGCGTTCAGACACGAAGAGGAAGGGCACACGGTGTTCGCCCATCCCATGGTTACCAGGTTCTTCAAAGGGCTGGTAAGCCTATACCCCCCTCAGAAACCGCTTCCACCTCCGTGGAACTTGGACCTGGTGCTTAATGCGAAAAGGGGACCACCGTTCGAGCCTTTGGCCACGGTTTCCCTCCGCCTCCATATGATGAAGACGACCTTTCTTCTCGCAATCACGTCAGCTCGCAGGGTGAGCGAGCTTGAGGCAGTTATGGCAACGCCACCCTGCGCTGTTTTTCCAAGGAGGCGGTAACCATACGGCTGCATCCAGCCTTTGTTCCTAAAGTTTCTTTCTGAGTTTTCATGCTAACGAACCTATTGTTTACCCTTGTTTATCCAAAGCCTCATAACTCTAACAAGGAGGTGCGCCTACACCTCCTGGACGTGAGGAGGCGCTAGCTTTCTATATGGACAGGACCAAGTCCTTCCGGAGAACGGATAGGCTCCTAGTCTCTATCGCTCCCAAATCAAAAGGAGAATGTCTCTCTTCGCAGAGAATCTCTAAGCACATCGTATCTTGCATAAAAATGTGCTACAAACTCAAAAAGACTCCTTTACTGGCCACGCCCAGGGCTCATTCCACTAGGGCGGTGGCAGCATCAACAGCCGTTTTTTCAAGGGCGTTGCGCTAAAAGACATTTGCAGAGTGGCGACCTGGTCATCCTGTGACACCTTCGCCAAACATTACGCCCTTCACAGGGTATTCCAAGAGGATACCCGTCTCTCGGCAGCGGTCCTCTCGGGGACAAGCTGCACATAATCCGATTACCCACCTCCTATCTTGGGTTACTGCTGGGTAGTCACCTAATGTGGAGCACCCACGGGGACACTCGAAGAAGAAAGAAAGGTTACTCACCATAGTAATGGTGGTTCTTCGAGATGTGTCCCCGTGGGTGCTCCACTACCCGCCCATCCTCCCCGCTCCGGATCTCTGTTTAGTGTTTTGCAGGAGCATCCGAGGCGGTTGGTCAAGGAACTGGCGGGGACCGGATCGCGCACATGGCCGGGAGCGCGCGGGGGAGCGGCGCGCACCGGCGCATGCGCGGTCCGGCAGAAACTGCTTGGAAGATCCGATCTGCGGCGCCGGGCGAGCCCGACACCTAATGTGGAGCACCCACGGGGACACATCTCGAAGAACCACCGTTACTACGGTGAGTAACCTTTCTATCTTCATCGCTGGAGCTATTTAAGAACAGGTTAGATAGATGTCTATCAGGGATGGTTTAGATAGTACTTGGTCCTGCCATGGGGGCAGGGGGCTGGACTCAATGGCCTCTCGAGGTCCCTTCCAGTCCTAGTGTTCTATGATTCTATGATATGTGGGGAGCTCCTGAGCAAAACACAAGGAGGGATGGGGGCGTCTCTGAGGTGCAGAGGCTCAAACCAAAGACATCTTTTTCACCCAGCTGCACTCAGCACTGGGAGGGGAGTGTGTGGCAGTGAGAGGCCCTGCTGCAGCCTCTGGGTCTGTCACCATCTGGAGCTTCTCATTCCAAAACCTTCCCAGGAAAACAAATGTCTCTGTGCTGTGCCTTGCAGCCCAGCTGACGGGATTCACATGCCATCACTCCATGGGCACTTCTTGGGACTGCAGCACAAACAGCTGGTTGAGGAGAGTTGTGGGGCCGATGGCAAGGGCAGGAGTCTGTGTGGTAGGAACCAAACTAGATCATCCCCTGTTGTTCTGAGTCAGCAGCTGGAGTCTCCTGCAGAACCAGCACCACCTTTGGGCAGGGCCGCTCCAGGCAAGAGCCCAGCTACAGCTCGTGCTGGAAGGCACTGAGCTCCTTGGATTGCCCAGCTATCCTTTCCTCCAGCCACCTGCCTGTCATCAGAGAGCTGTAGAGTCCCTTCCCCCACACAGGCTCTTGGCCACTGACGTCACCAGAGACCAAAGAACCAATTAGGGACCCAGTCCCACCCTTACGTGCTGCGTTGGGCAGCGCCCCCTTAAATGAGTAAAATGTCATCCCTGCCCCTCCCTCCAGCAGGGCTCTCCTCCCACCAGCCCCACCTCGGTCTCCTCTGCATTGCCGCTGCCTTGCGAGATGCTGTGGGTGCGCTTCAGCCAGCACACAGCTCCACAGCAGGTCAGTCCTGCTTGTGCCTCCACTCACAGCTGAAGTGGGAGATAGCTGCCAGGCAGTCCCTCTGCACAAGTAACATTCTGTGTCAGGGTGGTCACGGGTCTGGGCATCACTGCTTGCTACCTTGCAGCTGCTGTATGCTCCTCAATGGGGTATACACACGAACAAACTGGGCCTTTCTTGTGTCCCTAATCATCAGGAAACGTCCTCTTTGGCCCTGGCTTGTGCTGGGTGGTAGGGAAAACAGACCACCTCTTGGCTCCCTCTGGAGCAGGGGGAAGAATTCCTGCCCTGGGGTTTCACAAACACATCTGTGGGTGCTGGGGACGTGGGGACAGTACAGACACTGCCACATCTGGGGAAAAGTTTTTGGGAACCTGGTGTCAGCTCTGTGCAACTTGTACCCTGGCAGCCTCACATAGCTATGGCCCAGGAGAGGTGCTGGAATGGAGCTCCACACACCCCAGGCCAGAGTGGGCTTGGGGAAATGGGGGGTCCCCGCTGGAGAAAACGCTGCTTGACCCTGCTCCTAGCTGACTCTGCAGTTAGTAAAATGCCTACTCGCTTGCAAACAGAGCAGAGTGCCCTGGAGGCCCCAGCCTTCCCAGAATTAGCCCATTGCTGAGTGCAGCCACGTTTTCAACCAGCACCAGCCACCGCTGCGTGGGAAGCAACTGCTAGAAGTCACCTCAGGAAACGGCACAGCAAGAGCTCCCAGGTGAACCTTCCCAATGGTATTTGAAGCTTTCTCTGTTCCCCAGATAGCCGATGGCATATTCGAAGTGTACCTGCAATCTTTGATCCAGTTTGCATCCCACCACGTCTACAACTGCGATCTCTGTACCCAGCGGGGCTTTATCTGCCAGATTTGTAACCACAGCCGCATCATTTTCCCCTTTGAGTTTGACACAACCACGCGGTGAGTAATGCCTGCCCCTGGACCTTCCTGCCAGGGGCCACTCAGCTTGCAGGCCCAGGGAGCACCTGACCGGCTTTGTCGTCAGTGCTTCCTCTGTGAGCGAGGGCTACCAAATTGGCCTGTTAGGAGAGCTGACGAGAAGCAGGTTTGGTCCTGTGACACCCTGGAGCAGTGGTGTCCAATAGGGTTTGCATGATTGCCACAGCCCCTGCTGGCTCCCAACACTGAGCCAGGCACCCCTTCCCACCCAACAGAGCCAGGCAGCCTGCCACAGACACTGCTGGCAACTCACCAGAGCCGCCTCATCTCTGGAACTGCTGGGCTCTGCAGCTGGAGACTCACCGGGTGCCATGGGCCCTGTGGCTGGTGCTGCGACTGGAGTGGCACTAGCCGGTCTGAGCCACAGCTGGAGCTGCACCAGCTGCGTTTGGTTGGAGCTGCTGCTGCCGCCATATGCTCTTTCCACAAAATGGTGGGGCGCGTGTGTGGGATGGGCGGAAGGTGCTCCATTCGCCACACAGTGACGTCCCATTCGCCATGTGTGGTAAACAGGAGGCGTATTGGACGCCGCAGCCCTAGACACTAACAAATGTATTAGGTCATGAGCTTTCATGGGTAAAAGCCACCTCCTCAGATGAAGGGAGTGGAAAAAAGAATTCAGGGTTTATGGGGAGGGAGGGTGTTTCCTCACCCACGCCGGGGAGGTAGGGCAGGGCTGTTGTCTCTGTCTTACACGTGGGAAAAGAGACCTGGGTTGAGCTGAGTTTCGCGGCATAGGTAAGCCCACCTAGCTTCGCTGTGGGCAGTGCTGGGGTGACAGAAGAAGGCTTTCCTTGCCCCACCTACATGGAGAAACCCTGGAGAGAGAGCCCTTCCTGTTGGCACCTGTCACGTTTGCACGGCAGCCTTCCAAGTGTGGATGATCCCAGGGTCACGCAGGCAGGGCCTTGAGCCCAACACCTCTCCGTCCCAGGCTAGTGCCTGAATTACTGGGCCAACTCATCTCCTGGGTGGGTGCTGGAAAAGGAGAACGTGATTGGACAGTGGCTATGCCTGAGCCAAGAACATGCGCCTGGTGTGAGGGCCAGTGGCCGTACCTTGGCTCCTAAACAAGTGGCCTGGCTCTCAAAAGTGCTGGGACCCAGCAGCTCCCATTGGCTTCACTGGGTGCATGGTTCAGACAGTGTCCTTCAGAAATGAGGGGTCTGACCAGAAAGGATCATCAGTACTGGGAGTGTGAGGGGGAAATCAGGAGGTTCGAGAGAGTTCCCAGAGGAAACAGCAAAAGAAATTTGCTGGATATGGCAGCAGTGTTCAAACCAGTCAGAGACTCCGTGGATAGATGTGCAGGGATCTCTCAAGGAATCAGTCCCCTGAGCTGTCCTGCAGGCTGCTGAGTGCTCTGCCCTGGTCCAGCAGTGCCCTTAGCTCATGCTTAGCTTTAAGCACGAGTTACTCCACTGGTGTCCATCCAAGGGCACACAAATCATGCTGCAAAGCTTTGAATGTCTCTGTGAAGTTGTGGGGTTGCCCTTGCTGGGGATGCTGTGTTCCATTGTGGTTGCTCCGTTTGGGCCCAGCGGTGGCAGAAAGTGGGGTTCAGAGGCAGGTGATTCAGCATGCAAAAAGATTTCCAAAGGAAGAGTGAAAAGACAAGTGGTGTAGGAGATGGGCAAAGCAAATGGTGGCAATGCTTTTCAGCGATGAGAGAGCAAAACCATTCAGAGCAGAGGTGTCAGAGGGGACAAAATCCTGACCGGATTCAAGACGGGCAACAGCATGCTGCTGTTCTCCCTCTGCTGCAACACAGGATTGCCAGTGAGAGCGAAGGGCAGCCCATCTCAAACAGCTTGCAGGAAGCATTTTGCTTATACTGCAAAATTAACCCCTGGGACTCAGTGCCACCAGTTATCAGCAAGGCTGACTAGTTTTGGGGAAAGGATACACTGACATTAACAATGCATGGTGCGGCTCTATTAGACAGCAAACCTCCTTCGAGGCCTGGTGCAGAACTAACTGCCTCAGAGAGGTCCCCCCACCATAGGCCAGTTAGGGTAGGCCTATGCAACAAAGTTTTTCAGAAGAAGAGCTGCTGTTCCAAAATAACTTTTTGAGCAGCTACACAATGCAGCCAGTATCACCAAATAGTTTCAAAATAGCAATGTCTGATTTCAAAATTGGTAAACCTCAGCGTACAAGGAATTTAGGTATTAAGTATTTTGAAAGAAGGGTTGTGTGGGTAGGGAATAATGCGTCCAATGGCTCTGTGTGAGAGTAGGCTCTGTTGTGCAGAGACGCTCTGTTCCGACAGAGCTGAGTGCTGTTTCAAAACGCGTTTTGTGTTTAGCTGCGCTATGTCAAAATAAGCTGTTGTGGAAAATCTCCTCCAGAATAGCTTATTTCGAAAGTGCTGCCGTGTAGACATAACCTAATTGTCCAGTGCCTGGTTTTCTTGTGCCTTCCTTCAAAGCAGCTAATGATATTAGACTGTTGCTATGCTCTGGCAATTCCTGCATTTCTCTAGGAAACCTAGTGCCTGGTCTGGAAGCTCCAGAAGCAATTAGTAGAACCATGTGGGCCTACCAATCCAGGAGTAAGGAGGGTTTCCGATCTACATGCCTCTCCAGAATGGCTTGTGATTTCTGCCCCTCGCATTGGGGGCAGGGACGGCTCCATGTTCAGTTTCTAACAGGAGAGCCCCAGCTGACTTCCCCACCGCCCCTTCTGACTCAGTCAGGCCCACAACAGAATGTTGGCCCCGGTGTCTGGGAGGAGGTGCACGGTATTGAACCCTCCATCCCTAGCTTGGGAGGGGTGTATACATCCTGAGGGCTGCGACGTAAGGCTGTTTGCCTCATCCCGTTGAAGACGGCCGCTGTTGCTCTTTGCTGTGTGGGACAGCTGACCGCTGGGGTCACAGTGCACGTTACTCACTGTGGGATATGTCTGAAATGCCTCTCAATAATGTGTGAGCAACATTGTCATTTTCACATCAGCGGCAGACGTTTCCTGTGGCCGGTCCCTACCAGGTGGAGGGCGCAGTCATTTCCTTTCATTGACAACTCGCTTGCAACCCCTCTGGATGACAGTCCAGCCCCACTGGGGATTTCTGCCCTGCAGCTAACACCCCGGCTGGCCCATGTTGGCTGCCTGGGGTTCGGGCCGCAGGGCTGTGCAGGTTGCAGAATGATGATTGGGTTCTAAAAGTGGTGCCCAGGCCACACAAGCAGTGCAAGTCTGTGCTGCAGGCATGGGGTTGAGAGCTGCCAAACTGTTCAGCACTCCCAGCGGGTGCCTGCCAAATTGGAGTCTTGACTCTTTAGTTACAGGACTCTAGAATCTACTGCCTTACATTCCAAGGTCCAGGTCCTGTGAGTCACACAGGTGGAATTCCTGTGACTCATTCTGGTGGCAGAGAGCAGAATTCCAGACCAGGGCAGCGCTGTGTGGTGTAGTGGCTTCTCCGCTTGTTACCCTTGAGGCAAAGGCCAGTTTTCTCCACTGCCTGTGCTCTCAACACGCAAGCCACCTGTTGTTTCTTGGGTGCCTCTGTTGTCTACAGAGCAGCCCAGATTTGCAGCATCACAGGCATCATTCAATTGCAGCGTGGCATCTAGAAGGTAGGTTGCCGGGTTTGCACTTTCAGCAAGTGCAGTTTGGGTATGTGAATTAGCTGGGGAACAAAGCTAAAACAGCAGCTTAAAACAGAGCACGTGTGTAGCACCGGGCAGTCCCTGAGCTGTCGCTCACTCTGCCCAAAAGAACCAAGTAGCCCTGGCATCACAGGGGACTTCATGTCAGAGCCTGCTTGGTGCCAGGTGTAGTTTGCTGCTGTTTATTTCCCTCTTTCATTGCAGGCTGTGCATCAGAGCAGGGCGGCCTCCCAGAAGCTCGTGCCTAGGGAGTGAGCTGTCTGCAGACACCACCCCAGCTAATCTGTCTTCAGCAATCTCCACAGTGCAGCACAAGGAACACTTAGTGCTGTCTGCTCCCTCCCAGAAACCAGGATGCTTTTCCTTCCCTTCTGCCCAGCCCTAGGCTCCTCCCCAGCAACTTCCTCGCTGTCTGGTAGCACTTCCTGCTCTGTCAGATCTGAGCAGTCCGGTCCCACACTGGGGAAGGGAGGGTGTCAGGAGTGGTCAGGGCTGGGCCCTCCATGCGGGGAGGAGAGGTAGAGTTTTCATTCCGACTGGCCTCTTGATACCGGAGGGCACGCCCTTTGCCTGTGGTGACTTGAGTGTAAAAACGAGCCTCTCCCCGTCTCACAGCAACATCCTTCACTGCTTCAAATTGCTCAGTCCCCACCCCCAAGAGCTTAGCAATTCAGCCTTAAACATTTTCATTTTATCTTCCCCTTCTTACGAGGTGTTTCTGCTCCCACACACGTGCATGCAAAGCCCTCTCTTTCGGAGTGGTTCCCCCCAGGCTGTTTTAGCTGGAAATAGTAACTAATGTTCCAGCAGTGGAATGCAGTCAGCTGACCCCTGGCTTTTTTTTCCCCCAACTGCATTTGGTGGGTGGTGGAGGTAAATTATCTTCATTTCTTGGATTGATTTTGATTGGTGGCGCTTAGGTGTGTGTGATCATTTATGCTGCTAGCTGGGGATTGCTTTGGTCCATTTAATGACCGTCCGAGCATTTATCTGGATATGGGAGGGAGTCATGTTGACTGTGAAGAAATAAAGCTAAACTCTAGTTATGTTCTCAGGATGTGGGCAGTCCGGATTCTCCACCCCAGGACTGGTGCTCCACCCATTACTGAAGACTGATTTTGCTTTTGCTTTTCTTGTAGCTGCAGAGATTGCAAAACCGTCTTCCACAAGTGCTGCCAGGCCAGCAGCAAATCTTGCCCCCGCTGCGAACGCCGACAGAAATACCAGCACCAACTGCAAGCCGAGGTCCTCGTGGAACCGAATGTGTAGCAAGTGGCTTCTCCCAGCAGGACCCTGCACAGGGCTTTGCTCATCTGCAGGCTCATGACCTGGACACTGTGTGGAGGAAGGGGAAGACAGTGCCTGCCAAGTGCCATTCAGTCCTAGAAAATACATTCCTCAGAGCAGCTCCTGTAGTCAGCTGTTCACCAGGGCAAAAATAGCTTGAGCTGCGTAGTGCCATGGGGATGCTAAGGACAGTAACTCGCAAAGCAATGATGCCCCTCCTCACATTAATCTGGTGCTGCTTATTTTTGGCTTGTGACAGCCGGGTGTTCAACTGACTGAGCTCCTCTGGCTCACATCCCAGTGCGATACCAGCTGGCATGGAAATCCAATTGATTTCCTGTGTGTGAAGCCACCCAGTTTGTAGGGGCGGTGTGTGGAAGTTCCAGTTCTTTAGGGTATTCGCAGTGCTGAAAACCCGGAGTTTTCATACGTGACTTTGGAAGGCAACTGCATCTCGCCTGCTTGGGGAATGCCTGTAACAGCTGCCTGCAGCCAGGCTGCAGGGGGACTGTACTAGAGTAAAACGAGACACCACCTGCAGCTGGCACGAAGCTCCTGTGCTGTTAGCATGTGGTGAGCAGCAGCTGCTTGGCCTGCTGCGCCCATGCTGTGTGCCAAATGAGGGATGCTGCATATGACCAAAGGTCCAGCCGTTCCCCTGTGAGAGGAAAGTCCACTCCTACCTCAGGTGCTGCCACATCCAGCATTCGCCAAGGAAAGGGGCCTTTTTAAAAGTAAAACCTGATCCCTCCCAGGGCTGCTCCTTTTTATTTCGTGGCCAGTAATGAGGCTGCTACTAGATTTTATGTTACTTTCACTCTAGGATGGAGATCATTAAAGTTTATTTGTCAGGAGCTATGTCTGTAGCTGAGGAAACATGGGTTCTGGACAGCTTTTGTCTGGCCTGGAATCTGGTATCTACAGTATCATTAGACACACCTGCATGGTGAAGAAATCAGTTGGCCTGCAGGGTGGTATTCTGTTAACCAGGCAGACCCTGATTATAGAATCATAGAACAATAGAGCTGGAAGAGACCAAAAAAAAGCCATCAAGTCCAGCCCCCTGCCCTAGGCAGGACCAAACCCATCAGATCAGCCCAGCCAGGGCTTTGTCGAGGCAAGACTTAAACACCTGCAGGGATGGAGACTCCACTACTTCCCTGGGTAGACCATTCCATTCACCACCCTCCTAGTGAAAAAGTTTTTCCTAATGTTCAACCTGGACCTTCCCAACCGCAACTTGAGATCATTGTTCCGTGTTCTGCCTTGTGTGACCACTGTGAACAGCCTCTCTCCAGCCTCTTTGCAACCTCCCTCCAGTAAGTTGAAGGCTGTTATCAAGTCCCCCCTCAGTCTTCTCTTCTGCAGACTAAACAGTCCCAATTTGCTCAACCTTTCTTTGTAGGTCATATGCTCCAGGCCCCTAATTATTTTGGTTGCTGTCCGCTGGACCCTCTCCCATGTATCCACATCCTTCCTATAATTGGGGGCACAGAACTGGACACAGTACTCCAGACCCTTCACTTTGCTTTAAGGAAAAAAGAGCCCTGCCCTTATAAGGAGCTCCCTGGATTCTTAGCTGACCGGACAGGCAAGCTGGGATGAAATCATGTGTTGTGGTTTCCTCCAGAAAGGCTTTGTGTTTGTCGTGTCTTTACCTTACTGCCTCAGTAGTGATCCTTGATCCAGCATGTCCACTTCTTACACCCCCATTAGGGAAGGGAGGGCAGGGCTGTTGACTGGCTGTTTTTTCCCACTGCCCCACTTCTTGGGGTAGAGTAGCCTATCAGAACTGTTGCAGCAAATAACCAGCGTTCCTTTCCCTGCTTCTCATTGGCACAAGCTATTCTCATGTGAAGGGATTGCTGGGGGGCGGGGCAAAGAACCCAGCAGCTCAGGGCAGCTCTGCTCCCCTTTCCTCCCAGTGAGCTGCAGGATGGCTCCCTGCCCCCCCACCACACTCTCTCTCTCTCTCTCTCTCTCTCTCTCTCTCTGCAGGCATGGGAGATCACTCTCAGCTCTGGAGAAACTGAGACACCCTCCCCGCACTCCTCCCTCTCAGAGCACTGAGCACACGTCCCAATGCCCCCAGAAGGTGCTTTACGCTTTGCTCCCTTTTCTGAACCCCCTCTCCCACGAAGCCTCGCTCAGGTTCACTCAGCAGCTGCCACCCCCTGGTACATAGTCAGTTTCTGAATCAACTGTAAAAACAACGGAGCCCAAGGCTCCTCCTTGGTTTTGCAGACAGACATGACTCCCCTCTGAAGTTACTGTGTTAGTTGTGCTGCCCCTTGGTTGAAAATTTGCTTTACAAGTATTTCATTAGTGCATTGCTGAAGATTATCGAATCACTTCTTTAAAATACTATCACCCCCAAACCCTGCCCCAGGCTGCCTGCTGAGCACGAAGGCAACAGTGTAACAGTACTGTAGGGCCCCACAGCGCTTTGCCTCTCCCCAGGCCCTCTTGGTCTCCTTGAGCCCCTCCCTTTCCTGAACTGCTGCCCCACGTGCTATGGACCTGTCTGTCTCTTCTGACTGTGAACCTGTGGGGAAAGTAACTGGCTGGAGCTTTGTGTGCCAGTTGACTGCACCGTGCACACGAGTGTTTGACGATGATGCTCGTGTCTTGTGTACCTTCCACTCGGTGTTTCTTGCCCTCTTGAGGGCTGTTCTCTCTGGGGGCCGAGTCCTGGGGGGGAGGAATCAGGCTGCCTGGCAGCTGGCTTTCACCACCTCAGCCACATCAGCACCGTAGCCTGGCCATACCGACAGACCTCCCCCCACGCTGGCCGACCTGGCAGTGTTCAGGACTGACGCAGGAGGGCGTCTTGGTTTGGACTCCCGAGAATCTCCCCCCAGGAGGTGTGTGACATGCTCGTGAAGACCCCTCCCCAGCACCAGGCTGGTACCTTGGCAGAGCCCCAGCTTCCTCTAGACTTCTCACTTCCTCCAGGGCCATCAGCGCCAGTAGCCTTTCCTGGCACCTGCCACTGACTAGGCTGCTGGGGGGCCCCTTGAAAATCGGCACTTCAGAATCCCCAACATCTGCCTCGTGCCTGCAAGACCCTCTGCTCCTGGGAGCTTCCTGGCCTCTGAGCTTTTATGGACACTGGGAAAATCAGGTGTCAGAGAGGCTGGTTCTTGCTGTGCCGGCTGCTTTTCCCTGTGCTGGGGGCTGCCCAGGTCAGAGTGGAAGGGGCTGTGGTTATCCAGCAGGCACCACAGCTCCTCCTTTGGGGCAAGGTGGAAATGGAGCATTCAGCTACCTGCGTTCATCCAAGATCCCAGGGCACCTGTGTCAGAGCAGCCTTGTCCACTGTCATCCCTGGGCAAAAAGCCAGCGAAGGTTTGTATTCTGCCTCGCAAAAGGTCGAGTGTTTTGGGTAAGAGACAGTGTGCTCTGGCCCTGCTGGGGCCTGGTGCCGTCCATCAGGCGCAGTGCCTTAGCTAGGGACTCATCCAGTGTGATCGTCACCATTTAAAAACTAGCAAAGTCAGTGGGGGCTGGCCAGTTTCCTGGGTTGGGGGAAGCCATTGAGGTCCTGTGCTGAGACACCAGTGGGGCAGATGCCTAGGAAGAGGGACTACGTCCTGACAGCTAGGCTGGAGATGCCCCACTACCCCCAGCTGCCAGACCTTCCTCCCCACTCCTGGGCAAGAAGCAGCAGGCCCAGGAATGCCCCACAGCAGTGTCTAGCCAGGAGCCAGGTACCTGTGTGCAAACAAGCCAGCCCGCAAGCAGAGGTGGGTACAGGGGAGGAGGTGCTGCCTGGGGGCTCCTTCTGGGGCTGGGATTCTGCCTGCTTTGAGCAGGGGGTTGGACCTGAGGATTGCCTGAGGTCTCTTCTAGGTGGTGGTGTGGGGTGAGCATGTTCAGCTGCCCTTGGTTCTGGTGCAGACGTCCCCATGAATGTGAGTTACTCGGGTGTCTGGGTTAGAAAGCGCTGATGAATCTAGAGTGTAAAAGCTGCAGGAAGCAGAGAGGGCCAGGGCAAGACAGAGCTTAGCTCTTAGCCCCAGGTCCCAGATGGTGGAGCCCCTCCCCAAGGAGGTCACTCCACAGCCTCAGCGCTGTTGCTGTCCAGGCATTCACCCTGCCTGTGTCCCAGGAGTCCCCTTACGAGCCCCTTGTTCCCAGAACGTGCCTGTTTCTGGGTGCTTCTGACTTCCCTAGTGGAGGCTGCCATGTGGTTTTTGCTCACCCAAGTCCTGCCTGTGCAGCACTGCGAGTTACTCAGCTCCCTCGCCCTCAGTGACTCTGCAGAGCCCAGCATCCTGCCAGAACCTGGGCTAGCTGCTTTGCAGAGCCCCTTGTGCAGGGGCTCCGATGGGACCACTTGTCAGTGCCCACAAGGGAAGCCAATGCGACATGGGACACATGGTGCTAGCAGGAGGCTTGATGCTGTGCAGATAGGTGGGGGAGTCTACTGGCTTAGGGACTGAACCTGGAGTTGTTCCATGAGGAGCTAGCTCTGCCTTTCCTCTGGAGGAGCCTGCCCTCCCAGGACTGTGAGGGTTTTCAGCTAATGGGGGCAGTTCTCTCTCCTGTTATCTGCTGAAACATGAGGCACTTAATGTCTGGTTCCAGTTTTCCAGCCATTGCTGCAGGAGAAGCTCTGGAAAGCATCTGGTGGAACTAGGCTGCTGTGGCTGGTGGGGACTCCATGTCTAATGTCTGCTGCTGTCCCGGGGCATTGTCCAGTGTCAGTGGGAAGCCCACATGCTGCAGGGAGTTCTGTTACTTTCCCTGATGGGCCAGGTGCTGCAACTCTGGTCCTTACAGGAGCTGTTGTAACCTCTGGGCTCCTCTACTCTCTGCCACCTGGAAAGTCTCTTCACAACCACTGGAGCTCAGAAACCAAGCACTTCCTCTTTCGTTGTTCAAGTGGGACCCCGCTGCTTCCCCTCTGTAACTAGCCAGGTGGCTTCCAGCTGCAAGTGGTGGGTCTCCTTGTCCTACCAACACTTCACCTGGCTGTGAGGGGACCCAAATGGTCTTCGGGCTCTCGGTGCACAGACTAGAGACAAGCGTGACTGGCCTCTGCGGGTGAGGAGCAGCAGCTGGGCCTGGCTCAGACTGGAATGTGGCGTGATTCCATGTTTGCACTTTCTGGCTGCTTTTGATCACCTGTGACAGGACTCCTGGGTAAAAGCTGGAATTGTGGGACCACCTCAACTCTCCAGCCTGGGCTGTCTCTCTCAAAGCTTTGCCAAGGGCAAGCGGCAAAACCCTCTGGGCACTGTGGTCACTCAGCCATCAGCATGTGAAGACCCAAACCCAGCTAGATTGCATGAAGGCTCTCCAAGCCACGCAGGAGTCATGCAGAGAAAGGCACTTGCCAATCACCCCAGCACCCAGTCTGCCGCCCCAGAAATATACTGCTGAAGACTCCTTTGGCCAGTGCAAGCACACCTCTCCAGCAAACGCTACTGAACATGCCCCATTAACCTGAGCTGAAATGCTATAAGCACTTCAACCAACACCACACTGGTTTAGGTAAAATATAAAAGAATCATAGACTCCTGGAAGATTAGGGTTGGAAGAGAGCTTAGGAGGTCATTGAATCCACTCCCCTGCTCAGAGCAGAACCAGTCCCACCTAAATCATTCCAGCCAGGGCTTTGTCAAGCTGGGACTTAAAGACCTCTAGAGAAGGAGAATCTGCCACCTCTCTAGGGTACCCATTCTAGTCCTTCACCACTCTCCTGGTGAAAAAGTTTTTCCTAATATCCCATGTACACCTCCCCCACTGTAACTTGAGACCATTGCTCCTTGTTCTGCCATCTGTCACCATGGAGAACAGTCTCTCTTCATCCTCTTTTGAGCCCCCTTCAGGTAGTTGAAAGCGGCTATCAAGTCCCACCCCCATCCTCTTCTGTAGACTCAATAAACCCAAATCCCTCAGCCTCTCCTCATAAGTCCCACCTCCCTAATATTTTTCATTGCCCTAAAGGGCTATATGAGCTGCAGAAAGAGACGTGAAGGGATTCGAGGGAGCAGGCAGAGGAAAGGAGGTGGAAATAAAAACAGTTTAAATCCTACATACTCAGTAAGGGTTGAATCAAGCAGGTTCTTGCCCTACCAGCTCAGCTCTGGCCACTCTTCCCATCTACCAGATTTAGTTTTTGCCTTCCCAGTGCTCTCCCAGGGGAGGTGAGAGGCCAAGTGGATGTGGTAACTTTCACTTACCCTTTTCCTCCAGGTGCTGGAAAGGCCCTTGCTGTGAGGCAAGTTAGGGTATGTCTATGCTAAGCCAAGGAGCAACGCTGCTGTGATCAAGCCATCGGCAATCCATTTATCGTTTCTGACAGAGACACCATCAGTTGATCTCTGACCTCGATCTCATCGACGCTGATACTCCACCAAAGTGAGAAGAGTAGCCAGCATCAATGGTAGAGCAGCCCCTGCCAACCTTACTGTGTGCAAACAGTGGATATAAGTTTGCAATAATGTGTTGGCAGTATATCCCCACTGCCTCATAGAGTGGATTAAGCCCTAGGCTCCTCTGAGGCTTCTCTGGCAGAGTGGAGCCTTTCTGAAGGGCCACAACACCTGTCTGGCCAGTATTAGCTGCTCCTTTCTTGCAACTAAAAGGCCGGTTTGTGGGCCTCTCCCAACCTCATTTCGTTAACACACAAAACGTCGTCACTTTAGATACAAGGTAAACCACAGACTCCAACAGGAGTGTAATGTTCTGCAGAGCATGGCGGCACCGTCTGTCGTACTTTGTGCAAAACACAGTACAACAAGGGCTGTCGATTAATTGCGGTCAGCTCCGGAGATACTCAAAAAAGGAATTGCAAGTTAAATGAATCTCAATTATTCACACTGTTAATAAAATAATGACTAAAATTGATTAAATATTTGTGGATGTTTTTCTACATTTTTCAATATTGATTTCAATTACAACAGATTGCTAAATCTGCAGGGCTTACTTTATTTTTGATTACAAATAAATACACTGTAAAAAATTTTTAAAAATAGGATTTTTCAAGTCACGTTGTACAAATGCTGCAGTGCAATCACTTTACCATGAAAATGCAACATACAAGTGTAGATAAAGGAAAATTTCAGAGCCTAGAACTTTATTAAGTCCTACTTCTTCTGCCAACCGCTAAGAGAAACCAGTTTGTTTACTTTGATGGCAGATACAGCTGTCTGTATCCTACTTACAGTGTCACCAGAAAGCGAGAACAGGTGTTCGCTGGCACAGTTGTAGCCGGCATTGCAAAATAGTTATGTGCCAGACATGCTAAACATTCACATGCCCCTTCATGCTTAGCCCCCATTCCAGCAGACATACTCCCATGCTGATAATGCTTTTTACTACTTCCATTTTTATGTGTTAGTTTGCTATCTGCATTCTGCCACTGCCATACACTTCATGTTACAGCAGTCTCAGATGATGACTTTGCACAGGAGATTTGACAAAATGCAAAGAACGTGCCAACGTTCAATGTCTATAGATACAGCACTCGACTAAGCCTTAGGGATCTGAAGCACCTTCCAAAATCTGAGTGCCAGGGTGTGGAGCATACTGTCAGAAGTCTTAAAAGAGCAACTCTCTGCTACGCCAACTGCAGAATCTGAACCATGGTAAAAGGAAATCAGTCATCTGCTGGTGGCATGTGACAGATGATGAAAATGAATGAGTGTCAGTCTGCTCTGCTTTGGATCATTATTGAGCAGAACACATCTTCGGCATAGATACATGTCCTCTGGAAAGGTGGTTGAAGCATAAAAAGACATATGAATCTTTAGTGTATCTGGCATGTAAATTTCTTGCAGCAGTGCTTAAAACAGTGCCATGTAAAGGCCTGTTCTTACTTTCAGGTGGCATTGTAAACAAGCAAGACAGCAACATCTCCTGCAAATGTAACCACACTTGTTTGTCTGTGCAATTGGCTGAACAAGAAGTAGGACTGAGTGGACCTGTAGGCTTTAAATCAGGGGTCAGCAACCTTTCTGAGGTGAAGTGTTGAAATTTGACCTTTTGACCTGTAGGCCCAAGTGCCGGTGACACTTTTTAAAATCACTAATAGTTCTAATTACAACAGCTTCATTAATAAATAAATTCAGACGCAGACCTTTACTGTTTAGGTGGTGGTTGGTGGCATTCGCTGGTCTTTTGTTAAACCCCAGGCAGCTTGGCTTGGAGCAAGCTCCCAGCTGCATGGGGGATGAGAGGGGGAGCTGAGCCCCCTTCTTCGCATGCTGATGAAAAACAGCTCACATGCCGCTCTTGATACCCCTTGATAGCTGGGGGTTGCTGACCCCTCCTCTAAAGTTTTGCTTTGTTTATATTTGAATGCAGATGGGGTTTTTGTACATAGTTCTATACTTGTAAATTCAACTTTCATGATAAAGAGGTTACATGACAGTGCTTATATGAATACTAACAGAGAGGTAGCCATGTTAGTGTGTACTTCAACAAAACAAAACAGCAGAAATGTATCACTTTAAAGACTAACATAATGATTTATTTGGTGATGAGCTTTTGTGGAAGAGACCCACATCATGAATCGAAAAATGAACTGAAAAAAATTTTTTGTTCTTTAGTGAAAATACCTGTAATCAAAAATAAATCGTGAGTAAGCAAGCCCTGTTCTCTTTATATTCTGTGTTGCAACTGAAAATGTAGAAACATCCAAAATATTTAAAATAAATGGTTTTCCGTTACAGTGGTGTGGTCCATCACAATTAACTTTTTATTCACTTGACAACCTAAATTACAGCCCTCTCATCGTGGTGATTTGGGGGGTCCATGGTGCTGCTTGAGATACAGAGTGTCATGCTCTCCCCTGATGTCTGCCTCTCTGAGATGGTCTCCTGCCAGAGGGCTAGTTTCTGCTCCAGAATTTCTGGCACCTGGGACTGCTATTCAGTCAGCTTTGAAAATCGCCACTGGACTGTCCCGGGAGCTGTCTTGAACCCAAGGGGGAACAATGCCCAGCATGTCTCGAACCCAAAGGGAGAACAATGCCCAGCAGAGGTGGCTGGCCCGCCCATTTTTTTTCTTTAAATTTAGTTTTGAAAAAAAACAACTCGACTGGGGACAAGCGCCCTGCTGCTTTTCTCCCCATGACCTGCTGCCTCGGTGCCTGGTCTGATCGCCCCCACCACCTCTGGGCTGCCCTGTTGCAGCTCTGTGCTCTGCTCCCCGTGGAGGATCAGAGATGTGGGGTGTGTTGGAGGGCAGCCTTGGCTGCCTCTCAGGAGCCCTGGGAGTTTGGGCAACTTGCCCCTGTTAATGGCCCTGTCAGCGAGGGGGAGAGCAGAGCAGTGTGTGACTGGCCCTGGCCGGGCACTGCTTTGCACAGCCTCCTTTCACTGGCTCAGACCCCCTTGTTCAAATGGTTCCGTCAGATGGCCCCAGTCTGGGCCTACCTGGCTGGTGGCAGCAAGAGCTCTGGCCTGTTGAGGAGTGCCCAGGGGACTGAGGTGGCAATGGAGGCTGGTGGAGGAGGGAGATGGCTCCTGGCTCTGGGGATGCTGCGCTTGGGTCGCATATGGGGCCCCAGACCAGGATGGAACGAGGGAAGTGAATGCTGATGGCTGGAGCAATGGACCTGCCTGGAGCCTGCTGCTGCACAGGCAGCCCCACCTCCCAGCCACAGGCTTCCTGCAGCCGGAACCTCTCTTCCCTGGAATGAAGGTGCTTCCTCCGGTCCTCCCCAGGCTGCTTCCTGGCTGGGTGGGAAAGGGGCTCAGCTGCAGCAAAGCAGACTTAACCCCTTGGTTGTCAAACTCCCCCAGAATCAGCCTGGCTGCCCCTTGCAGCAGTGGCAGCTCAGACCTGTCCACATCCATCCTGCATGGGCCAAGCACTGGCCCAGTTGCCCGTGCTCAGATGAGGCAGAGGGCAAATGAACTGCATGAGTGGCGCAGCACAAAGCTGGGCTTTCAGGTGGCCCTGACGTTGGCCAGCACTGGTGCCTGTGAGGCCAGGGCCGGGGGGGAAGCAGTGTTCGCCGCAAGCTGAGCCCAGGAAAGAGTCAGTTCCCACCCAGCTGATTAGCAGAGTGCCCACAGCTGGCAGTGTGGGCGTCTATTGGTGGTGCACAGCTGCACATGACTTGGTGCACATAACAAAGTTTATTCTGCCCACAGATGGCTAAAAATCACTGGGAACCCTGCTTGGGGGGTGGTCTTGAGCAAAGGGGCAGGCAGAAAGGTGCCTGCTGGCCTGAATTCAGGGCAGGGCCTGACTGGGCAGTTGGGGTCTGAGTCAAATGATACTGAACAAGCCAATGCAGCCTTGCGCTGGCCTGTCCCCACCCCCATCTCCTGGGGGCGAGGGGGGGGAGCTTCCTGACTACAGCCTCTGCTCCTGGAGGTGGGAAGAGAAAGAGGCACCAGTGCCCGCCCCCCAGCCCCCCCTCAGTTTAGCTTGGCACAAATCCTGGGAACATGGGAAGCCACTTGCTCGCCTGGGCTGACTCCCTCCCTTTCTGACTGGCTTCCCCCAGGAAGAAGGGAGAAGCTGCAGGATGCCCTCAAAATGCCAGAGGGGAAACAGGAAGGGACATTCTGGGACTGGCTGCAAAGGGCTTCTGTTTCCTCCCAGTTCCCCGGTAAACGCAGGCGCATCAAAGCCTTCCTCCCTGGGGCTGGGCGCTGCCCCCAGCCCTCATTCCTAACGTGGCGTGATCCGATCCCACCCAGTCTTGTTGGGAGCTGGTAGGGGAGCCGGAGGAAAGCGGCACTCTTGGGACTGGCCAGTTTCAAGCCCCATAGGAAGAGCTGGCCCTGGGCTGGGATTGGCTCGCCTGGGGGTCGCAGAAAGTTTTCTGCACAGCTGTTGCCTGCACTGCTCTGCTCACCGGAGCCTCTGGCTGGGAGGAAGTGGGTGAGAATCTCAGTTCTGCGAATTTGCTCTCAGGATTGTTCAACAGGAAGCGAGGCACTGAGCTGGAGGCAAGTCGAGACCAGTTTCAGTCACCAGCCTGCGCCGCCAGAAGCAGGTTCTAGCACTGCCGGCCTTGTGGGGCGGCGGCAGCTGCTCTACAGCAACACAAAGCAGGCCTCAGAGCACTGGGGGATGCACTAGGGATGATGGGTATGATGTCTCTGGAGTGACCTGCCGGCAAGGCGCTGTCAAGATGTGACCTGCAGGTAACCACCCCGTGTGCTACTGAGCAATGACCAGCCACGCCGTAGATGAGCAGAAAGTTCTCGGGGCGGGAAGCGCTTTGACAGACCTAGATTTCCCACGGGCTGCTGCCAGGGAACGAGAATGCAGGACGGCGGCTTGCAGTGGCCCACCGCTGTGTGGGCAGCTGAGCCCATCTAGGGGTGCGTGTCTGTTGGTGTTACTCCCAGGCCTGGCGGGCAGGTTCCCCTGTCGCCTGGCAGCTCCCGTGAGGAAAGAGTGTGACCACAGGAACCCACTGAAGGCTGAATGTTTCTGCAGGTCGGCAGGCGTGAGCCACTGTTGGATCAGAGAGCTGCAGTACGGCTAATGCAGTTGCAGTTCTGATGGTGTCCCGGGCCTCAGGCTGGCTCTCCACTGGGGCATCCGTTGCTCCTGTCTACATTGCTCTGTCATTCAGGGGCCAGCTTTGCTGTGCACTGAGGCATGTAAGGTTAGCACGTTGGGGTTGATCTCATCTGCGGATGTCTCTGGAGTCTAGAGGCTTGAGTGGCTGGCAAGTGTTGCAGCAAACTGTTTTGGGATCTGTGCTGCAGCACTCCTTGTGAGCTGAGCACTTGGGCAGCTGACCAGGAGGGAGTCAGGTGCCGCCCAGCTGATTGGCGAAGCAGCTGGCAGCCTGTGTTTCTAGTGGTGGTGCACATCTGCACATGCCTGGATGCACATAGCAAAATTTATTCTGCATATGGACAGAAACCATCAGAGCACTCCCTGGTCTGGCTCAGCTCTTAGCATTATTAAAGGGGTGATGCTTGTAGTCAGCTCCTCACCTCTCAGGGCAATTAATGAGCAGTCCTGGGCTGGGCTGGGGGCTTCATGTCAGGCCCTAGGCGTGGGGGTTTCCAAGGCGCCAGGTGTGACTAGCTGCCACGGCCCCTGCTAGTCACTTCTGAAAGGCCCAAAGCCATGTGGAGCTGTTCCCTGGTTTGGAGAAGCGCTTCATCTCCTGGGCTCACAGCAACCGGTGTTCTGCCTGTCTGGTGGCTGGGGGATGGATTCAGAGCTCTGACAAAGTGAGTGAGCAGTCATGCCTGCCCCACTCCTTGGATCCATGCTCTGTGGGTCACCCAGGCCTGCTGAGCGGGAGGGGCAACGGGCAGGCCTTTGAAACACCTCGGCAGCACTGTGCCCTGGCTCCACACGCGGCTCTGAGGGAGCCTGGGGGACCCCCAGGGCTGACTGCCCTAAGTCCTGCCTCTTCTTGCCTTGGCCCCTGCCTTCCGGGGGTGGGGGGGAGCTGGGGCCCCCTCCCATGGTGGTTGGGGCGCCTATTGACCAAGAAGCCCCGTGCCTGGGGTAGGCCATATTCCCACCTCCTGCAGTATCTGGGGCAGGGTGGATGTGGAAGGAGAAGGGAGCAGGAGGCTGCCCGTCCTGGGGCATCATGTCTCTCTCAGGCAGGTTTCCTTGAACCCCTGGGTTGGAAGGGGGCATTAACCTGGGCCCCGCTTGCCTGACTGCCATTAGCAGGCTCCCCCTGGACAGAGGGACAAACAGGGTGAGGGCTGGCTTGGAAATTCCTCTGGCAGACACTGGGTGTGTTGCACAAGCCCGGCCTGGCTGGGCCGTCCACCTGCATCCTGCCTCTGCCCAGGGCTGCCCCCATGCATTCGGGCTCCAGTCGGCAGAGGCTGCACCCCAGGAGATTGAATCTCCCCACCCCTTTGACCTCAGCATTATCTTCTGTCCAATCGCTTGTTCAATCACGTTAAGCTTTCAGTCTCAATGACTTCCTGTGGCAGACAGTGCCACAGGCTCCCCACACGCTGGAGTCTGTCCTTTGCTGGGGTGGGGCAGTTGAACTGTGAGAGCCTTGTCCCTGGCGCTCGTGTGAGGAGACGGGGCGACCAGATGCGCCCATCTCAACCCAGCACTACGGCCAGACATGTGGCACAGCCCCTCCTTGCTGACAGCCCCGGCATTTCCGTCTCTGTGCAGGGAGGCGCTGCGTTCGTCTCTGAGCCCCACGAGAGATGGGCTGACCCATGGGGCTCCCTCTCCCCTGAGTGATGCCAGAGGCACATGCTGCTCTGCGCACATGGGTCCCTCTGGTACTGACCCAGCCGGGGAGGTGGGGGTAGGAACTGGCACCGAGCCACATTCCCCCAGTTCCGGATGGGCTCAGCAGGGACCGAGCCTGTCAGTACTGAACGCTCACCGGGCCCGGCTCTTGGAGAGGGCCAGGTGCAGATGCCAAGTGAGGGCCCTTGGGGTGCCTCCACTTTGGGGAATGCAGCATCAGTCTGACAGGTGGGGCCAGGGAGAGTGCCCCAGGCCAGGCTGATTGATGGGGGGCATGGCCAAGCACCCCCACTCCTGGATGATTGACAGGGGGTGGGGCCATGCATCCCCAGGCCTAGCTGATTGACGGGTGCCAAGTGCCCCTAGGGCTGGCTGCCTTCCAGGCAGGGCAGTAATAGAGCAACCAAGAGCTCTGTGCACTTTTGCAAATCAAACCCCGAGTCCCAGGAATTGAGGCAACCTTCAGGCCATGCACCCCAGGTCCTGTGCCAGGATAGGGCTCACATGCCCACCCGTGTCACCATTGCAGTTGTGCCCCGTCCCCAGGCCTGGCCCTGTGCAAAGGTAGCTGTGTAGGATCTCTGAGGTCCTGCACTCCCGAGGGCCCCTGGCCATGGGCTGCCCCACTGCAGCCAGGGGGTTGATGACCTCCAAATGTCCCTTCCAGCCCTAGGATTCCATGATTGTGGCTGTGCTTTGACAGTGCTCTCCCCGACCCTGCTGGCCCATCCTTCTGCTGGTGCAGCGAGAGCAGGGAGGGTTGGCCAGATCTGTGCCATTCGGGAACCACCAAGCTCCCAGCCAGGTCCTGTACACTGCTGAGCCAGCAGCCGGGGCTGCAGCAGGGCTGGGCTCCTCCCTGTCATGGCTAAGGGGCAGTAACAAGGTATGGGGTGCCGTGCTTAGGGCCCATGGTGCAGGAAGTGCTGGGCTGTAGCCTGTAATGGTCTGCCTGTTACCCTCACACACCTCTCCATGGATCACCCCCTCATAGTGACAGGGAGGCTTGCATATTCAGTGACACTCAGAGCAATGCTGCCGGGAGTCATGTACTCCTGTGGGGTCACCCATGGCAGAAAGTCATGGGCAAGGTTCTGGACAAAGTGAGATCCAAGAAGTCCTCAGTGACAAAGCAGATGGAGGATAACTGCATGATGGAGGTGAAACTGTTGTGCAATATTGGCCAACGAAGGCTGCAGCTGATAGAGGATATCCAATCATCGTGGTGGCCGTGCCATTGGTTACAAGTCCTCTATCTGTCAAGAGCGGCGTGGTGACTATAGTGCACCAGTCTCCCCACTTTAAAAGTCCCACACCAGCAACCTCCTGTTTTGGGAAAACAACACCTGCACAAGGCAGACATCCAGCGGCAATTTGTGAGTGGTGTGGGGAACAGGACAGTGAGAAGTTCCTAGTCACAGAGTGACACACTGGTGCTGGGTGTGTGATGCAGTTGTCTTGCTTGAGGACTGAGGCAGGTTGAGCATTTTGGCAGCTGCACCCATAACTTAGCAGTGCTTTTTAAGACCCTTTCTGCTCACTCCACATGAGGGGGCTAGAAAAGGTGGCCGAAAAGGAGGTGGTGCCACTGTTTCTCTTGGGTAGACAGCTGCATTCAGCAGGGTCACCATCACAACTGATGAAAATGTAAGAAACCTTTTAATTTTGAAACATACGTACCCTGGTCCCAGTGGAGAACTTGCACAGTGACCAGCCAGAGCAACCTGCAGTTATCACTGCTCGTGAATTGAGTCAGTTTAACATCAAAATCGCTGTCTTGTCCTAAGCTAGAAGAGCTGGTGAAGGAAAGGTGAAGGAGGAGAGAGGAGGATACACCTACTTCTGGAAGGGAAAATCTTTGGATGAACCTCCATTGCATGGAGTGGACTTTGCTATAAAGTACAAGCTCCTCAGGTGCCTCTCCGAGGTACCAGCTGGCATCAATAAGCCGCTCATGACACTCCCACTGTGACACTCTAAAAACCAACAGGCAACTACTGTGAGTGCCTATGCATGAACAATGGACGCTGATGAGGATGTAAAGCAAGATTTCTACTCTCACATGGAAACCATTTTATTGGAGACCCCTGGAGAAGGTAAGATCATTCTTCTGGGGGATTTCAATGCATGTGTTGGGCGAGGCTCAGACCTGTGGAAAGGAACAATTGGGAAAGGAGATGGCAAAAGTAACTCAAATGGAATTCTGCTCTTGACCAACTGTGGTGAACATGAACTTATCATGAACACCCTTTACTGACAAAAGAGCAAGTTGAAAACATCTTGGGGGACACCCATGGTCAAAGCACTGGCATTTTCTTGATTGGATCATAGTTTGTGCTTGAGATCTCAATGATGTACTTCGCACAAGAGCAATGACAAGTGCTGATGATTTCTGGACTGATCATCACTTTATAAGAGCCACAATGAAAATTAAGATCACCTCCAAATGGAAGCTGCAAAAGAAGCAGGTCAGACAGAAGCTGTAGGTTCAAGATCTGAAGGACTCATTAAACATGACCACTTCCAAGCAATCTTAGAAGAAAAGTTTCCATCAGCATTTTGAGAAGAAATCGAGGAACACGGGAGCCAGCTGCAAGCTGTAATCATCAGTGCCTGTGAGGAAACCACAGGCTGCCAAACCAGAAAACATCAGGACTGGTTTGACGAGAATGATGCTGAAATCAAACTCATCAGTAAGACGAGAATGGCATTTTGAACTTGGCAGAACAATCTAAATTGTAATACAAAGAGAGAAGCTCATGCCCTTGTGAGGACGGACATCCAGCGTAAAACCAGGGAACTCAAGAACAAATGGTGGACTGAGAAAGTGCAAGAACTCCAACATCTCACAGACATCCACAACACATATGGTTTCTTAAGCGCTATAAGGCTATCTATGGGCCAGCTTGTTATGACATGAATCACCTTCATGATAAAGATGGAACCACGCTTCTGAAAGGCAGGAAAGCCAATAATTCTCACTGGAAAGAACATATTGAAGATCTTCTTAACTGTAACTCCATGGTTGTGAATGAAGTCATTGAGTGAATATCCCACCAACCTCCTGGGTTTGAGCTTGGAGACCCTCCCAATGTGCATGAGGTACACAACACCATTAAGCAGATGAACAAGGCAGTAGGTCCAGATGGGATCCCAGATGAAATCTTTAAAGATAGTGGACCGGAGCTAATTTTGTAGCTTTACCTGCTCATCCTTGAAATCTGGATAATTGAGGAGATACCCAGTGAAATGAGGGGCACCCTTATTGCCACCTTCTTTGAGAAAGGATGTAAAACAGACTGTGAAAACTATTGTGGCGTTTCTCTCTTTGCCATAGTAGGCAAAGTTGTTGCATGAACCCTTGCAACTCAGCTTCTGTCCTTGTCAAAAGAAGTTCTACCAGAGCCACGGAGTGCTTTCCGCTGACATTGTGGAAATGATTGTCACAGCATGGCAGCTACAAGAAACGTGTCAGGAGAAAAACCAACCATTGTACACAGCTTTCACTGCTCTAACTAGAGCCTTTGATTCATTGAATTGCCATGGCCTCTGGATTGTACTTTCAAAGAGTGGATGTGCTGATAAATATATCAATGTCCTAAAGTTGCTTCATGACAACATGAAACCGACTGTTCTGAGCAGTACTGGCTCCAAGAGTGCCTCTTTCAAAATACAAACAGGAGTCAAACAGGGCTGCATCATCATCTTAGCTATGTTTGTGGCTTTTATTGCCATCATTTTTTATTTAATTGCTGGGGAGCACTCAGCTGGTGTTGAAATCATTTAGAGACTGGATGGAAAGCTGTTCATGCTTCACAGACTAAAAGCTAAGATTAAGGTTTCCACCACATCTGTCATCGAACTTCAGTAAGCTGATGACAACACAGTTTTTGCCCACTCTGGAAAGTTCTTCAAACTATCCTGAGCATGTTTGCTGACGTTTACACGTGTCTTAGTTTCAAACTCAACATCAGGAAGACCAAAGCGCTCCATCGGCCCTCTCCAAATGAGGTACCACACGTTCTGTCTATTAAAATCAATAGAGAAGTACTGGAGAATGTTGACCATTTCATCTGCCTTGGAAGTCATCTCTCATCTGAGGCAGGTAACAATGCAGAAATCTAACACTGTCTAAGCCATGCTGGTGCAGCCGTACAGCACAGCGTTTTTGAAGATCGCAACATTCGAACAGACACCGAGCTTCTTTATGAAGCCGTTATTCTCCCAACATTGTTGTGTGAATCTGAAACCTGGACAGCCTACACACATCATTTGAGAGGCATCGCCAACACTGCCTCTGTGGTGCAATGCAGAGACCTGGCCCTGCCAACATGCCCTGCACACAGAGCTCCACAGTGCAGGGACAGGAGCCGGACGTCCTTGTCAGAAGGGCTGTAGAGATGGCGACACTAGCTCCTCTTTTGTGATGGGACACTGCCATGTGCGACGAGCTCCACTGGCACCCCTGCGGAGACCAGAGGCCCAGACGCTGTGTGATGGTGGCAGCAGCTGGGCTCAGTCCCTTCACTTCTCTCAGGAGCAAGAGCTGAGGTAAAACCACACCCACCCATGGACACAGTGCCAGCATTTGGGGCCAGGGCTGCACCTCTACCCGGGTTATTGTCACTGACATGTCCTAGTTTCATGCATCCAAACTCTCCCTGCCATGGGCCAGTCGCTCCATGTCTGGGGCTGGGGAGATGCCCCAATCCAAAGGGTCAATATAGACATTTTGTCAGGGGTAAAGTCAGGAAGTTGGGAAATGCCCCATTCCAGTGTGCCAGTAAATCCAGGGAGCTGCCTGAGTGTTTTCTCTGTAGCGTCTGCCAGCGAGGCCTTGAGGGATCCCCCTCCCTGCCTGCGGAAGACCTGTGCCTGAGGAGGAGGAAGAGGCCTGGGGAGGACAAAGGGCCGAGTGGGGCAGTCTCTCCATCCAATGGAGAAGGGACGTGCAGGGAGGAGAAAGGCGGAGGTCCCAGAAGAACAAGAAGCAGAGGCTGCACCTGTCCACAATGGGGCTTCTGGGGAAGGCAGCCAAGTCTGGAAGACCCCCTACTGATTTGCAGGTCCAAAAATCCAGGATGCTTGCCTCTCTGCAGTCCTTGGAGAGCTGTGGGGTAGCAGCTCCCTGGTTCTCCACCCTGCCACACTCCCTGCACCCCCATACTGGATATGAGTAAACAGTGTGCCCTTGTAGCCAAGAAGGCTAACGGCATATTTGGGGTGCATTAGGAGGAGCACTTCGAGCAGATCTAGAGAAGTGGTTGGTCCCCTCTCTTCATCACTGATGAGGCCACATCTGGAATATTGTGTCCAGTTTTGGGCCCCCCAGTATGAAAAGGATGTGGACTTGCTGGAGCAGATTCAGCGGAAGGCAACAAAAATGATTAAGGGGCTGGAGCACATGACCTATGAGGAGAGGCTGAGGGATTTTTGGCTTATTTAGTTTACAGAACAGAAGGCTGAGCGGTGATTTAATAGCAGCCTTCAATTTCCTGAAGGGGTGTGCTAAAGAGGATAGAGGGAAGTTGTTCTCAGTGGTGTCAGATGGCAGAACAAGGAGCAATGGTCTGAAGTTGAACAGGAAGAGGTGTAAGTTGGATATTAGGAAAAAATACTTCACCAGGAGGGTGGTGAAGCACTGGAATGTTTTGCCTAGAGAGGTGGTGGATTCTCCATCCCTGGAGGTTTCTAAGTCCTGGCTTGACAAGGTCCTGGCTGGGAGGACTTAGATGGGGTTGATCTTGCTTAAAGCAGGGGGCTGGACTAGATGACTTCCTGAGGTCCCTTCCAGACCTAGGATTCTGTGATACTATGAGGCGCCACAGGCTACAGCAGTGCCCCTACCATGTAGGTTGAGGGACAGCAAGGAAAACCACAGTATCATGTACCCCGCCCTGTGAGGCCCACACGTCAGCCTGTGCAGCTACCACAGGCTGTGTTGTGTGCGTGTGCTGCCTTTTCACTTGCACAGTGACATTCTGGGACTTGGCGTGGAAGCTGTGAGTTGTGTGGCCTGGTTTCTGCTTGTTTTTCTGCCCTGGGTTTGCCGCTCAGTCAGTTTGTGTTCATGGAGAAGAAAATGCTCCTGGGCGGTACTAGTAACAGTCCCGTTAGTTAAGGTTGCTTAATACTTTTCATCCTAAGGCCGTGGTTTGGGTTGCTTATAACTTCACCCAAATTCAGGCTGAACACTTCCAGGCTGGGTCTCAGTTTGAGGCTGAGTTTTTTTTTTGGAAAGTTTCAGTTGTTTCTCAAAAAGAGGATAGGGTAAATATGCATTGTGTGGCCTGTGTTCAAACCAAACCCTTATAACATTTCATAGAATCATAGGGCTGGATGGGGCCTCAGGAGGTCATTGAGTCCAGCCCCCTGCCTAAAGCAGGATCAACCCTAATTAAAATCATCCCAGCCAGGACTTGGTCAATCTGGGGCTTAAAAACATCTGGGGATGGAGATTCCACCACTTGTCTCGGTAATGCATTCCAGTGCTTCATCACCCTCCTGGTGAAATAGTTTTCCCTAATATCAAACCTACACCTCTCCCTCTGTCACTTGAGACCATTGCTCCTTGTTCTGCCATCTGTCACCACTGAGGACAGCCTCTCGCCATCCTTTTTAGAGCCCCCCTTCAGGAAGTTGAAGGACGCTATCAAATCACCCCTCAGTCTTCTCTTGTGCAAACTAAATAAGCCCAAGTCCCTCAGCTGCTCCTCATAGGTCATGTGCTCCAGCCCCTTAATCATTTTCATTTGCCCTCCACTGGACCCACTCCAATGCGTCTACATCCTTTTCTGGAGATGCTCTTGCACCTCTGTTCTGTGATGCCTGAGGTGCTGGGCTGTATTCGAACTAGTGCATATGTGGGGTCGTGCTTGCAGGAGCACTGCAGGTTACATGCTGTGCTGCAGCTGCAGGGGACGAGCTAGCTGTGACTCCTGGGCAGCGCAGCAGTGCGCTAGTACAGCCGGTGTGGGAGGCCAGGCTGCAGGTTGCAGTCACTGGCCGATGATCAGTTACCCCAACTATGGAGCTGTCCCAGAATCTCAAAGGGCAACTAGCTCAGCTTTTAGTACCTGAATTTCCGTCTGAGCCCAAGTGTGCAAACACCAGGCGGGGGGGGGCGGTCATGCCAAAAGCTGTGCAGTGCTCTCAGCAGTTGAGAGTGGCTGCCCAGGGGACGAGCAGTCTGCCCTCTGGGCAGGACTTGGAGGAGGTGGTTGTTAAGGTCTGAGCTGCAGGGCTCACCTCTCAAGTTAAATGGCACTGATTTCTAGAGCGCTGCTCTCAGGAGTACCAGCCACCAGACAGGCTCCGAAGTCCCCACTGACTTTCCAAGGGGAGATCAAGTTCCACTTTTTGTCCGTCAGAGCTGGTGAGTGTCAGATGCTGGTGCATCAGGGCTCTGTGTTTCCCTAGGTACCACAGACAGGTCAGCGGGTCAAGCCTAGCAGCTGGGTCAGGAGGCCACCAGGGGCTGAACAGAACCATACAGCAATGGGGCCAAACTCAGCCCAGGTCTCCACCTGACTGCATCATCATCAATAATCGTGGGCTCAGCGCCCGTTGGTGTCTGATGCCTCTCTCACTATTTCCTTCCATCTTTCCCTGTCCAGTCCAGAGTGCTTTAGTTTCTGTAGACTAGCTCTGCACCAATCTACTACATCATCTATCCATTCTCTGTGGGGTCTGCCTCTCCTATTCGAACCATCCATTATGCCAGATATGAGGGTCTTGACTTTTCGTTCATTGTTCATTCTGCAGTTATGCCCAAATAGTTCAAGCTGCCATTTTATAACTTTCTGCAGCAGGTTCTCTTTTGGCTGTATCTTCCTCATTGGTGATCTTCTGCATCCATCCTATTCTCAGAATCTTTCTATAACAACACCTTTTGAACACCAATATTCTTCTTTTTGAATCTTTCATTATCACCCATGTCTCACATCTGTACAACATGCTGCTGAAAACACACGTTTCAAGACATTCAGCTTTGTTCTTAAGCTAATTGCTTTGCTTTTCCAGATCTTATCCATTGCTTTCAAACTGGCTCTTGCTTTCACTATTCTAGTCGCTATTTCCTTCTTACAGTAGATCATACGTTGCTCCCCAGATATCTGAACTTCTCTACATTTTCTAGTTCAATGCCTTCAACACTGATCTTCCTTCCTATTTCCTTATCTCCAAATACCATTGTTTTTATCAATGTTCATAATCAGTTAACACCTACACCATTTTCGCTAGCTTC
This sequence comes from Carettochelys insculpta, assembly GCF_033958435.1. Lineage (NCBI taxonomy): Eukaryota > Metazoa > Chordata > Testudines > Carettochelyidae > Carettochelys > Carettochelys insculpta. Next base: position 16,731,455 of record NC_134164.1, read on the forward strand.
TCCTCATCTTCCTCAATGATAACTATATTATCCGCAAACCTCAAGTTGTTAATTCTTTCCCCATGCACAGATATCCTTTCTATCTCTTCCTTGATCTTGTCCCTCGCTTTCTCCAGATGTGCAATGAAGATACTTGACGATGTTGGATCTCCTTGTCTCGTACCTCTACTTGTTTTAAACCAACTTCCCAACTCCCCTTATGTTCTCACCGCTGCCTCCGCATTATCGCTGATATCCTTCAACAACCATATCAGTCTTCTATGCACTCCATATAATTCCAATACTGCCCAAGTCACTTTATGCTCTATGCTGTCAAATGCCTTCTGAAAATCAACAAAGCAAGTGTATACATTTTTATTCTTTCATCGAGCTTTCTCCTCTATCAGTCTTAGTGCCAATATCCGCTGTCTGGTACTTCTATCTTTTCTGAAGCCCGCTTGCTCGTCTGCTATGTATTCTTCTATCTGCGATCTAAATCTCTCAGTCAGTATCATCATCAGCACCTTACCTAGATGACTCGTTAGGGTAATCATTCTGTAGTTCTTGCACTCCAATGTACTTCCTTCCTTGGGTATTGTCACTAGCACAGATCTTGTCCATTCCTTAGGTGCCTTCCCTTCTTTCCATGCTATATTACAGTCAGTGTATTTCCTGAATCATGTTTTCTCTGCTGTATTTGATCATCTTTCCAGTGATCTTATCTTTTCCAGGGCTCTTGTTGTTCTTTAGTCGTTTCACTGCTTTTTCTATTTCCTCCTTTGAAATATCGGTCTTGCTCTCGATGCTCGGGGGGATCTGTCCTTCAGTTCTTCAATCAGTCTCTCTGAGACACTCGGGTCCAACTGTGATTTGTATAGATCGGTGCATTATCTTGTCCATCGCTGCACAATCTTCTCCCTGTTCATGAGCACTTCGTTCTCATCTCTGATCGCCATCTGCTTTGGTTGCCATTTCCTATTAATATTCCTAATTGTTTTATACAACTCCCTGGTCCTACATTTGCCGTAATACCTCTCAATATCTTCACTTTGCTCCTCTAACCATTTCTCCTTCTCCTTTCTGGCTACTTTCCTTACCTCATTGCATTTCATCCTATATTGCTGTTCTGCCATCTCAGAAACATCTCTTCTGATCTTCAACACTCTCTTCAACACTGATAGAGGTATATAAAATCATGACTGGTGTGGAGAAAGTGAATATAGAAAAATTATTTACCTTTTCCCATAGTACAAGAACTAGGGGACACCAAATGAAATTGATGGGTAGTAGGTTCAAAACTAATAAAAGGAAATTTTTCTTCACACAGCGCACAGTCAACCTGTGGAACTCCTTGCCCGAGGAGGCTGTGAAGGCCAGGACTCTATTAGGGTTTAAAAAAGAGCTTGATAAATTTTTGCAGGTTAGGTCCATAAATGGCTATTAGCCAGGGATAAAGTATGGTGCCCTAGCCTTCAGAACAAGGGCAGGAGATGGATGGCAGGAGATAAATCACTTGATCATTGTCTTCTGTTCTCCTTCTCTGGGGCACCTGGCATTGGCCACCGTCGGCAGACGGGATGCTGGGCTGGATGGACCTTTGGTCTGACCCAGTATGGCCATTCTTATGTTCTTATGTTCTTATGTTCTCTTGAACCAACTTCAGTGTCTCCTGGGTAAACCACTTCTTATTGATCTTTTCTTCTTCTGGAGCATTTTGCTCAATTGCCTTTTCTATAGCAATGGCTATCCCTGCGACTCTTTTATTTAGGTCTTTTTCTGTGGCAATATTCTTTATCTTCTCTTTGAGTGCTGCTCTGTATGCATTCCCTGTTTCTTCCTCACATAGCCTCGCCCCGTCTCTCCTTTTTTTAAACTGTGTCTTACATTTTCTTTTGAGTTTTATCTTGATGTTTGCAACCACGAGACTGTGGTCTGTATCCGCTCTTTGGAAAGTTCGGCAGTGCTGTACTGATGTTATCCATCTTCTTATCAAAATCATATCTATCATGTTCTTGGACTTCCCGTTATTTGATCATCACATCTACTTCCTACAGTCCTTTTGTTGGAATCTCGTGTTGCAGATCACCATCTCATGCTCTGTAGCAAACTCTAGCAGTTTCTCACCTCATTCGTTTCTTTCTCCATATCCAAACATGCCCATGACTCTCACCCAACCTTCGTTATCTGTTCCAACCTTCACATTCCAATCTCCTCCGATGATCAACACATCTTTCTTTAGTATCTCCTCCACCGTCTTTGTCAAGCCTTTATAGAATCTCTTCCTCCATACGGTCCGACATGGGTGCATACCCCTGAATGACTGAGATGTTGAACGGTTTTACTTCGAATCTCACTACCATCATTCTTGCACTCACCGGTTTGTATTCTTGCACTCATCGGTTTGTATCCTAATAATGTTCTGCTAGCTATTTTGCTAAGAAGGAATCCAACTCCCGCCTCATGCTTCATTTTGTTTCCTGACCAAATTACTTCACAACCGCATATCTCTCCTGATGCTGTCCTATGCATCTCTGGGGGTGCATCTACACTTGCACTCCTCTTTCAAAAGAGGTATGCAAATGAGGTAATTTGAAAATGCAAATGATGTATACATTTGCATATAGAATCATAGAATCATAGAACACTAGGACCGGAAGGGGCCTCGAGAGGCCATCGAGTCCAGTCGCGTGCCCCGACGGCAGGACCGACCACTATCTACACCATCCCTGATAGACATTTATCTAATCTGTTCTTAAATATCTCCAGCGAGGGAGATTCCACAACTTCCCTTGGCAACTTATTCCAGTACTTGACCACCCTGACAGTTAGGAACTTTTTCCTAATGTCCAACCTAAACTTCCCTTGCTGCAGCTTAAGTCCATTGCCTCTTGTTCTCTCCTCAGAGGCCAAGAAGAACAAGTTTTCTCCCACCTCCTTATGACACCCTTTAAGATAGCTGAAAACCGCTATCATGTCCCCCCTCAATCTTCTCTTTTCCAAGCTAAACAAGCCCAATTCTTTCAGCCTTTCTTCATAAGTCATGTTCTCCAGACCTTTTATCATTCTAGTTGCTCTCCTCTGGACCTTCTCTAATTTCTCCACATCTTTCTTGAATTGGGGTGCCCAGAACTGGACACAATATTCCAGCTGAGGCCTAACCAGCGCAGAGTAGAGCGGAAGAATGATTTCTCGTGTCTTGTTCACAACACACCTGCTAATGCATCCCAGAATCATGTTTGCTTTTTTTGCAACAGCATCACACTGTTGACTCATATTTAACTTGTGATCTACTAGAACCCCTAGATCCCTTTCTGCTGTACTCCTTCCTAGACATTCTTTTCCCGTTCTGTATGTGTGAAACAGATTATTCCTTCCTAAGTGCAGCACCTTACATTTATCTTTATTAAACTTCATCCTGTTTACTTCAGACCATTTCTCCAATTTATCTAGATCATTCTGAATTATGACCCTATCCTCCAAGGTAGTTGCAACCCCTCCCGGCTTGGTATCATCTGCAAACTTAATAAGCGTACTTTCTATGCCAATATCCAAATCATTAATGAAGATATTGAACAGAACTGGTCCCAAAACAGACCCCTGCGGAACCCCACTTGTTATGCTTTTCCAGCGGGATTGAGCACCGTTAACAACTACTCTCTGGATACGATTAGCCAGCCAGTTATGCACCCACCTTATTGCAGCCCCATTTAAGTTGGACTTGCCTAGTTTGTCGATAAGAATATTATGCGAGACCATATCAAATGCTTTACTAAAGTCTAGGTATACCACATCCACTGCTTCTCCCTTATCTACGAGTCTCATTATCGTGTCAGAAAAAGCTGTCAGGTTGGTTTGACATGATTTGTTTTTTACAAAACCATGCTGGCTGTTCCCTATCACTTTACTACCTTCCAAGTGCTTGCAGATGACTTCCTTAACTACCTGCTCCATTACATTTCCTGGCACAGAAGTTAATCTGACTGGCCTGTAATTTCCTGGGTTGTTCTTGTTCCCCTTTTTGTAGATGGGCACTATATTTGCCCTCTTCCAGTCTTCTGGAATCTCTCCTGTCTCCCATGACTTTCCAAAAATGAGAGCTAACGGCTCAGCTACCTCTTCTATCAGCTCCTTGTATAAATGTGCATATTTGGCACCTCATTTGCATATTCTAATTTCAAATGAGCTTCTTTTGAAAGAAGAAGGCCAGTGCAGACGCTGCTCTTTAGAAAGTAAGTCACATCTTCAAAAGTATCCTTCTTCCCATTAAATAAAGCAAAGAAGGATTCTTTCGAAGATGGGTTTACTTTTGAAAGAACAGCGTCTACACTGGCTTTCTTCTTTTGAAAGAAGCTCTTTTGAAATGTGAATATGCAAATGAGGTGCCAAATACGCACATTTATACATCATTTGCATTTTTGATTTACCTCATTTGTATATCTCCTTCACAAGAGGAATGGAAGTGTAGATGCACCCTGCCAGTCCAAGTATATCACATTGGTATCTCTCCATCTCCTTCCGAAGCAGCTCTAATTTTCCAGTTGCCCATAGTGTTCGAACGTTCCATATTCCAATGGATAGCATATGTATTAGCTGTAATTTTCTTTCAATAGCCAAATTATTGACCCAGCCCCGATCACTCGATAGGTATCGTGGACCTTGTTTATCCGGGCGACATCTGAGCTGGCATCTTTTAACATTTAGTTGTACTGGCATCAGATTTCATTTGTATTGTTGTTCAATGGTCAGCGCATCGACACACATCTGACCAACCCTCCTCCATCATCCAGGCTTGGGACTGGCATGGAGCTTGCAGTGGCTTCATGGCGGAGTTCACCTGACTCCGGGTGATGCCAATGGGAAGGGAGTTGTACCTCAGGAGCTTAGCAGAGTTGTGGGTGGCCCAGAGGTCTGAGTATGAAGTTGGACCCAAGACAGCTGAGTTCATTTCCCTGTTGTGGACCATTGTGATCACCCAGTTGGACCTCCTGGATATCCCAGGCCAGAGACCAGTCACTCAATCATACCTAGAGCAAAGCTGCTAGAGAAGCAGCCAGTGATGGAGAATCCACCAGATGCTTCCATGAACTGTTCCCCTGGGTAATGTGGGTGCAGCTGGAGGAGGGGCAGGGGAGCTCATTGCCCCTTAGCCCCAAAACTGCAAACTTTGGGTAGGCAACCTGCGTGTGCAATGCAGAGTTCTCCATATGAGACTGAGCCTGCCCCCAGTTTGTGTCTTTAGTCAAGGAGTCAGAATTTAGCTTATAAACAGAGCGATTCACAGGGATAAGGTAAGAAAGGGCTGTTCCCGTGTTTCTGAAGTGAAACGGTCCATTCAGAGTTTGGTGAACTTCACAAAGTAAGTGGCTGAAATGACAGAGTAACTGTACAAGTTTCCGCATTTGTTTCAATTGTAGGATTCCAGTGGTGGTAAGTAAGATGTTATTAACAGCATTCTGCGAGAGGGTAACTGCACTTTCACACAAAGGAATCATAGAATAGAATAGAATCATAATAGAATAGAATAGAAAAGGAATCATAGAATAGAATAGACCAGCATCTGAAGAAGTGAGTCTGTGCTCACGAAAGCTCATGCTCAAAACTTTTCTGTTAGTCTATAAGCTGCCACAGGACCCTTCGTTGCTGTTATAGAATAGAATAATAGAATCCTAGGGCTGGAAGGGACCTCAGGAGGTCATCGAGTCCAGCCCCCTGCCTAAAGCAGGATCAACCCCAACTAAATCATCCCAGCCAGGACTTGGTCAATCCGGGACTTAAAAACCTCTAGGATGGAGATTCCACCACCTGTCTCGGTATAACAGTGCTTCACCACCCTCCTCAGGAAATAGTTTTTCCTAATGTCCCACCTACACCTCTCCTTCTGTAACTTCAGACCATTGCTCCTTGTTCAACTCTAGCTGGCTGTCAGTGAGGGATGTGACATAGGTCCACAGGAGAAGCTATTGGCTCCATTGGAGAAGATGGGGATTAATATGAGCACTGAAAGGAGAAAAATGAAGTGGTTAGAGGAAAGCCTACCTCATGTCAGACAGAAAGGTGAATTTCAGGCGAGACGCTGTTACTAGTAGAGTTCTCAGGAATCACTCTTGACTTGATTTAAACCCTTGTACTCTGGGTGGAGCACAGGTCATCTGCAAGTCTCCTCCACTTCATTCTGTCATGGGACAAAACTTCTAGCTGGCTCCAGGAGTACCCTGTTGTTGTCCTTCAATCCCACTAGACCTTTTCCACATTGGCCGAGGTCTTCCTCTTTTGCGTCTTCCTTGCGGATTCCATGTGAGAGCTTGATGGACTATGCTGGATGATAAGTATCAGAGAGATGGCCATGTTAGTCTGTATCTTCAAGAACAACAAGAAGTCCTGTGGCACCTGATAGACTAACAGATATTTTGGAGCATAAGCTTTTGTGGGCAAAGACCTGCTTCCTCAGATGCATGGGGGGAGGGTTTCAGAGGGGTATTTAAAGACTGGGGTCCCAGTAAAAGTGGGAGCCCCAGCTGACATAAATCAGACATGAGGAATGGTAATGTACAGAAATCTGTGGGAGAGCACTTCAATCTCCCTGGACACTCAGTAACAGATTTAAAAGTAGCAGTCCTAAAACAAAGACATTTCAAAAATCAAATGGAGAGAGAAATCTCTGGACTGCAATTTATTTGCAAATTTGACTTCATCAGCCAAGGATTAAACAGAGACTGGGAGCGGCTTGCCCCTTACAAAAACATCTTCTCTGCCCAGGATGTTAATATTTCCCCATTAGATTCTGACAATGGGCCCATATCCTCCTGTCTGATCTGACTTGTTTTTTTAACTCTTTTGGTACACACTTCTGATAAGGGGCTATTTCCACCTTGCTGAATAGACCTTGTCAGTTCTGCCTCCCCCCCTTTTACTGGGACCCCACTCTTTAAATACCCCTCTGAAATCCACCCCCAACTCATGCATCTGATGAAGCGGGTTTTTGCCCATGAAAGCTTATGCTCCAAAATATCTGTTAGTCTATAAGGTGCTACAGGACTTCTTGTTGTCTATGCTGAACGATGGTTTTCTGAGAGTGTGTCCTAGCCACCCCCACTTTCTTCTCTTGATTTCAATGTCAATAGGTCCTTGTCCTGCTCTGTTCCAAAGCTTCTCATTTGTGACCACGTCTTGCCATATGATGTGAAGGAAGTACCTCAGGCATCTGTGCATGAATGTCTGTAGCTTGTGAGCTGAAGACTTTTTTGTGTGCCAGGTCTCACATTCATACAAGAGCACGATCATCACATTTGTGTTGAAGAGCCACAGTTTCATCTTCGCAGATATTATTTGTGAACTTCATATGGGATGCAGAGTCTTGAATGCAGCTTTTGCTTTCCTTATGCTGGCACTGATAGCCTTTTCTGTTCCTCCATCTCTGCCCATAGTACTCCCCAAGTAGGTGAACTGCTCCGCATCTTCCAGCTCATCCCCTCCCAGGCTACGTCTATACTAGCCCAAAACTTCGAAATGGCCATGCAAATGGCCATTTTGAAGTTTACTAATGAAGCACTGAAATACATATTCAGCACCTCATTAGAATGCCGGCGGCCGTGGCACTTTGAAATTGAAGCAGCTTGCCGCCGTGCAGCTCGTCCAAACAGGGTTCCTTTTCGACAGGCCCCCTGCAACTTGGAAATCCCCTTATTCCTATCTGCTGTTAGGAATAAGGGGATTTCGAAGTTGCCAGGGTCCTTTCTTTGTCCTTACAGACAAAGGAGCCCCGTCTGTAAGAGCCGCGTGGTGGCGAGCTGTGTCAATTTCAAAGTGCCGTGGCTGCCGGCATTCTAATGAATTGCTGAATATGTATTTCAGTGCTTCATTAGTAAACTTCGAAATGGCCATTTGCATGGCCATTTCGAAGTTTTGGGCTAGTGTAGACACGGCCCCAGTGTGGTAATGTTTTCTGCCTGGTTGATCCTCATTGTCTTATCCATTCCCATGTTAATGCTCAGTCCAGTCACTGAGGCAGTTTTAGGTATTGTTGTGACCTTTTCTTCCATGCTTTCATGTTGGTGTGAAAAGAGAGTGCCAGCATCAGCAAAATCCATGTCCTTCAGCTGTTTGAAAAGTGTCCACTGAATGCCCCGTTGATGACCATCTGAACAACTTAATTTAACTTTTTATTGCTGACCTTGAGAAGTTCCGAGAGGGAAGGTCTGATGCGATGCCTATCATGGCACATGGCCCTTCAGCCTGTCTCCCTACAGCTGGAGGCAGGACACTAGATGGGGAGGGCTCTGAGTCACTACAGGGAATTAATTGGTCCCAGATAGCTGTTGGTGGGTCCTGTTCGCATACTCAGGGTCTAGCTGATTGCTCTATTTGGGGGAGGGAAGGCATTTGCCCCCTAGGTCAGATTGGTAGCGACAGTATGTATGTGTGGGGCTGGTGCTAATGCTCTGCTGCAACATGGGCCATGAGTCACTTGCAGGTTTAAACTAGAGGAAGAAGGGAATTCTCTGTAACGTGAAGTGTTTAACCCATGATTTGAGGACTTTGGTAACTCAGCCCAAGGCTCGGAGTCTCTCGCGGGAGTGGGCGGGTGAGATTCTGTGGCCTGCAGCATGCAGGAGGTCAGGTGAGGTGTTTCTGATGGTCTCTTACTTGAGTGAGATGCTGCATAACTGGTGTGTTATGGGGTACTGGGCCCTCAAAGGACTTACCACCAGCTATCAGAAGATGTTAATATGAGGGTGAGTGGGGCTAAAGGTTATTTAATTTTGTTTTTGGCTGTAAGAAATGGATACAGGGCTTCTGCCAGGGATTTCTTAGCTACATGCAGCTTGCTGGGTCATGGTTAAAGCTGCAGCCCACTTTCCATGCATGGCCCTGTTGGTCTGACTGGAGCCACCACCGAAATACAGCCCTCAGACTATATTTGCTCTTTAATTCCCTACCCCATGAAAAGGTGACATTTAGGTTCAGCTGAAACCAGGTCTTCTGGAGTACAGCTGGTGGCTGAAAGAGCTGCCCCAAAGCCCCAGGGGAAGCAGGTGCTGGCAGGGATGGCCTGGTGTCACCTTGTCCTCTGATTTGTGTCTTTCAGGCAGAGGAATCGAGCCCTTCCCAAGCCGTGGCTGCCCAGTGCAGCTGTCCTTGGCCAGACATGGAGCTGGCAGGCACACCAGACGAGGTGTATGTCCTTGTGGAGTATGAGTTTGAGTACGTGACCAAGGATGGGACACTCATTTCCATAAAGCCCAACGAGCGGTACATCCTGCTGAGGAGAACAAACAGCCACTGGTGGCATGTTCAGAAGAGGAAGGACACCCGGCCCTTCTACATCCCGGCAAAGTATGTGAAGGAGCTGCCCCCGATTGGCCAGCCCAGGCCTGTGTGGGAGCTGCTCCCAGAGGCCCCCGAGCCTATCTCTAGGGACACCTTGGACAGAACTGGCCTACAGCCTGCTGGAGCTGGCCAAGAGCAGCCTTTGGCCTACACGCAGCCAGAAGAGCTGTACACAGGGGATCCCAGGGACCCTGACATTCCCATGGGGGATAAGGGCTTGTGGTCGGGCTCGGGAACTTTGCAGCCCATGGTCAAAGACAATGGCTTTGGCAGCGAGCCCCCGACTCGAGCCGTGGGACAGGGTAAAGGCTCCCGGCCGGTGCTGAGCTCGTTCCAAAGCCCTTACTGTGCCAAGAGGAGCAGCTGCTCTCCGGCACTGTGCATCTCTCCCATGGTGAACGTGCACCCCACGCTGTCCCTGGATGACCTGGCCAGGTTCCCCCCCGCCCACCAACTCAGCGTCAGTCACATGGGATCACGTAGGACTGGGGCTGCAGCGGGAGCTGGGCTTTTCCCTCACTCTCTCAGCAAGAGCTGCTCTGAGAACATTTACGACTCCATCAAGAACCTGGAGAGACAGGAGCAGGCAGCTACGCGGGCAGAGTCCAGCCAGTCAGCCCAGGTGAGTGACACAGCTCACGAAGGGGAACGCAGGTTGGCGGATCAGACTGGGAGTCAGGACTTGGGGGTCCCTGGGCTGACTTGGCCACCTTGGGTGTGTCTCGCCATGCGGGCTCACCAGCATCAGGGGATGAGGACTGTGCTGCTTATGTCATGACATAGGTCCTGAAGCCCTCAGGAAAAGAACCACCCAGCCTTTGTCTTCTGCCAAGCCCGGGAGGACACCCTGAGACGGCTGCTCTGGGCTTCCTATGGGGCATCCCTTACTTATTTCTTCAGCCCTGTGTCGGTCTGGTCTGCTGCTGGGCCCTGCAGTCAGCTCCCCTGCTCCAGGCAGTGCACCACCTGGCACATTACAAGCTCGACTTGTTCTGCCTGCAGAGCTTGTGTATCTGCCCAGAGACAGACTCAAGCCAGAGATCTCAGTGCATGAGCCTTTACAGTTTGAGCTAAGGCTTTAGAAGCTCATGCGCTAAGCTCCAGAGGTCACATGTTGAAGTCCACCTGTTGGCAGTTACATTTGCACCTGCTGCGCTGGCACAATACCCTGTATGTCCCTTCAGAACCCCGAGGAGTGCCCTGCCCTTGTGGGGCATGAACTGGGCCAGCGGGAAGCGCTCAAGCCTGCCCGGCAGCCTGGACACTCACAACCAGCCAAACAGGGTAGGTCACCCCTGAGTGTCTGTAGCCACTGCCCTGCTCAAGCAGCTCCAGCCTCTGCAGCCCACCAGCAAACCCCAGCCACTGCCAGATGCCTTTGGTTATGAGGCGCAGGGGGACTCCAACACATTCCCCCTCCTGAAGTCTTCCTTCCTCCCAAAACGTGTGTTCTACACTGGCAGCCCCTCCCCCACCTTAATGGAGTTACCCTCAGTTCCCATCACTGGCTGGCCCCCCCTTGGCATCCTTCACGGAGTTACCCTCCCCATGTTCCCCCCCAATTCTCATCACTTCCCGGACCCCTCGCTGCCTTCTTCACTGAGTTACCCGCCCCCGGCCCCATTTCCCATTGCTGGCCAGCCCTTCTCTGCAAGAACCCTGATCCCACAATGGCCATCCCCTGCCCTGCTCCTTTTCACTGTGGGCTCTGCCATTGGCCCAGGCTAAACTGGAGCTGGGCTGTAGTAAGAGAGGCACAGGGAGCCCAGGCTGCTGAGACGAGCCTCAGACCCTCCACCTACCTAGGATGAGCAGCTGGGGGCCCCTGGCCTGTGTCTCTACTCTCCAGGGTGAGCCACCCACAGCCGGTGGAGGGTCTGGGGCAGCTCAGACCGCGCCAGCTCTTTATGGCTCTTCTGGGAGGTGTCTTCTCCAGCCTTCCAGTCACTCTGGTGCCTTCTCACTGCAGCCAGAGTGGCGGAATGGGGGGCCAGGAGCCATGGCACCATCACTTTTAAAAGCCCAGGGAGGTGCCAAGGCTCAGACCTGCCAGGCCCAGAGAGGTGTTGGGGCTGTGAACTGCCAGGCCCAGAGAAGTGCTGGGGCTGTGAACTGCCAGGCCCAGAGAGGTGCCAGGGCTTGGAGCTGCCAGGCCTAGAGGTGCTCGGGCTCAGCTCTGGCACAAGTTGAGCTCTGGTTCCAGGACTGAGGTTGCCTTGATGCTGCCGGGTGCTTGCTTTGCAGAGTCAGACCCTGTTTCACTGGCCAAGATCGAGACCTGCATGAGTAGCATTGCAGCCCCTGCTGGGCCCCCATGAAGGGCTCCAGCACTGCCCTGTACAGGACAGGCAGGCCAGAGGAGGCAGCTGTTCACACGCTGGCTGACCGTGGTGCTCCGTTTGTCTCTGCTGGTTGCAGGCTGGGGGGTGGTGGAACCTGCTAGAGGTCAGCACTGGTGCCATTCACCTTCACCCTGCCCTGAGATGCTCCAGGACAGTGCCTGGCCTCAGAGCTGGCCCATCCATAGGATGAAGTGGGATGGGCGCCCATGGCTCTGCAGCAACCGCCTCAACCGTCCTATGGATGGGAGGGGCTGGGGACTGTGAGGCCTGGCACGGCAGCGGTGGGGTCGCCCCCCACTCACTACTTGAGTGGCAAGAGCTCAGCACCCGCACCACCCTGCAAGGCTACTGCACTTTGCGTCTCCTGCTTCCCTGGCCCCAGGGCCACCACAGAGAAGCGAGGCACAGTTGGGCAGAGTGGGGTGCAGTGGGGCAGGGTGATGAATGGGGGGCGACCCTGCTGCTGTGGAGCCAAGCTCCATAACACCCCCCGGCGGCATTGCTTGGAGGGCAGGGGCAGAGCATGGGTAGGGGGTTGCTCTGGGCCTCACACCTGGGCACTTGGGGCTTTTGCCTTGCCCTCCCCCCACCCTCCTGCCCCAGGACAGCCCTGCCTGTCACTGAGGCTCTGATGAATGGAGAGACGCAGAGCCATTCCAGCCAGTGATGGGGGCACAGCTCCTTCCTGCTCCACTCGACCTGCCTGCTGCCTGGCCCACAAGCAGGTGCCCCTCTGCCCTGGGCAGGAAGTCCTGCCCATTGGAGTCCCCTCTGGCCTGCAAATCAATGAGCTGTAACAGGTCAGACTATCATTCCTACTGTTCACCTGAACACGATCCAAAGCTTGTGCATCCGCCCCCCCATTGGGCTGGCCGCCCAGTGCATGGCTCACAGCTTCGGACAGGATCTGCGGCATGTGGCAGGCCCTAAAGACAATCCCGGGATCAACCATGTCGTCCTGAGCAGAGCAGCTGGAGCGGGGCGTGTTGTACAGGAGCTGACTGAGGCAGGCACCCCTCGGCTGCCAGGCCGTTCCCATCCATGCCCTGTTTTCAGCCGCATGGAGCTGTCTGACAGCTGCACTAGTCCAGCCTGGCTGCTCTGGCTGGCAACCCTTAACAAATCTAATGGTGACCCATGTTTGGGTCCTGACCCATAGGCTGGGAATCCTTGCTCTACATACATACAGGGCATCTGATTTCTGGTGCCAAACTATTCAAATACATCAGGAACGTACCTAAACTCAACTGGTTTATGTAACGTTACAAGCACTTGGAACAAATCAGAGACTTTTACACATATTTTAATGGGAAATTTGGGAACCAATTGTGCTCATGCAGCAAGGGATGAGTGTATTGGGAATGTAATGGAGTAGGAATAAAGGCACAGGAAGATTAAGTGATTTTCCCAGAGCCATGCAGGAAGTCTGTGGCAGAGTCAGGAATCAAACCAGGTCTTTTGACTCCTAGTCCACTGCCTTACCCACAAAACTATCTTCCTCCTCTTTGTAAAGATGCAATACAGGGAAGTTGTTTTCAATTTCCTCAGCGATTTAGGACCACAAGTCTGCCTGTGGACAGCCAAGCAGACATAGACATTTCTGAGCTTTTGAAAATCCCACTCGACAACATTTCAGTGTTTTTGTACTTTACACGTGTGCTTTGGACTCAGAAGTAAAAGCAACTTATGTTTCTTACAGTGGTGGGTGGGGACCCTTTCTGGATGGCAGGACCCACATAAGTGAGACACAAAAACACACCCAACTCCCTCCAACCGAAACAAAAAGAACAAATTAAAATTTACTTAGAAAAATTAGATGCCTGCAAATCACCAGGGCCTGATGAAATGCATCCTAGAATCCTCAAGGAGCTGATAGAAGAGGTATCTGAGCCTTTAGCAATCATTTTTGGAAAATCATCGGAGACGGGAGAGATTCCAGAAGACTAGAAAAGGGCAAATATAGTACCCATTTATAAAAAGGGGAACAAGAATAACCCAGGAAACTACAGGCCAGTCAGCTTAACTTCTGTGCCAGGAAAGATAATGGAGCAGGTCATTAAAGAAATCATCGGCAAGCAATTGGAAGGTGGTGAGGTGATAGGGAACAGCCAGCATGGTTTTGTTAAAAACAGATCATGTCAAACCAATCTAATAGCTTTCTTTGATAGAATAACGAGCCTTGTGGATAAGGGAGAAGCGGTGGATGTGCTATACCTAGACTTCAGTAAAGCATTTGACACGGTCTCACATAATATACTTATCAATAAACTACGCAAATACAACTTAGATGGGGCTACTATAAGGTGGGTGAACAACTGGCTGGGTAACCGTACCCAGAGAGTAGTTATTAATGGCTTTCAATCTTGCTGGAAAAGCATAACTAGTGAGGTTCCGCAGGGGTCTGTTTTAGGACCGGTTCTGTTCAATATCTTCATTAACGATTTAGGTATTGACATAGAAAGTACACTTATTAAGTTTGCAGTTGACACCAAGCTGGGAGGGGTTACAACTTCTTTGGAGGATAGGGTCATAATTCAAAAGGATCTGGATAAACTGGAGAAATGGGCTGAGGTAAACAGGATGAAGTTTAATAAGGACAAATGCAAAGTGCTGCACTTAGGAAGGAACAATCAGTGTCACACATACAGAATGGGAAAGGACTGCCTAGGAATGAGTACAGCAGAAAGGGATCTAGGGGTTATAGTGGACCACAAGTTAAATATGAGTCAACAGTGTGATGCTGTTGCAAAAAAAGCAAACATGATTTTCGGATGCATTAACAGGTGTGTTGTGAACAAAACACGAGAAGTCATTCTCCTGCTCTACTCTGCGCTGGTTAGGCCTCAGCTGGAGTATTGTGTCCAGTTCTGGGCACCGCAGTTCAGGAAGGATGTGGAGAAATTGGAGAGGGTCCAGCGGAGAGCAACGAGAATGATCAATGGTCTAGAGAACATGACCTATGAGGGAAGGCTGAGAGAATTGGGCTTGTTTAGTTTGGAAAGGAGAAGATTGAGGGGGGACATGATAGCAGTTTTCAGGTATCTAAAAGGGTGTCATAAGGCAGAGGGAGGGAACTTGTTCTTCCTTGCCTCTGAGGATAGAACAAGAGGTAATGGACTTAAATTGCAGCAGAGGAGGTTCAGGTTGGACATTAGGAAAAAGTTCCTTACTGTCAGGGTGATCAAACACTGGAACGAATTGCCAAGGGAGGTGGTAGAATCTCCATCACTGGAGCTATTTAAGAAGAGGTTAGATAGATGGCTTTCAGGGATGGTCTAGAAAGTGCTTGGTCCTGCCGTGGGGGCAGGGGGCTGGACTCGATGGCCTCTCCAGGTCCCTTCCAGTCCTACTATTTTATGATTCTATGAAAAACAAACAACAAAACAAAAACACACACTGAACTGATGTGCCCAAATTGAAGAACAAGTATACACCCACTTCCCTTGTACGCTACCCCAGAGCCAACAGGGGCCCTAGCTAGGAGATTCTGGGGGCTTCCCAAGGCTGTACGTAATCTCTTCCTGGGGGACTTGAACCTGGACCCTCTAGAGCTTAGGTCAGGCACCTCTACAGTTTGTGTTAAAGGCCAGGGTCTGCTGAACTTAGGCTATAAAGGATACATTCTTTTGCTGTGATGTGGTGTGGGTCCCACTATGCAGAACAGTTAAACACACATAGGTGCATGGGTTAGATAACGTTCCTGCAAGGCTTTTTGTTCTAATGCCAAAGGAAAATTTGAACAAGCAAAACCCTACCCATGAACACCCCCTCTTCCCTGGGACAAATGGGCTACGTCTACACGTGAAGCCAACATCGAAATAGCTTATTTCGATGTAGCAACATCGAAATAGGCTATTTCGATGAATAACGTCTACACGTCCTCCAGGGCTGGCAACGTCGACGTTCAACTTCGACGTTGCGCGGCACCACATCGAAATAGGCGCTGCGAGGGAACGTCTACACGTCAAAGTAGCACACATCGAAATAGGGATGCCAGGCACAGCTGCAGACAGGGTCACAGGGCGGACTCAACAGCAAGCCGCTCCCTTAAAGGGCCCCTCCCAGACACAGTTGCACTAAACAACACAAGATACACAGAGCTGACAACTGGTTGCAGACCCTGTGCCTGCAGCATAGATCCCCAGCTGCTGCAGAAGCAGCCAGAAGCCCTGGGCTAAGGGCTGCTGCCCACGGTGACCATAGAGCCCCGCAGGGGCTGGAGAGAGAGCATCTCTCAACCCCCCAGCTGATGGCCGCCATGGAGGACCCAGCAATTTCGACGTTGCGGGACGCGGATCGTCTACACAGTCCCTACTTCGACGTTGAACGTCGAAGTAGGGCGCTATTCCTATCTCCTCATGAGGTTAGCGACTTCGACGTCTTGCCGCCTAACGTCGAAGTTAACTTCGAAATAGCGCCTGATGCGTGTAGACGCGACGGGCGCTATTTCGAAGTTGGTGCCGCTACTTCGAAGTAGCGTGCACGTGTAGACGCAGCTATGGTTCCTTAAACACTGATCCACGCTAGGTGGCACCTTTTCCTCTGCCAGTGGGAACCACTGGGTCAGCAAGATGGGCATGTCCTGGACTGACTATGGCACAGAGCAAAGCCAGCAGAGGGCAGAGCATTGAGTGGTGCTGCCCGCTGGCAGGTGAGGCCAAGAGGGAATTTTACCAGACTGAGTTTAGGGTAGACGCAGACCCAGTACAACTATGGCTGTTATACCAGACTAGCCTCACCCAAGGTAGCTTATACCCCCTAAACAAATCACGAGAATATAGAAACAAGCCGTCCTGGAGTACCTTAAAAATGAACAATTTTATCTGCTAGGTAATGAAGTTTCCTGGGTGAGACTCACTTCAGTGGATTATATCCACAGCTGAAGAACCACGAAAGCTCCTTACCTAATAAATAAAATTGTTATTCTCTAAGGCGTGACCGGAGCGCCTGTTTTTGTGAGGCTACAGACGAACATGGCTCCCCCTCTGCGACTAGAATACAAAACCATTCCAAGAGCAGTTCCGAGCCCCCCAGCTCAGTGGCGACCTACATGTCTCCACTGGGGCCTTGCCCGAATAACAGCCCTGAAGAGGAACAGTGCTGGACAAGAGGTAAGACTGGTGCAAGTGGGCATTCTTCAGTGCCAACAGGCTGGCATGAGTCTGGCAGCCTCATAACTTCAGTGTCGGTGACACTTAGCGGTGAAAGCCAAGAAGTGCCAGGATCCCCCCCCTTCCTTTGGTGTGCATGCAGGGTCAGTGCTCAGGGCACTGCATCCCGCCAAGGGCTGGCTGACTGCCTTTGGCCACTGTGGCCAGCCTGAAGTGCCCACAAGTCAAAGGCCCCAAGCCCCAACTAGCAAGTCTGTCTTACAGGCAATGTGGGACAGTCCCAGGCATGTAATGCTATAAACAAAACCCTGGGCTCAGTGAACGATCTGGTTGCCAGCAGATGGACTCTGAGGTCTGGAGGAATAGTGTCATGGAGTGCGGGGGGGGGGGGGGGGGGGGGGGGGCGGCCCTGCACTCCGCCCACAGCCAGATGTGACTCTTATCCAGCAGACAGAACAGACGAGTTACAAGGCGACAGGGACATAGTGTAGAACAGACTTGTCAGAAGCCAGAAGCCATCAGTACAATCCATCTTGCACAGAGGGGGTCCCCAAGCCAGGCTCTGGCCTCCTTCCTCCCTCTGCGATCAACTAAGACTGCCTCCCTCCCCAACTGCCCAGTTCCAATTCAAACCAGCCAGGCCCCTCTGCTCTCCTTTGTCCTGTTTCTAGAGAAGAAAGCTGTCACCTGGTTGCCTAGGTTACAAAAGGCATGAGGGCCAATGTCTGTGTGAGAAGTCATCACACCAAAACTCCCATCCCCACTATGCACTGGTGCCGTGCCTGGGGAAACTGATGCACTCACCTTGGGTTACTACAAAGCACCAGGAAACACATACAACCCAACCAGGAGAAAAAAATCCTCACACAGCCCAGATAAAGTGGGTCTTTACACTCCAATAAATCCATTGGTCTATAAGGTGCCACAGGTCTTCTCATTGATTTCACACCCCCCCCAACTTCATCACAAATGGTGAAGAAAAGGCTAGTTGTGCCATATTCACTCTGTCTAGTTACACTGGTGCCTGCTATTTCCCAGGGCAATTCCACACCACACTCCTTTCTGCAGACAAGTATGTCCTTTTGTGCTTTATTATGTCTTCCTTCGGTTTCTATGCATAACACATAGCCAGTAGCACCCGTCCCTGGCCGGACACGGACGTTGCCACGGCACATCTACCACTCCTGGCTCTGATGTAGCTAATGTGCTAAATATCCCTGAGCAGGGAATGACCCTCCAGCTATTGTGTAAACATAGTTTATAATCCCCCCACCCCCTGAAACCACACTGTTCTCCAACTTCGCACAACCACGCCTCCACACAGCTGCCACAAGCAACAGTATCTTGGAAGCAAAGGCCCTCTTGCAGGTCTTCCCTGGCCTTGCCCTACGCATTAAGGGCCGGCTATTACTGTGCAAGTGCTCTATCTCTGCTCTGTTACAGCTGCGGAGAGAGGTGTTGTTCAGATGGGTGGGTCTCAAGCAATGTTCCCTGTAAACTGTGCAATTCTGTAGCCACTCCGGAGAGATTCCAGTGCTGCCCAGCTGTTTAGCAGAACACCCACGGCTTGGGCTTTGTGTTTCTACTGGTGGTGCACATCCAGGCAGGCCTTGGTGCACATAACGAAATGTATTCTGCACATGGATGGAACACTTGTCCCGAGCCACTTAGCAATTTCTGTGACAAAGCCAGTTTCTAAACTCCTACAGGGTTTGCAGGGGAGCCGTCGCTCTGGTGTAACTGATTCCAAAGCCTTAAGGTGAGCTCTCTGGGGCTGGCTGTGGCCTTCTGGAGGCTCAGAGGCCCCCCACCCCTCCCTTCTGGGTACAAACAGAAGGGAAGTGGGAAGAGCTCGGTGTTGGGGCAGCCCCATGCGATGCATTCTGAGGCCTGGGCCTTGTGGAGCTGGCGAATATTTGTGCTGATGCTGCAGCAGCTGACTGCAGGGAACCCCA
The DNA here is from genome assembly GCF_033958435.1 of Carettochelys insculpta. NCBI lineage: Eukaryota > Metazoa > Chordata > Testudines > Carettochelyidae > Carettochelys > Carettochelys insculpta. Next base: position 16,750,169 of record NC_134164.1, read on the forward strand.
GACTGGGGCTGGGCTCTCTCACTGCGGCTGGGCTGCAGGAGAGGCTGTGCGGCCCAGCAGCAGAGGGGCTGTGGGGTGGCGATGCCCATGGATAAGCTGGTGCTTTTAGGCTGATTTTTCTATGGATTGTAGCTGAAAAGCCCCCATTACTGCCCTCTGATGCCTGCTCCCCGGGCCTCAGGTCAGACCCAGGCCACCTCTCTCCTCTCCCAGCCCATCTCCTAAAGTAACCCTGGCCCTGGGCATGGGATCTGTTGGCCACTGCCCTGGCAGCCCATCAGTGAGACCTGACTGCTACTGTGCCTGATATCTCTGCCTGTCTCCCCGCTCTGCTTGTCTGGGGGGCTGCTACCTGCCCCAAGAGTATGTCTGCTGCTCCTCCTGGGAGCTGCCCTCTCCTGTGCTCCAGGGGAATCGCTTCCAGCACACCTTGCCAGTGGCCACTGAATGCATCCAGCTGGGCCCCAGAAGAACTCCCACTGCTTGGCTTCAGAGGGCAGAGACACCAGCCTGCAAGCATGGGAAAGCCTCCTGCCATGGCCAGCTCTCGCGACATGCTGCGAGCCTCAGAGTATTTGGCAGTGCTATTAAAGTCCCAGCTCCTGGCGCCATGTTAGCACATCAGACTCCCACCTTTCCACCAATGGTCTCAAGCAAGTTTCCAGCTTGGAAACGCGACTTGTGTGTAACCCTGATGGCTCAGAAATGGGAACCCAAACTCGACCATATTTTTAAAAGCATCTCCTGACTTTCAACCAAAGCTCAAGACGTGGGGCCCTGACCCGATTTCTCAGGGTTGGCCAAAATGCCTGAGTTCCATACAAACATGATACTATCATTTTCAATATTATTATTATTAACATCCCAGAGGGGAAGGATGTCCCAGTGGTCAGAGCACTAACCAAAGGCCCAGGAAACTTGGGATTACAGCTCTGCTCCCCATAAATCCTGTGTGATCCTGGGCCAGGCACTTCATAGTATCATAGGACTGGAAGGGACCTCAGGAGGTCATCCAGTCTAGCCTGCTTCATGCAGGATCAATCCCCACTAAGTCATCCCAGCCAGGACCTTGTCAAACCAGGACTTAAAAACCTCGAGGGATGGAGAATCCACCACCTCTCTAGGCAACGCATTCCAGTGCTTCACCACACTCCTAGTAAAGTAGTTTTTTCTCATATCCAACCTACACTTCTCCCTCTTTAACTGCAGACCATTACACCTCGTTCTGCCATCTGACACTACTGAGAACAGCTTCTCACCCTCCTCGTTAGAGCTCCCCTTCAGGAAGTTGAAGGCTGCTATTAAATCACCCCTCAGTCTTCTCTTCTGTAAACTAAACAAGCCCAGATCCCTCAGCCTCTCCTCATAGGTCTTGTGCGCCAGCCCCTTAATAATTTTTGTTGCCCTCCGCTGAACCTGATCCAGCAAATCCACACCCTTTTTATACTAGGGGGCCCAAAACTGGACATGATATTCCAGATGTGGCCTCACCAGTGCTGAACAGAGGGGAAAAACCACTTCTCTGGATGTGCTCAAAATGCTCCTCCTAATGCACACTCATATGCCGTTAGCCTTCTTGGCTACAAGGGCACACTGTTTACTCATATCCAGCCTTTCATCCACCATAACCCTTAGGTCCCTTTCCATTGTACTGCTGCTGAGCCAGTCGGTCTCAAATTTATAACAATGCTTGGGATTCTTCTGCCCCAGGTGCAAGACTCTACACTTCTCCTTGTTGAACCACATCAGATTTCTTTTGGCCCAATCTTCCAATTTATCCAGGTCACTCTGGATTCTATTTCTACCCTCCAACATACCGACCTCTCCCCCTAGTTTTGTGCAATCCAGTCCCCTATCCAGGTCGTTAATAAAGATGTTGAACAACACCAGCCCCAGAACCGAGCCTTGGGGTACTCCACTTGAAACTGACCACTATCTAGATATTGAGCCATTGCCCACTACCCATTGGGCCCGACCGCCAAGCCAGCTTTCTATCCATCTTATAGTCCAAGGATCCAATCCATATTTCCTTAACTTATGGACAAGAATGTTGAGGAAGACCGTATCAAGAGCTTTGCTGAAGTCAAGGTATATCACGTCCACTGACTTCCACATGTCCACAGAACCTGTTACCTCATCATAGAAGCTAATCAGAGTGGTCAGGCAGGACTTGCCTTTGGTGAATCCGTGTTGGCTACTTTGGATCACTTTCCACTCTTCCAAGTGCTCCAAAATGGATTCTTTGGGGATCCCCTCCATTATTTTCCCAGGGACTGAGGTAAAGCTGACTGGTCTGTAGTTCCCTGGATTGTCCTTCTTTCCTTTTTTAAAGATGGGCACTACGTTTGCCTTTTTCCACTCATCCGGCACCTCTCCTGACCTCCAAGAGTCTTCAAAGATAATGGCCAAAGCCTTGGTAATGACATCTGCCAATTCCCTCAGTACCCTTGGGTGGATTAAATCCAGACCCATGGCTTTGTGTATATCTAGTTTTCTAGATAGCGCATTACTTGTTCCTTCCCCACAAATGGCTGCCCTCCACCTTCCCATACTGCATTGTCTAGCACCGTACTGTGGGAGTTGATTCTGTTCGTGAAGACTGAGGCAAAAAAAGCATTGAGTACTTCAGCTTTCCTTACATCATCTGTCACTAGGTTATCTCTCTCTCATCCAGTAACAGCCCCACACCTTCTCTGATAACCCACTTATTGTTAACGTGCCTGTAAGCCACTCTGTGCCTCAGGTTCCTAACTGTACAATGGGGATAACAGCCCTGTCTGCTGGGGTGTATTAAGAGATGTGTTGTGTGTAAGAGGTGGGAAGTAAATGTCCTGCTCTCCTTGGCACAGGAGTGGCCTCAGCTGGACCCTGTGTCCCAGTGTTATGCTTATAAGAAGCACACACGGGATCTTGTCAAAGGGATAATGCAAGAACATCGCATTTATTGAGAATACAGTATCATGATATTATACGCACATAATATACTTAGTTTACACACACACACACCCCATCTTGTGGTTGCTTATAGTTACCCAAGGTTGCTCACTCTAGTCCATTGGCCAGATGGATTAGATGTGAGTGTGGAGCCGGGTTCTGTTTATCTGGATCTATGCTCTGATGCTGACAAGACAAGAAGAGGAACCCAACTCTGTAGTGGTGACACATCTTCTATAGTGTTTAGTCCACAGTCCTGCTTCTGTCCGACTGCCCCAGGCACTATGAGTCACCAGTCAGTGGCAGATGGGTTTGATCCTTTCCCACTGCCCAGGTTTCTGTGTGACTCATCATCTAGAGATGAGACTTAATCTTCTTCCCCAGGTGGGTCACTGCTGTAGAGTCCAGTTCTCATTGTTCTTCAACCACCAAGTCTTTGTTGTCCAGACAGTCTGGCTCTAGAGGGTAACTCTCTAAGCATCTGCATTCACATATCCAGGTGGATGCAATACACCCCCATCCTCACACAGAGACAGCACAAGGTTTACAGGCTAGTACAGAAGTGCATATCCCTTAAAATGGTGTCTTAGGTACAATATGGAGTTAGATACAAAGTGGTACAAAGCTTTTATTAAAAGATAAAGGATAATACAGGGAAATACTAAGATACATAGTAAAGCAAAGGTTCTATTAAAATATACCTATCTATTTAGGGTTGCTACACAAGGGTAAGTTCCACACCTCAGGAGAGACACTGAGAAACTGGAGAGAGTTCAGAAGAAAGGAACACAAGTGATCGCAGGCTCAGAAAACCAGAGGTTACAACTGGGCATGTTTTCTCCCAACAAAAGACAATTGAGGGGGACCTCATAACAGTCTGCAGGAGGGTCTGAGGGCAAAGCAGTGGTCTGGCTGGTCCTATACTCTGTGGTGCTGGGTGCTGAGTATGACTATCCCTGCCCTCAGGAGTTTATAATCTGATTTCAGAGAAGAGCAGGAGGGGCAAATGACTCAGGGAGGTTGTGGGCGGGGGGGATAAGCAACTTGCCCAAGGCCACTCAGGAGGTCCGTGGCAGAGCTGAGACTGGGAGCCAGCACTCTTGCCTCCCAGGCTGTCGCCCTACCCCCTGGACCTCATCAGTCAAGGCTGGTTAATTCCTGTAATCACCCCACTGACTGCACTCTGGTGCAAAGGCTCCAGGTGTGCCGCATGCAGAGCTATAAATAGCAGCAGGAGTGGTATGTGCCGCATGCCAGAGCCTCGCCCCGCCAAGATGATGGGCTGCTGCAGACCTGGCAGCAACCCAGAGCCAGCAAGCCAGCCTCCTTCCACACTACCCACGGAGCACAGAGCAGCATCCTTGGCCCCCTGTGGTGCTAGGGAGAGACCCACTCAGCCATTCCACTCACCCGAGAGCTGGGGCACTACTTTTAACTGTGGGACCTGTGTGAAGGCTCCATAGCATGGCCCCTGTGTGAGCAACTGGAAAGCTGGACTCTCATGGATGCCCCCTCTCAGCCGGTGTGGGTGAACTGCATGAGCGCTCTGCAGAGCCTGTTTCATGTGCAGGCGGAGGGGCCTCAACCTGCTACCTGAGGCCTCCTCAATATGCTGTAAAAACTCCAAGCCCAGGGCCAAGGGGTAACCTGGTGTCTGTCACTGTGTGGGGAGAGGGGGCTACAGGTCAGATTGGCAGCACGCCTGGGTGAGGGGTCACTATCCAGGTTTGTTCAGGTGTATCTCACGTCATCGTTTCCCGGTCCCTTCATGCCGTCTGGTCTCTGCCTACGGCACGCTCTTGTCTAGCATCGAGGCTCCTTTCAGTTGCTGTGGGCTAGGTGGGAGTACTGGCTCTCTGGTGGCCTGGGACCTACAGTGTGTAATGTTACAGGTTTTCTGGGGGCACTGCTGAGATGGTGAGATTAGGCCAGATTGCTCAGAGACAGGGCTACTTCCAGCCCAAGACTGAGGGTCCTCCCATATAAGGCACCAACCCAGTCACATCATGGCACTTCTATTGCCATGAAGGCCAGCAAGAAGTCACACAAGCAATTCCCTTGTGCCACAACCAGTCCCCTCCTTACACAGATGAGACATTACAAAAACCACTCTCACCAAATCCAAACAGGTTCTTCCATCCCAAAAGACTAGCCGCATTCCCAGCTCAATGTATACCTTGGCGCTTACCCAAAAGAGTGTGTTGGGCCAGTCCTTTAGAATCTAAAATCTAAAGGTTTAGTAAGGAAAAAGAAAGAAAAAGTCAGTTGAGAGTAAAATATTCAAGCAAATTACATTACATAAGCCCAATGCAAAATCAACTCTGCCATGAAGTCTGTGGGGGTTCCATGCCAGTCCCAAGCGTGGATAAAGGAGAAAGGTTGATAAGATCACAGGAGAGATGATCGAAAATGGCAGAGAAAGTATGATTCAGAGACTACACTGACTATGTAATATAGCATGGAAAGAAGGGAAGGCACCTAAGGAATGGACAAGATCCATGATAGTGACAATACAGAAGAAAGGAAGTGCATTGGAGTGCAAGAACTACAAAACAATTGCCCTAATGAATCATCTACATAAGGTCCCGATGATGATACTGATGGAGAGACTGAGATTGAAGATAGAACATCTAGCAGATGAGCAACTGGGATTAAGGAAAGATAGAAGTACCATACAGCAGATATTGGCACTAAGATTAATAGCAGAGAAAGTTTAATAAAAGAACATCTACTATTATTTCATCGATTTTCAGAAAGCATTTGACAGTATAGATCACAAAGTGACTTGGGCGGCATTGGCATCATACAGAGTGGATAGCAGACTGATATGGTTGTTGAAGGATATCAACGACAATGCAGAGGCAGCGGTGAAAACTTGCAGAGAGTTGGGAAGTTGGTTTGGAACGAATAGAGATACAAGACAAGGAGATCCGATATCACAGAGTACCTTCGTCACAAACCTAGAGAGAGTGAGAGACAAGATCAAGGAAGAGGTAGAAGGGATATGTCTGTATGGGATGAGAATAAACAACTTGAGGTTTGCAGATGATATCATTATCATTGAGGAAGATGAAGAGAAGCTAGTGAGAATGGTGCAGGTGCTAAATGAGGAAGGAAAGCTGTATGGACTGATTATGAACATCGATAAACCAAAGACAATGGTATTTGTAGATAAGGAAATAGGAAGGAAGAGCCAGGTAGACAGGATCGAACTAGAGAACACAGAGAAGTTCATGCATCTGCGGAGCAACATAACATATAATCAAGACTGTAAGAAGGAAATAACGACTAGAATAGCAAAAGCAAGTGTGAGTTTGAAGGCGATGTATAAGATCTGGAAAAGCAAAATGATTACTTTAGGAATGAAGCTGAACGTCTTGAAAATGTGTGTATTGAGCAGCTTGTGGTATGGATGTGAGAGATGGGTGATAATGAAAGATTCCAAGAGAAGAATATTGGCGTTTGAGAGGAGTTGTTATAGAAAGAGCCTGAAAATAGGATGGATGCAGAAGGTCGCCAGTGAGGAATTCTATAGGAAGATACAGCCAAAAGAGAACCTACTACAGAAATAACAGAGAAAGCCGTGCTAGTCTATATACTATCAAAACAAAAAAACAGTAAAGTAGCACTTTAAAGACTAACAAAATAATTTATTAGGTGAGCTTTTGTGGGACAGACCCACTTCTTCAGACCATAGCCGTACCAGAACAGACTCAATATTTAAGGCACAGAGAACCAAAAATAGTAATCAAGGTTGACAAATCAGAAAAAAAATTATCAAGGTGAGCAAATCAGAGAGTAGAGGTGTGGGGGGGGGTGTCAAGAATTAGATTGAGCCAAGTATGCAAAAGACCCCCTATAATGACCAAAAAAATTCGCATCCCGGTTCAAACCACCTATTAATGTGTCAAATTTGAATATGAAAGAGAGTTCAGCAGCCTCTCTTTCAAGACTGTTGTGAAAATTCTTCTTCAGTAAGACGCAGACTTTTAAGTCATTAACAGAATGGCCCACTCCATTAAAATATTGGCTGACCGGTTTGTGGATCAGGAGTGTTTTTATGTCTGTTTTGTGCCCATTAACTCTTTGTCTAAGAGTTTGAAGTCTGTCCAATATACAAGGCATCTGGGCATTGTTGTCACATGATGGCATATATGATGTTAGTTGAAGAACATGAGAATGTGCCCGTGATTCTATGACTAACCTGGTTAGGTCCAGTAATGGTATCTCCAGAAAAGATATGTGGACAAACCTGGCAGCAGGCTTTGTTGCAAGGAAAAGTTCCAGGACTGGTGTTCCTGCAGTATAGACTGTGGCTGTTGGTGAGAATCCTCATAAGGTTGGGAGGTTGTCTATAGGAGAGAACAGACCTGGCACCTAGGGCCTTCTGGAGTGTGGCATCCTGATTAAGGGTAGGTTATAGGTCTTTAATAATGCGTTGCAGTGGTTTAAGTTGGGGGATGTAGGTAATGACCAGTGGTGTTCTGTTCTTGGCTTTTTTGGACCTATCTTGGAGTAGCTGGTCGCTGGGTATTCGTCTGGCCCTGTCGATTTGTTTTTTTTATTTCTCCTGGTGGGTAATTCAAGTGTATGAATATTTGGTAAAGGTCTTCTAGTTTTTGGTCTCTGTCAGTAGGATCAGAGCAAATGTGATTGTACCTAAGGGCTTGACTGTAAACAATGGATCTAGTTGTGTGTGCAGGATGGAAACTAGACGCGTGTAGGTAAGTATAGCGATCAGTGGGCTTCTGGTAGAGTGTGGTACCGGTCAGACCATCCTTGATTTGTACTGTAGTATCCAGCAACTTATGTTTCAATTACTCCATGCGAGAGAGACATTTCCTGGACACTACTAGCTAGCTAGTCTACAGAAACTAAGCCAGTCCACACTTGACAGGGAAAGAAGGAAGGAAATAGTAAGGGAGACATCAGACACCAATGGATGCTGAGCCCATGGTGGTTGTTGTTGATGAATGCAAAATCCTTGGTGCAGGCTTGTAGCAGAGTTGGAATAAACCGCTGTGCTAAAAGTCTCAGGAACACATCTTTGTTTGGATGGTCATGGTTCCTTCTGGGCCCAGTTCATAGCAAAGATGCTCCTGAAACTAAGAGATGGAATGAAGGCAATGGAGGAACTTCTAAGCAGGGCCATCTTGCGGGGTGGGCTGGGGCAACCCCCTCAGTGCCTTAGGTGTGGGGTCCTAAGTTACCCCCTCCCCTGTGCTGCAGGCTCCGCCCCTTCCCTGTTCATCTTTCCCGTCCCACCTCCTGACTCTCTCCCCAACCAGCCTAGGCAAGATGATAGAAGGCAGCAGCAGCAGGGGGTTACCTCCGTCTGCCACACTCACCACACAGCACTTGCACGCAATAGTCTGCTCTGCCTCCCTCCCAGCCCACTGAGCTCCACTGCACTGCAGTGGTGGGGAGAGGGGTAGCCGTGGGCCAGGAGGCTGTGGCGGAGTGGAGCAGGGTGCTACTTGCGTTATGTGGTAAGTGCAGGGAAACGGGGGCAAAAGAAGGTGACCCCCTGCTGCTATCATCACCTGCCAGGTTTGCCAACCCACAGAAATTTCATTTACAGACAAAATGGGAAAAATTTACAGACAGACAAATTTTTTTACGGACATAATTTTATACTCTATAAAGACAACATAAATGGCCAAAAGTAAAAAGTAATCACTGTCATTCGTACAGCACATGAACAATATGCTACTTAACTCACTTTCATTTAGTTAGTCATGTTGCCAACGTGCTGATACTAACTTGGCAGGATAACATAGATGATAACATGTACATGTCACCTCAGGAAGGGATTCACAGAGAAAATTTCTTGATGCCTTAAATGACTGCTTCTTGGAGCAGCTGGTACAGGAACCCACAAGGGGAGAGGCAATTCTTGATTTAGTACTGAGTGGAACACAGGATCTGGCCCATGAGGTAACTATTACAGGACCGCTTGGAAATAGTGACCATAACATAATAACATTTAATATTCCTGTATTGGGAAGAACACCGCAACAGTCCAATACTCTGGTATTTAATTTCAAAAAGGGGAATTACACAAAAATGAGGAGGTTAGTTAAGCAGAAATTAAAAGGTAGAGTAACTAGAGTAAAATCCCTGCAAGCTGCGTGGAAACTTTTCAAAGATACCATATTAGAGGCCCAACTTAAATGTATACCCCAAATTTAAAACACAGTAAGAGACCTAAAAAAGAGCCACCATGGCTTAACAACCATGTAAAAGAGGCAGTGAGAGATAAAAAGGCATCTTTTAAAAAGTGGAAGTCACATCCTAGTGATCAAATTAGAAAGGAACATAAACACTGCCAAATTAAATGTAAAAATGCAATAAGAAAAGCCAAAAAAGATTTTGAGGAACAGTTTGCCATAAATTCAAAAAACAAGAGTAAAATGTTTTTTAAGTACATTAGAAGCAGGAAGCCTGCTAAAAAAGCAGTGGGGCCTCTGGACGATAGAGACATAAAAGGAGCAATCAAGGAAGATAATGCCATTGCGGAAAAACTAGATGATTTCTTTGCTTCAGTCTTCATGGCTGAGGATGTGAGAGAGATTCCCAAATCTGAGCCGTCCTTTACAGGTGACAAATCTGAGGAACTCTCCCAGACTGAAGTGTCATTAGAGGAGGTTTTGGAACTAAATGATAAGCTAAACAGTCACAAGTCTCCGGGACTGGATGGTATTCATGCAAGGGTTCTGAAAAAACTCAAATGTGAAATTGCAGAACTATTAACGGTGGTTTGTAACCTATCCTTTAAATCAGCTTCAGTACCCAATGATTGGAAGACAGCTAATATAACATCAACATTTAAAAAGGGCTCTAAAGGAGACCCTAGCAATTATAGACCGGTAAGTCTAATGTCAGTACTGGGCAAATTAGTGGAAACAATAGTACAGAATAAAATTGTCAGACATGTAGACAAACATGATTTGTTGAGCAAAAGTCAACATGGTTTCTGTAAAGGGAAGTTGTGTCTTACTAATGTATTAGGGTTCTTTGAAGGGGTTAACAAGAATGCGGACAGGGGGGACCCAGTAGACGTAGTTTACTTAGCTTTCCAGAAAGCCTTTGACACGGTCCCTCACCAAAGGCTCTTATGTAAATTAGGTGGTCATGGGATAGGAGGAAAGATCCTTTCATGGATTGGGAACTGGTTAAAAGACAGGAAACAAGGGATAGGAATAAATGGTAAACTTTCACAATGGAAGGAGGTAACTAGTGGTGTTCCCCAAGGGTCAGTCCTGGGACCAATCTTGTTCAACTTATTCATCAATGATCTAGAGAAAGGGTAAGCAGTGAGGTGGCAAAGTTTGCAGATGACACCAAACTGTTCAGGATAGTCAAAAGCAAAGCAGACTGTGAAGAACTTCAAAAAGATCTCAGCAAACTGAGTGATTGGGCAGCAAAATGGCAAATGAAATTTAATGTGGGTAAGTGTAAGGTAATGCACATTGGGAAAAATAACCCCAATTATACATACAATATGATGGGGGCAAATTTAGCTACAACAGATCAGGAAAGGGATCTTGGAATTATAGTGGATAGTTCTCTGAAAACATCCACACAGTGTGCAGCGGCAGTCAGTAAAGCAAATAGGATGTTAGGAATAATTAAAAAAGGGATAGAAAATAAGACGAAGAATATCTTACTTCCCCTATATAAAACTATGGTACGCCCATATCTTGAGTACTGCATGCGGATGTGGTCTCCTCACCTCAGAAAAGATATATTGGCATTAGAAAAGGTTCAGAAAAGGGCAACTAAAATGATTAAGGGTTTGGAACGGGTCCCATATGGGGAAAGGCTAGAGAGACTGGGACTTTTCAGTCTAGAAAAGAGGAGACTGAGGGGCGATATGATAGAGGTATATAAAATCATGAATGGTGTGGAGAAAGTGAATACAGAAAAGTTATTTACTTTTTCCCATAATATAAGAACTAGAGGACACCAAATGAAATTAATGGGTAGCAGGTTCAAAACTAATAAAAGAAAGTTTTTCTTCACACAGTGCACAGTCAACCTGTGGAACTCCTTACCAGAGGATGCTGTGAAGGCCAGGACTCTAACAGAGTTTAAAAAAGAGCTCAACAAATATTTGGAGGTTAGGTCCATAGATGGCTAATAGCAAGGGGTAAGGTATGGTGCCTCGCCTTTTGTCCAAGGTGGGAGATGGATGGCAGGAGACAAATCGCTTGACCATTGTCTTCGGTTCACCTCCTCTGGGGCACCTGCCACTGGCTACAGTCGGCAGACAGGATACTGGGACAGATGGACCTTTGGTCTGACCCAGTATGGCCGTTCTTATGTTCTTATGTACGTGGATCACGTGATTCATGTAACATCACCTCAACCATTGAGTTAAATAAACAACTAAAACATCCAACTTCTGCTGCTCTGCAGTAAAATGGCTGAAGCAGCACAGAATAAAGTTAATTGCTATGGAATAATTGCCGTTTTTTGAAATTTTATTGCATTTTTATTAAATTTATGGACACCAATTTTTTTATGGACTTTATGGATACATCCAATTTCTGCTAATTTTTTATGGACTGTCTGTAAATGTACTGACAGTTGGCAAGCCTGCCGCCTGCTGTTATGCTTATAAGAAGCACACAGGATCTTTTTAGAGTGACAAGGCAAGAACGCTGCGTTTATGTAGAATTGTGGCAGATCAGTCTGCAGCCGACAGGTGTCTGGGGAAGGGGGACATTTTGGGCATTGGAGGAACCCCTTTCTGTTCCCCTGGTCAGTTCCCAGAGAGCGCAGTCCTGCAGGCTGCATAGGCAGCTGGGGCTGATCAGGGGAAGCCAGCATCAGGCTGGAGTGGAAGCACCTGGGACCAATGAAGTCCTTCCAGCTTTTCTATAAAAGGCTTTCCCCAGGCAGCAGCAGGGGAGTGGTATGGTGCCCAGAGAGAACAAGGCTGGAGGTGTGCAGACCAGACCAGACCAGACCAGACCAGACCAGACCAGACCAGACCAGACCAGACCAGACCAGACCAGACCAGACCAGACCAGACCAGACCAGACCAGCACTGGAGGAAGGTGGTGGTGGGTGAAAAGGCCAGGGAGAGAGAGCTGTCATGGGGTGGGGCAAAAAGCTCCACTGGCTCCGTCCATGCCTAGGGTCCCTGGGCCACAGCCCAGGGCAGTGGGTGGGACTGGACTCCCCCACACCACTCTCCCTGGTAGGACTGACCAACTGGGGTAGGACCGGAACAGCTTGAGGCAGGAGGAGGAAGAGAGAACCTGGCCCTACAGCCACTAGCAGCCACCACAAATTTGGACTGGCCTATGATGAACTTGGCTTAGTAGAGGGATACCCTTATCTTTGGGAAGCCCAAGGGCAACCAGGGGAGCCTCCCTGAGTCTCTGAGGCACACAAGGAGCTGCCTGGAAGTGCAGGACCCTTTAAGGACAGCACCATTATATTATATGTACATAATATACATCGTTTGCTCAGATGCACGCACGCATGCACACACCATCTTGTGGTTGCTTATAGTTACCTAAGGTTGCTCACTCCAATCCATTGGCCAGATGGATTAGAGTAGAGGAGTGTGGAGCCAGGTTCTGTTGATCCGGATCAATGCCCCCATGTTGACAAGATGAGAAGAGGAACCCAACCCTGTAGTGGTGCACACAACTTCTATAGTAACAGAGAGGAAGCTGTGCTAGTCTATACACTATCAAAACAAAAAGCAGTCAAGTAGCACTTTAAAGACTAGCAAAATAGTTTATTAGGTGAGCTTTCATGGGACAGACCCACTTCTTCAGACCAGAACAGACTCCATATTTAGGACAGAGAACCAAAAACAGTAAGCAAGGAGGGCAAATCAGAAAAAGATAATCAAGGTGAGCAAATCAGAGAGTGGAGGGGTTGGGGGAAAGGTCAAGAATTAGATTGAGCCAAGTATGCAGACGAGCCCCTATAGTGACTCAGAAAGTTCCCATCACGATTTAAACCATGTGTGAATGTGCCGAATTTGAATATAAAAGTCAGCTCATCCACTTCTCTTTCCAAAACGGTGCAATAATTCCTCTTCAGTAACACACATACCTTTAGCTCATGCTCAAAACTTTTCTGTTAGTCTATAAGGTGCCACAGGACCCTTCTTTGCTGTTACAGTCAATGGCAGTGAGTTTGATCCTTTCCCACTGCCCAGGTTTCTGTGTGACTCATCACCTACAGATGGGACGTAATCTTCATCTCTGGGTGGGTCACTGCTGCAGAGTCTAGTTCTTATTGTTCTTCAGCCACCAAGTCTTTGTTGTCCAGACAGGCTGGCTCCAGAGGGTAACTCTATAAGCATCCAAATTCACACTTCCAGGTGGCTGTCACACACACAGCCAGCACAAATGTTACAGGCTCTTACAAGCATAAAATGGAGTTTTAGGTACAATATGGAATCTGGTACAAAGCGTCTTATGAATATATAATAACCAATATAAAGGATAATACAAAGGTAGAAGGTAGTATAAAATAACAAATCTAAAGAGTAATACAAAAGATACAGGGTGATACCAAGGTACATAGTAATACAAAGTTCTATTAAAATATACCTAGCCATTTAGGGTTGCTACACTGCCTCCACCCTGCCCCAGATAATCCTCCCCCAAAAGCATGGGGCCTGAGGCAGCCTCCCCACTTTGTCCTATGAACAGGATGGCTCTGCCTGTAGGGCTTTTTTTACGTGGAGAGGATTCCATTGTTCTTTCCGTGTGAAAGTACCTCCCAAAATGGAGATTGTCACCAGTCTGTGCCTGACTCAATCCCTTTTTCAGGGCTGTACCCAGGGCCTATATGCTGGTCTGAAGGGTCACTAAGTTCCTTAGATGTGGATTGGCGCCACTGAAGGCCCACCGTCAGTTGATAGTCTCCAGGGGTAGCCGTGTTTGTGTGTGGCTTCACAAAAAACACAGACGATGTGGGTTTTACCTATGAAAGCTCATCAGTGAATACATAAAATTCTCTGTCTTTAAGGTGTTACAGGACTCCTCGGTGCTCTGGTTCACCGGACTAGAAACCCTCCTGCTGTAGGCTGCCACACCTCCTCTTGATGTCTCCCAGAAGCAAACATTTGAGATACAAGTACAGAGCTGAAGTACACTTCAAACACAGCAATGATACACACCCATGAGCAGCACAAACAGAGCGAGCGAATTGCCTGCTTTTGACAGATCCTTCCTTGGCCCACTTTAGAGTAGATTTGGTGCAAAGAGAGTAATGGATTTTCAGCCTGGTCACATCAGAATCCAGTAATATTGCACAGGGGTGAGAGCCGGTGAGCTGGGGGCTCCTTCTGGCCTTAAACCTACAGCCACAGAGCCATTTGGGCTCCTGACTTCCGTGATGTCAGGGACACTTGGTGCCTAGATGTCCCTGAGGCTGTGGGTCTGTGGCCCTGCAGGCTATGCCACCTTCAGGCCCTGCACCCAGGGGGCCCAGCTAAGGGCCTAGCAGAGCCAGCAGCAGAACTGTCTCTGTGCACAAGGGGCAGGAGGGAGGTGGGTGGGAGGCTGCACTCACAGCCGGGGCTGGGCTTTCAGAGGAGCCCAGCTGGCACCTGCTATTGCAAGTCTGCCCTTGGGGGTTGGAAGATGCATGGTAGGTGCCTGTACATGGGTGTGCTGTGTTCTGTGTGTGATGCAGACACTACAGCGTCTGTGACATCCGAGGCTGTGTTTGTTTTGAATGTTCCCAGCTGACGGGTTAAGGAAAGAACACACCCTATGTGGCAGCGCCCCAGCACTCTGGGGAACCCCTGAGGCAAGGCTGGGATAGGAAGTGCCTGCTTGCCGCAAGCAGGTAAAGGGGTGTCAGACCCACCAAGCACCTTTGCAATGGGGTAGACCTTTGCATGCAGCCTGGGAGTAGTTAATTCACCTGTATTTCAGGGAGTTGGGGCTGTGTTGAGCTGAGAGCAGGGTGTCAGTTCTTAGCTGCTGGGACCTTGGGCAAAGTCCTGTCCCTGCCCTGCTGGGAGTTCCTTGCCCTCGCCCTCTCCCAAGCCACACTGGCTCCCAGGCAGCGGGGTACAGTGGGCAGGCAGGCAGGGATATAGCAGGGGATCTCTGCAGGGCTGACAGCTGAATGGAGAGGGCAAGGCTGAGGCTGAGTTTGGTCCCTAGCAGCTCTCCCCTTAGGAAATGAGGCGCCCCATAACCCTCCCCCGGCACCAGCATCCCACCTGTGCTCTGCTGCATCTAGTCACAATTAACACATGTTGACAACCAGAAGGTCTTGGCCTCCCCTGCACTGACCCACATTCCGGCCGCAGCCATATTCTGCTGTATTGCCCCTTCACGTGGGTTTCCCTTGGCACCTGCCTGCTCCGCACTGTGCGCAGGTGTCACGTAAGGAAATGTGAAAACAGGACTCAGAGCCCGCAGCTAAGCTCTGCGGAACCTCAGGTTTGGGGGTTCCCCCCAGAGAACCCCTAGCGGGTCCCCATTTGCACCTCACCTTGGGAGCCCCAAGTCACTTCTGCAAAGCTTTGAGCCCCTGCAAGCCAGGTTGCACTTCACAGGAGAAGGCTTGGCATGAGGACCCAGACTCCACTAGCAGTGTGGCTGTGCTGAGACCCCCATTTGCAGGGACAGAGTCGTGTAATGCTCCCCACACAGGCTTGGGTGTGGGAACTAGTGATGCAGGGGATGCTGCAGCACCCTTGGGCTCCCGCTCTAATGCCCTGAATCCCAGCTGCCAGCCCTGCGTGCCTGGGGTCCCAGCTGCTGGCCCTGCACGCTGGGGGTTCTGCTGCCAGTCCTGCACATCTGGGGTCACAGCTGCCAGCCCCACGTACCAGAGTCCCAGGGGCTCAGCTGCTGGTCCTGCTGGCTGTGCATACCAGGGGCTCTGCTGCCAGTCCTGCACGCCAGGGGCTCTGCTGTCAGCCCCATGTAACAGGGTCTAGGCTGATGGCTGTGCACACCAGGGGCTCTGCTGCCATTCCCCCATGCCAGGGGCTCTGCTGCTGGCCCCACATGCCATAGTCTGGGCTGCCGGCCCTGCACACTGGGGGTTCTGCTGCCAGCCCCACACACTGCTGGCCATGCATACCGGGGGTTCTGCTGCCAGCCCCATGTGCCGGGGGTCCCAGCTGCCAGCCCCACATGCCAGGGTCTGGGCTGCTGGCCCCACACACTGGGGCTTTGCTTCTGACCTTAGCCCAGGGGGCAGAGTGTGCAGGAGGAGTAAGTGGGCTGGATTTCAGCACCCTACAGTGGGTCACTCCTCCATGTTAATGGGGTCACCAAAGCTGGCCTAGACTTGAAGAGGCTGTGGGCCAAGAGAGGGTTCAGGGGTCAGTCCCCTTCTCCTGGGGCCTTCTTTAATATTTGTTGTCAGAAGAGATATGTGCAAAGCCACCCCTTTGTGATTACTCAGAACCCTCCCTGCCAGCTGGGATGGGGCGAACAAAGGGTTAAACCCAAGGAGCCCTGACCCCTCCCTATGCAAATGAGGGCATGTGTCTTACCTGACCCAGGATGTGTGAGTAAGCGGAAGCCACTGTAAGTGGGATGGAGGGTGGTTGTGATCTTTTCACCTGTGCTGTGCAGGTGAGAGTCAGAGCTCTGAGCTGCTAGGAGCCTCCGCCAGATTCACTCGCCTTGGGTATGTAATAACAGGCCTCTTCTTACTGCTGCCCCATAGGAGAGCTTCTCAGAGTGGGGCACAGGTGCAGAGGCATTGGCTTTGTGTTGGCTATGGGGCTGCTGGGAAGTGAACAGTGTGGCACGCAGCAGGTGGCCTGGCGGGGTGTGTGCAGCTGGCTCCTGACTCATTTGCCCCCTTGGCCCAGGCTGGGCATGAAGGAAGCAGTGTTCTCCCTTCTCAGCTTCTCTGTAGCCTTGAAGGAGGAAGAGCAGCTGTGAGAAATGCCGGCCCGGCCCAGCCCGGCCCAGCCCAGCCCCTCTGCTGTCAGGCAGGCATGTCCAGGTGCCACACACTGGCCCTGCTGGGGCTGGAGTAGAGGTGCCCGGGTACACTGCTACACACTGGGACAGGCCTGTGGAAAGGGGAGGTGTGTTCCAGCCTAGCACCTGGGGATGTCACAAGCCACCACTCATTCTACGTATCGAAGGTGTAGCCGTGTTAGTCTGGATCTGTAACAGCAATGAAGGGTCCTGTGGCACCTTATAGACTAACAGAAAAGTTTTGAGCATGAGCTTTTGTGAGCACAGACTCGCTTCATATCTGATGAAGTGAGTCTGTGCTCACAAAAGCTCATGCTCAAAACTTTTCTGTTAGTCTGTAAGGTGCCACAGGACCCTTCATTGCTGTCGCTCATTCTAAGGGGCAATCCAGAATGCCTGGCCCAGTGGCAGAGCAGTAAGGGTTGAAATGCCCTCTTCCCTCTGGCTGTGTGTACTGCCAAAACAGTGGCTCTGCTGCTGAAAGCCCAGGATACAGGGATTTGTTCACTTAAAGGCATAGATGTAAGAACAGCTCTCTTGCATGTGTCCTTGTATGCACCCTGTTCCCATGTGTTGCACATTTTTTAATGGGTGGAAACTCAGCCTGATTCTCTTCTCTCATGCCTTGATGCGGTTGCAACAAAATGCTCTAAGGAGAATGCTGCTATTTAGGTGAGGGTCCCTCTGTCAGCCATATCGAGGGCTGGGAATGGGCGTTGCTGCCGGCTCAATAGTGGTAAGAGGAGACAGATCCAGATGTGGCTTTGTGCTCACTAAAAAGAGGCTCCCATAGTGGGGCTGAAGAAGGATCTGAGGCATCCAATGGAGCTCTGACTCTCAGCAGCAGCAGCCTGAGTCAAGGACATGTCAGGGACACTCACCAAGTGTGTCAAGTAGGTTCATCCAGTGGGCTTGGGAGCCCCCTGGTTGTTGCTTGTGTCCCCTGTGTGGTTCTATGTTAGCCGGAAGGCCAGGGGAACTCCGGGTTTGTTTGGAATCTAGATGTGGGATCTCAAAATGGCCCAGACCTGTTGGGGGCACCCAGCCTCCACAGCTGGCACCACAGTCACTGCGGGGGGGGGGGGGGGGGGACAGGGGCTGACTCACCTGCTAATTACAGTCCCCTGTTACCCAGCCTCCTGCACTTGCTGCTGCTTCTAGGAAAGGGGGTTGGAGAAGGCCCACTCCCATAACCTGGGAGGGGCCTTGGCAGTCTCAGGAACTGCAGGGAGGGTAACCAGCACTGGAGGAGAGAGGTAGCTCTGGAGCCACCCTGCCAGGAGAAGCAGCATGGGCTGCAGGGAAGGGGGACCCCTGGAGCCCCCATTTCCTCCAGGACCAGGTGGAGCAGCATCAGCCTGGCTGGAAGAGGTCCCTGGGCCCCCCCAGTCTGGAGGAGCAGTGACAGCAGAGGAAGGCAGACGTGTCTCACCCATGGCAGTAGTGAAAGGCCTGTGGCTCGAGTGGGGTTCGGGTTCACTGGGCTACTTGCCAGGGCCCTGTTTTCATGTCACCCCAAAACCTTCATGCTCTGGCTCCCTCCTGTAGAGCAGGCTGGGCACCGGGATGCTTTGCTGGGCTCAGGGAGCACCCCAGAGCCAACACCACCCTCTGCTAGTGGCTGTAGGGCCTGGTGCTTGCGGCTGGGCACCATGAGATTCAGGCACAAGCTGAGCAATTCTGCCTTTACCCAGGTCAGGGAAGCCGTCCCCCATGGGCTCAGTGGGGTCAGCTTGCATAGGAGGGAGGTTGGGGGGTTGGGCAGCAGGGCTCAGCTAGCGGGGCGTTTGGTACAATCCCCCCGGCGCTTGTCTCTTGGGAGTCCAGAGTCCAGTCAGATGACCCTGGCAGGGCTTGTGTGGAAAGCCTATGTGGCTCAACTGTTCTCGCCGGTCTCCCAGCTCACGGGCACAGCTCAGAGCAAAGAGCCGGGCTAGGGAACCAAGACCACGACACCCTTGTGAGAACACATGCTGCACCCCATGGGTGTGTACCAGCTCTGGACAGTCCCTGCACCCTGCTGGGTGCCACCTAGTCCTCTTGCTCCCCAACTCTGCTGCTCCATCTGCACTATAAAGGGCCCTGGGATCCAGCACACCACGGCCAGATCAGCCTTCTAAACTGGCTGCCAGGCCCGGGCCTGGGCCTGCCTTGTGAGAGCACCGCACCAAGCCCACATTGGCTGGCGTGAAGCTCCAACCGGCAGCTGCTCCTCCCCAGGTGAGGGGCTGTGGGGTGGCTGTGCTCTTGTGACTGTTTTATAGGGCCAAACGCAGAGCATATGTGACCAGGGGAAGTTTGGCTGGGAGTGGGGTGGGGGGGAGAGCACAGCTGTCCCCCTCCAGCATGAAAAGCCAGGCCCTGTTCCTTAGGGGGTGGCAGCACCGGGACCAGGCATTATCCTGGGTCACCTTTCCTGCTTCCCTCCAGCCCTGCCCACTGAGGCAGGCAGGGCTGTTTGTCCTAAGAGCTCCAGGCTCCTGGTTGTGCCTCCTCCCTGACTGGAGACAGCTGGGCCTTGCCGCAGGAGGGCTGAGTGCTCACAGCGGTAGCTGAAAGTGGTGTTTGCTGGGAGGGCTCAGCACTGCTTGGAAAACAGGCGCTGGGTGGCTGTGGTGGGCACTGGGAGTAGAGGCCCCTGCAATCTGTGGCTGTGTTGCCTTGGCTCGCCTTGTGCCTCGGCATGCAGTGGGGGAGCATGACCTCCCCAGGGGCCAGCGGGGGAGCTCCAGAGGGATTGCACAGTCCTTGGTTCCTGTGGCCAGGAGCACTGCAGAAAAGCGGGGAGAGTGCATACAGCATTCAGGGGCATGCAGTAAACAAGGCCTGGAGCTGCGTAGGGAATGAGGAGGCTAAGAAGAACTAACCGTTTACTCTCTAATCCACTGGGGCCTGAATGAGGTCAGAGTCCCATGGGGCAAAGAACCGTCTGGGATTAGGAACTGTACCCTGAAGAACATGAGCCCAAATTAAGGAAGCGCAGGTCACCTGAACTCTGGCATTTCCTGTCGTTGAAGCAACTGTGCAACTTGAACGTTGATTTCCCTTTGTACTCTAACCCGGCTATGTGTGGCTTCTTTGCAATTTCAGTGCCATACACTGTGCAGGAATAGAATGGTTTCAGATGCTTCTCAGGAAGTCTGGCTTGTCTGCAAGCATAGATCAGCTTTCCCATGCCTGCATCTTAAGTTCAGTTCATCTGCCATGCTCCTCACTGTACTGTGTGTTTGTAAAGTCTCTCCTGCAGCCAGGGATGGCTTTGGCTTAAATCTGGTTTCCCTGTCTTTGCTGCTTAGACCCAATGGCTGCTTCTGCTAATCCTGGCTGTCAGTGCTGTGATTCCGCATGCCAGCGAGACAATGCAGCGGCTCGGAAATCTGCATTCACAATTGCTGACAAAATGAGCCCTGTGCTGTCTGAACCTCTGAAGTGACCTGTGTATTTATGTGGCCTGACCCCAAGGACCTTGTGTGCTGCTTTTGCACTGATTCCTTACACACTGTGGGGAGCAAAACCTGTGAAACAGCTGTGGGATCATACCAAACCCTTAAAAAAATAGGCCTTAGCTGCCAGCCCTCTCTAAGGGGATTAAAATAGAAGATAAGAGTTTGAACCTTTTTTATCCGGCAACATCTGCAATTTGGTGTGATTTCAGTTAGCCGGACGACCACTCATCATGGGTGTGGCCAAGTTTCTCACAGTCCTGTAAAGTTTGTTTACAGCCACCAGTCCTGGCTGTCTGTATTCTGTGCTGTTATTTAGCTGTAATTTATCCCTCAATATCTCCTAAGTGCCTGCTAAGCAGTGGCAGTGTCTGTAATGTTGCTAGATGATATTGAAATTCTGTAGTTACCTGGCCCAGAATCAGCTCAACCCAAAAGCATGTGCCTAACCTGAAGCGTGAGCCCTCTTGAATGTAGCGGGGCTGTTCCTCTGCTTAACACTGTGCAGGTACTTAATATTGGGCTTGAGAAAAGTTCTGCAAAAGCGAGAACTTTCAGTCATGTGGGTTGTTCCATCCCCCACGTCATTTCCTACAGGGTCGTGTCCACATTCTTATTGGAATTTTTCTGCAGCTATTGTGCTCCCTAGGATTTACTTTGGAGCCTCGTGGGAGGAGCTGAATACATGGAACAACTAGTGAGGGGAAAAAACAGGAAAGGGGGACAGGTCAGAGGTTCGAAATGAGGGATGCAGAGGGGGTGGAGGTTAGGTTAGGTCCATCAATGGCTATTAGCCAGGATAGGAAGGGATGGAGTCCCTGGCTGATGTTTGCCAGTGGCTGGAAATGGGTGACAGGGGAGGGATCAGTTGATAATTATCTGTTCTGTTCACTCTCTGGGGCACCTGGCATTAGCTGCTGTCGGAAGACAGGACACTGGGCTAGATGGACTTTTGGTCTGACCCAGTGTGGCCATTTTTATGTAAGTGGTACAGGAGCCACTGCATGGTACAACAAGAAGTCCTGTGGCACCTTATAGACCAACAGATATTTTGGAGCATAAACTTTTGTGGGCAAAGAACTTTTCTCGAGCCCAATATTAAGCATCTGCACAGTGTTAAGCATGGGAACAGCCCCACTACATTCAAGAGGACTAGTGTTTCAGGTTAGGCACATGCTCTGGGGCTGGGCTGACTCAGGGCCAGGTAACCACAGTTCAGTATCATCTAACAGAATTACTGACACTTCTACTGCTTACTGGGCTCTGAGAAGACATGCAGGGATAAATTACAGCTTTGCCCATGAAAACTTTTGCTCCAAAATATCTGTTAGTCTGTAAGGTACCACAGGCCTTCTTGTTGTTTTTGAAGATAGACTAACTTGGCTCCCTGTCTGGTACTTGTCTCCATGGGACAGTGAGCCACCCGAGCTGTGTGGGTTACCCAGGTCTCCTGCTGGGGTGCTGTGCTCAGGGAGATGTGGCTTTCTGAAAGTCTGAGAGCTTTGCTGGCTCTTGAGAATCTGTTCAGCATTTTCAGCCAGTGGTTGCTCACTGCTAAAGCAGAGAGCGGGAGTGAAGTCACACCCTTGCATGGCCAGAGCCTCTCCAAGAGGTAATACTGTCTGGTTTCTCTTTAACCAAACAACCGCATTGAGGCTTTGTCTACACTTGGGAGTTTAAAAGGCAGCTGCGGCATGGCAGTGTGGTCACAGCACCAACACTGGGCAAGCTCTTCCAGGGCTCCAGCTAAACACCCTCCACAAGGGGAGCAGCTGACAGTGCTGGGAACCTGTTTACGCTGGTGTTTTACTATGATTTCACTTGATGTGTTTGGGGGGGGACGTATTTCTCACAATGGTGAGTGAAAAAGTTACCGTGTGGCAAGTGGCTGTGTAGACAGGCCGTTAGTTTCCAATGGGAACTTTGTTCACTGTAACCCGGCCTCCTGGTGCACAGAGCTAGGAGTGCAGTAGGTCCAGGCTCCAGGGAGATTGGCTAGTGTTCTGGCACAATCAGGAAGGGAGGTGAGCACTGCAGGTGTTCTGGGTACTGGTGAACTTCTGTGACCACATGCATTTCCAGGTGCTGGTGGATTCCCTCAGGAGGGCTGCCAGGAACAAGCTGCCACCCCTGTGGGAACCAGGACTGCAAAAGCTGGCCAACGCCACCCCTGTTTCTAACCCAGCCCCTAGGGCAGCTGCAACGCCATGAAGCGTTCAGGGGTAACTGCTCTGTGAATCTCCTCACACACAGTACTAGGGCCGCTCCTCACCAGACACAATGGCAGTGTGCACGCCCTGCCCTGCAGACCAGGCAGGGCTGTGTCTTTGGGCTGCAGGCTTGCTGCCACCCCTCTGCAGTTGGTTTGTCCATTGTAGCTGGATGTGTTGCTCCTCACAGGACCTAATGTTTAAGGAAGGGTTCATCTTTAATCCTGGCTGACAAAGCTTTCAAATTTGCAATTTATCTAAAACTTATTTTATTTATCTTTTATATTTTTCATGGTGCCCCTACATTACCCTTGCAGACCCCCAGGGATCCATGGACTCCAGGTTGGGCACCACTACTGTGGGGACTCCAGGCTGGATGCTGACCTTGATGGGCTGCATCTTCCCCTGCAGCTGAGCCAAGCCCCTTCGGGTGCTTTGTGGCCACGGTTTTTGCTCCGTTCTTTGCCAGTCCTTTGTGTGGTGTTCATCATCCCCTCCCTCCCTGGAGGTGGGAATTTAACTGCCTCCCCACCCTGAGACGAAAGCCTGAGTCCTGAGGACAGCAACCCTTTAAGGGAGGCTGAGGGCTGGTTCCTCCCCTCAGCTTGCCCTGGTCTAAGAAGTTCCTGCGCCCATCTTGGCCCCCCGCAAGGCGAGCGAGCGTTCTGCTGCCAGACTGCAAGACAGTGTCAACAAATAGCTAATTCTGCATCTCTTGAACTTTGTGTAACTACGGCAACCCTTCCGCCCCCAAACCCCAACAGGAAACCGATGAAAGGCTCAGGCCCATATCAGGACAGGTTTGGGGAAGTCTCTTTCTTCTCTCGATTGGCCTCTTGCTACGGTCCAGTTGCCTCTGCTCTGCTGCTGTGACACTCCTGCCTGCTGGAACACCCTGCTCGTGCCTCTCCGTGGGCCTGGGGCCCACCAGATGGCTTCCCGGGCCCCTAAAGCGCTGCCCAGGTCTCGGAACAGGGTCTTGCGTTTGTTCAGCTCGTCCCAGGTGCGGAAGTGTAATCCTCGCCAGCCGGGGAGAGTAACTGTTGTGTAGGGGCTGAGGGCTGGGCGCAGCATCCTGCTACTCAGGTGGGCATGGTGCCCTGGTGTGGGGCTCTGGGGGTCATGTTCAGGAAATGGCCCTAGGTCTGGGCCATGGGACTCGGGTGGCATAGCAGTGGGCTCAGCAACTAACCCCAGGTGCTGGTGTAGTTTGTCTCCACCACCGAATAGGGGGAGAAAGAAGAAGCAGGCAGCATGTTGGTAAATATAGCCAGCGGCACTGAGGCGGGCGCTGTGCAAATGGGGCCCAGAGAGAAGTATTGTCTGCGTTGTAAAATGAGCTTCAACTGGGCAGCTTCAGCCCAAGGTACAGAGCGCCAAGGGAGGAGGGGCGGGCAGCAGTGACTGCGGTGGGGTCCTGTCTGCTCAGGAGCTGCTCTGCCGGTGGGGAAATGAGGCAGCTGCCACGGGCTGCAGAGTTGCAGGTGGGTGACACTGAGCGCTGGATTGGTGACATTTGCAGAGCCGCTGGAACCCCTGCGGGACACTGGACACCTCTCTCAGATCAGAGGGGCCACCAGGCCAACCCGGGCTGACTGGCAGTGCTCAGTTCCGGTTTGGCCCAGCTGCCGTTCAGTCACACAGGAGGAGGGGCTGAGCCAAGGGAAGGGGCCATGGCATTATGCCTGAGTCAGGTGCCAAGGGGGGCACCTGAGACCCCCAGAGCCCTAACACCCCACCCCCGCTGCCCCGCACTGCTGAGTTCAGGTTCTCATACGTGGGGTGAAGATTCCAGCCCCAGGGAGTATTCTGCCTAGAGTGGCAGGCTGAGTGTGCTGTAGAAGATGAGGACAGAGGTCTGGGGGTTGGGAGAGGACTTGGTTTCTGTTCCTGGCTCTGTCTGGCTGAGTCTGAGCCAGTCACCTCCATGCTCAGTGCCTCAGGGGCCTTGCCTGGCCTGTGGCTGGCTCTGTAGGGTAGGCATCCTCCTGCACTCTCCCAGCAGGGCCCTGATCCTGGCCAGGGCCTTCCCATGCCCTGCCATACAAAGGAGATAATGACTAGGGACTTGGTGCTCTATTTGGACTTGTCCATGCAGACACCTGTACCTAAGCTGACCCTTCCTGAGAGCAGCCCTGCCTGGTGTGGACTTGCAAGGCCACTTGCTGTGCAGTGACCCCAGAATGCAGTGGCCTCATGGCTGGCCTCCTCTTTCTCGAGAGTGGTGCATACTGGGGAGATGGGCGTGGGGTGAGGTGAGGCAGTCAGAACAGCGGTCAGGGGGCTCTGTGTGAATCTTTGTCCTCATGACAGCACCAATAACACAGACAGTCTTACACTTGCCGAGATTGAAAGGTGAAAACAATGATTTGTGCCTCAATGGCATGGTTCCTTTGGGCTTGTGACGGTGCATTGCCTGAGCCGGTTAGTTTCCTGGTGCAGCCAGTGAGCTTGTCTGCCCTTCGCTCAGGCAACCCTTAGAAATGTCATGAGGTGGCAGGGGGCAGTTTGGTCTTTCTTTGGTGGGAAAGTTTAAAATGTCCTGCGATTTCAATGGGACTTGATCAGATCTCAGCTTTTTGAAAGCTTTGTTAGTGTCCTGAGCTTGTGCCTTACCTGACTTCCCAGAGGGAACCAGACCATGTTCATGTTCCATTCCATTGGGCCAGGATGTCTAAACTTGGGTGGCTAAATCTAGCTATTGAAGGAAGCATCTTTGTTAGGCCAGCTGGCTCCAGAAAGGTTATCCTGGTTTAACTGCAGTTGTGCGTGTTGGTTGGCCAGGTTTTCTAATTCAGTTTGGTTGAAGCCTGTACAAATACAAGAGGATGCTGGCAATGCCCAGTCTGTTGCGTGAACACCTCACAATACTCTCTCTCCTCCATGAGGCGAGGCAGGGCTGCTTCCCCCCTCGTGCGGCTGGGAGCTGAGAGAGATTAAGTGGCTTGCCCAAGGTCCCACAGTCTGTGGCAGGGAAGGGAACTGCCTTCACCTCTGTCTGTGCTGCCCCTCATTTCCTTGCTGAGGATAAACCTGGTTCTAGGAGCTGGACCAGGGTGTTTGTTGTGGGCAATGCACTGCTTGTACACAGCTGTAGCTCAGGGGCAAGTGTGCCCTGAAGTTTTTGCCTGGATGCTGACAGGAGTGGTTCGCTGATGGCTTTCTCTGTGCCCACAGCAGGGTGGGGTATGGCCATTTTTGTCCCGAGACGTATGAAACATGCTGCCGCAACAATGGCCCCGTCAGGTGGAGGGGTCGGCCAGACAAAGCGAAGGGCTTCCTCACCAGCCACGCTGCTGGCTCCCAGCCACTTTCCCCTCCTCCAGACCCCTCTTCCGGGTGTTCTGAGCAGCTCTCCTGGCTCAAGCCCATGAGGACGGCTGTGCTGAGCTGGGGTAGCCAGACTGCAGCGTGCTCTGGCAGTGCATCTCCAGCCTGGGGGGCAGGCAAAGTGGGCATGGATCTAGTAGTGCCCATGGGACGGGTCAGGTGGAGGGCTGGTTGCTTGGCATGGGGGCGGGGGTGGACGAATGCCTTGGCAGTGCACCGGTCTCCAGCTCTCTTTTTCCATCTGTCAGCAAAATAAATGTTATGTGCACTGAAGCATGTGTGGCAGTACACCAGCAATAGACACTCAGGCTGCCGGCTGTGGGCTAATCAGCTGAGTGGCACCTAGATCTTACCAGAGAACAGGGGCTGTGAGGGAGGGCTCCTGAGCTGTGTGGGTGGGGCTATCCTAGAAGGCACCTGGTATAATGTGGGGAGGAGAGCAAAACCTGGCATGCTCCCCAGGCGTGTTTTATGGAGACGAGGATGCTTTTCAAACCCTGATTTCCAGGAGTCCCGTGAGATCTCAGTTCTGTTGACATCACGTCTAGCCCTGGTGGTGGCAGACGAAAGCTAGAACATGTGGCACTGCCCTGTGGGTGGGCTCGAAGCCCAGAAGGGCCCTGGGTCCCAGTATTTACTTTCTAAACTCAGGACCCTTGGGGTGTGCCTTGTGACTCTGGGACATGTGGAGCTAGAAGCTCTGGGAGGGAGCCTGGCCTGGTAGCCAGAATCCCACTGTGAGTTCCTTTGGCCCTTTTCCCCAATGCGGCCGGCAGTGTCTGATGGTGCCACCGGAATGCTGAGCTGTCACTCCCCCACCCGCACCCGTGACCCCCCCGCCCACCTCTGCCATCCCACCTCCAGGCTGACACTGCTGGCTGCCTAACACCTGTGGTCCTGCTCTCTCCCAGGTCTGCACGGAGGAGCCGAGCCCTGTCCCAGTGTATGTGAATGTACAGGAACTCCGGCAGCAGGTGGCAGCCACTGACCCATCCCTTTCCCAACGCTGCCCCAGCAGTGTCCTGGCAGACTGGGAGACCCACACGGACCAGGGCAGTGGGCACTTGTTCTACTACAACCCTCTGACGGGCGAGACCACCTGGGACTCCCCATTTGAGCGCCTGGCAGATGGAGTGAGTCCGGCTCCCTCTCCCTCGCCGGCTCTCGCCCCCAGCCCCGCAGCAGCAGAGTGGGGCCAGTATGTGGACGAAGCCAGCGGCCAGGTGTTCTTCTATAATTCGGTAACAGGTGAGACATCGTGGGAGCCAC
Source organism: Carettochelys insculpta (assembly GCF_033958435.1). NCBI lineage: Eukaryota > Metazoa > Chordata > Testudines > Carettochelyidae > Carettochelys > Carettochelys insculpta. Next base: position 16,777,295 of record NC_134164.1, read on the forward strand.
CCCTGGCTGCGGATGAGCCTTGTGCCCAGGAGATGCAGCCTGCAGTTGCACCGTACAGACCCATGGACCAGAGGGTGAGTGGCTGGAGGAGCAGGAGGCAGTCCACCAGCTGGATGGCCCAGGAGGGGGATCCGGTTGCTCTGGGAAGAGGCAGGGAGCTGGGTTTGGGGAGGGGCAGCAAGGAAAAGGGCTGACCAGGCAGGGTGGGTTCTCTGCAGCGGGCTGGGGAATGGGGCAGTGTTGGGGATCCAGGGGTGCATGGGAGACTCCTGCTGTGTCCTCTCCTCTCCATGGTGGGGGGAGGGTGTCAGGGAAGCGCACCTAGGAGGGCTTCAGCGGAGGTGGAGCTGTGAATGGAGCTGATGTCTCTCTTGTCAGCCACCCACTCCAGAAACGGACTATCCGGACCTGTTCCCCGAGGAGCTGGACAGTTACCCAGAGGAGGACTATTCCCCGGTGGGCTCCTACGAGCAGGGTGCCTCCTCTTACCGCCCACCAGGGAGATCGCCCAGGCACTCGGGGGAGTTGAGCCCCTCTCCAGGCTGGTACAGCCAGAACAGCTTCGAGGGACAAGCCTTCTACCCTGACCCCTATGGCTCAGACGCGGTATGCTGTCCGCGAAGCGGGGGTTCACCTGCCCCAGTGATTCAAAAGGGCCTGAAGCTCCTGCTGCTTCTGCTACTGCAGGAGCAGTGAGAGCTGGAGCCCTGGGCACCACTCTGGGGGCTCTGAGGGCTGCAGGTGATAGTGCAGCACACTAAGGTCTGGGGGTGCTCAGGTTGGCTGCCCTTGCCCCGCCCCTCCTGTCTGGGGCCCCACCCTTCCAGGGAACCCAGAGCCAGCCCCTCCACACATCCCTGGCCTAGGAGCATGGCAAGGAGCTGCCAGGAATGTGTTTGTGGACTTTGAGGCCACAAAGGACCATGCTAAGCCTCCCCTGTGGCCTGCACGGCCAGCCCAGCTCAGAGAGCCTTCCCTGGCTTCCCGATGGTGCAAGAGCAGTGGCGATGCCCTGGCGCTGGGGGCCCCTGCACTGGGGGTGTACGAACCAAATGTGGGCCCTGCCCTAGGGAGCGGAGCGCCAGGTGTTGGGCTCCACTGACCAGGGGTTCTGCACCCCAGCACACACCCCTGCACAAACCCTGGTTCACCCCAGGGCAACCAGTCAGTGCTGCATACCTAGGGCAGCTCTTATCAGGTTTGCTTGTCAGCTCCTGCACTCAGTGAGGGAGCAGAGAGCGATTTGCTGCAGGCAGCAGAGCAAGGCCAGAGGATACACAGGAGGTGCCAGGGAAATGGAAGATAGCATGGTCCTACAGGCAGGGCACTGGCCTGGCATGCAGCAGACCTGGGCTTTGTTCCCAGCTCTGCCCCCAGCTGCTCTGTCCCCTGTCCCCACAAGTCTCGTGTTCAGAGGAAGTTCTCTGCTGCCCCTTAGTGCGTACAGCTCCTAGTGCGACAGGCTTTGCTGGCTGGCACTGGGCGCTTGTGGTAAGTACGGTGTGTAACTGGCTGGTGTCTGCTCTCAGCTCTCTGTGCCAGGTGGCCACCGGCGAGCCAGCAGTGGGTCCAGCCAGGACAGCAGCTCCTTTGCCAGCTGGCAGAGCAACATCCCGGTGCTGCTCCTCCAGAGAGAGGAGAAGGTGAGGGAGAGGCCTGGACTCATTTGGCTGGTGGGTGACCTCCGCTGGGTCCCGAGCAGAGTGTGCACCTGTGCTCGCGCCTTTGGTTCCAGCAGCAGATCTACCCTCAGCTCTGCCCTTTGGCACCGTCCCAAGCAGGGGCTGTTCACCTGCCAGGGTCCCGGGTGGGGAGGTGTGGGGAAGTGGCAGGTGCTGCAGCCTGTGCCTGACCTGATGCACGTGGGCCCCATGGTGGGTGTAGGGGGCATGCCCATGGGCTTAGACCTTCCTGGGACAGGCTTGGGGGCGAGCTGTTTGCCTGATGAGTTGTGATCTAGATGCCCGGCTGGAAATTCATAGGAATGTCCTGGGTGCTTATTGGGCTCAGGGCTGAACTGCTTCTGGGGGTTGGGGCTGTTAGATTTTGTGGGTGTCCCAAGACTCTGGCATGGGGCCAAAACTGAGGGGTTCTGAGTGTGGGTGGGCCTGGGTATTGAGGCAAGAGGGTAGGAATGGGAGGGGTCGAGGGCACCGACTGGAAGTGGAGGCTCTGGGGCGGGGGGCAGGGATGAGGCCTTTGGGGTGCAGGAGACAGCTCCAGGCTGGAGCCAAGGGGTTTGTAGTGTGGGAGGGGGCTCAGGACAGCAGGGTGGGGTGGGGGTGCTGGAGGGAGCTCAGGGCCAAAAGCAGGGTCTGGGAGGGGGATGGGGTACTGATTGGCCTCGGGGCTGGGGCATAGCACTTGCCTGGGGCAGCTCCCATCTGTGGGGATCAGGTGGCTCAGCACAGCCCGTGCTGCTCTGTGCTCACCTGTGGGCCCCACACTCCAATGGGTAAGGGGGCCCTGCAAAAAGATCTGGACTACTGTCAGCCTGGAGATCTTTTGCAGGGTCCCCTTAGCTGGAGGCCCTGTGCTGCAGCACATAAGGCTCCTGCATTAATCTGGGCTAGGTGGGAGGATGGCGTCCTGGTCCCCCCTAGGATGGTGTGCTGGGGCCGCTCCAGCAGGGGTGCCGAAGACAAGCTGTGTGAAAGGCGATTTCCCTGGGGAAATGCTCGCAGGATGGAGTTAAACCCCGACCTGTCTTTGTCTCTCAGCTGAAAAGCCTGGAGAAGGCTGGAGTTCTGTACCGGACAAAAACAGTTGATAAAGGGAAGCGATTACGGTAAGAGAATCTCTGTGTGGCGAGAAGCACCTGGGCAGGTCCCTGATGCGCTGGCGTTCCACAGACTCAATGCTGGGGAATTCATGGTCTAACCCACTGGGTCTGCTCCAGATCCCCAGGGCAGAGGGGATCACTATGGTGATCCCATCTGACCCTGGGTAGCCTAGGCCAGAGACTGGCTTCATGATAAATCGCTGAGCAGAGCTGCTCGAGAAACAGCCAACTTGGATCCCAGCAGTCTGGTGGCTTCTCCATCATGGACAGCCCTTGGTGACTTGTTCTGATGGTTAATTACCCTCTCTGTTAAACAGTTACACCTATTTCCAGTCAGACTCCTTATGTTCTTATGATTCCGTCTAACCTCAGCACACAATGCTGGATTCCCTCCTGGACTGAAAGCCTGTTGTTAATTACATGCTCCCCACATAGGCACTGACAGACCCTGATCAACACCCTCTGCTTTAACCTTCTCCTTGTTCAGCTGCATAAATGGAGTTTCTGGAGCCTATAATAAGGCTAAACCCCGAGCTCTCATCCCTGGTGATGGACCCCCCCCCCAGCACAGAGCCACAGGCTGGTTGTAAGCCCCTGCCTCTCGTCTTCCTGGCAGTGCATTGTTCAGCCAGAGCTCTCGAAAGCCAAATGAAACTTTGGGATCACCTGGTCTGACTTCTGGCATAACTCCAGCCCAAGATTTCCACCAGCTCCCTATCACATGACACTGCTGCCCAGGAATGAGATGTCTGCAGCAGGGGTCCCGCTAATTCTTTTCCATCTGGGCAGAATACATTTTATGTGCACCCAGGCATGTGTGGGTGTGCACGACCCCCTATAGGAGCATGCTGCTGGCTGAGGGTGTTGTGGGTGCTCTGCTTATTGGTTGGGTGTGTTGGAATCTCTCCTCGCAGCTGCCCAAGCACTCAACTACCAGGGAACACTGGTCTGTAGCCAGGTGCTCAGCCCCATTCTGACCCCACACACACTGGCATCTGTTCCACTCCAAGTGTCTGAGAAACAGCCGATCAAATCTGTTTGGGGGTAGGGAGGGGAGGGAGCTGGCATTAGCCGCTGATACTTAGGAAGCAAAAGAATAACTCTGCCAGTGAGGGATGTAGTGCATGCGCGCTGGGCCGTCTGCTCCTCTGGAGGGAGCTTGTGATGTTGCTGTGGCCTGAGAGAACATTGCTTTCCCCCAGGCTTGTGCAGGGCAGGGCTGACTGGAGGACTGGACCAAAAGAAATCTGATGAGGTTCAACAAAGAAGTGCAGAGTTCTGCACTTGGGACAGAAGAATACCAAGCGTTGTTACAGGCTGGGGACCGACTGGCTAATTAGCAGTGCAGCAGAAAAGGACTTGGAGATTACAGTGGATGGGAGGTTGAATATGAGTCAACGGTGTGCCCTTGTAGCCAAGAAGGCTGGTGGCATATTGGGGTGCATTAGGAGAACCATTTCCAGCAGATCTGGAGAATTTATTATTCCCCTCAACTCTGTACTGCTGACGTCACATGTGGAGTATTGCGTCCCATTCTGCTCCCCAGTGTAGAAAGGATTTGGATGCACTGGAGCAGGTCCAGGGAAGGGCAACGAAAATGATTAAGAGGCTGGAGCACATGACTTAAGAGGAGAAGCTGAGGGACTTGGGCTTATTTAGTTTGCAGAAAAGAAGAGTGAGAGTCAGTCTGATAGCAGCCTTCCCCTTCCAGAAGGGGAGCTCTAAAGAGGATGGAAAGAGGCTGTTCTCAGTGGTGCCAGATGGCAGAACAAGGAACAGGAGGTGTAGCCTGGATATTAGGAAAAACTATTTCACCAGGAGGGTGGCGAAGCACTGGAATGGGTTGCCTAGACAGGTGGTGGAATCTCCATCCCTAGAGGTTTTTAAGTCCCAGATTGACAAAGCCCTGGCTGTGATGATTTAGTTGGGATTGGTCCTGCTTTGGGCTGGGGGCTGGACTAGATGACCTGAGGTCCCTTCCAGCCCTAGGATTCTGTGATTCTATTTTATGTCTGGGATGGCTCAGGGGTATCCAGCTGCATCTTGATCAGTTGTTAAAGGGAGCTGTGTCCCTAACAAGCTGTTTGTGTTCATGCTACTGAGGCTGGAGGGGAAGGCATTCACCCTGTCAGATGACCTGTGTGATATCGGGCTAGTCACTCAGGATGACTCGTGTTGCAATCAGGTGGACACAGATCCAGCTAGCAGTGATGCTGTGGCAGTGTGTTCTCCAGTGCTGGCTGGCCCCTCATGCCAGCACTCAAGATCCCAGCTGTGGCATACTGCCAGTGTGGGCTGTTCTGCTCCAGGCTGCGCTGAGCTAGCTGGGTCTCTCTGCCCCCCTGGGAATGTTCAGTTTTCAAGTGAGGGGGACTGAGAAGACCCTATGCTAGGGCAGGCCACACTAAGAAAGCCTCAACCAGCTTTGCCCTGTGTTGCTGCCACAATTTTGATGCATTCTGCAAATCTCTCTGCCCCAGCAAGGTCCAGCTGCCATCCAAGAAGGCACTGAGGGGGGATTTGCTCTCCTGCTCTGGCCCTAATACACTACTGTCCCAGCCCCCACAGGTCAAAGCATCCCTGGGGCTGCCTAGGGCCAATTCCCTGGGACAAGCTCTGTGCAGGTGGTTGTTGTCACTGCTGTTCTCCTGGGCACATATCCCAGTGCTGCTTCAGCCCCTATGTATCCTGCCCCAATGGGGTGTGGCAGGCTGCTAAACTGTGCTTGGTTAGAGCCATGGCTCTGCTACCCTGAGGCTGGTAACCTGCCTTGCAGCGGTGAGGACAGAGGCTAAGCTGGCAGCCCTCCAATGCATTCCCCCATGCGTCCAGGACACAGAATCGTGGAAGGGTTCAGCAAAACACAGAACTGGGGGCTGCCCCCCAGGCATACTGGCAACTTGCAGTGGGGAGCACACCTGCTGAGGACCCAGTGATGGTGGCAGGTGCCCAGAGGCTGTGCCAGTCCCCCAGGCTTGCTCTGCAATATACAGTGTCTGTCCCAGTGCTGCTCTGGGGACTCACTGCTGGCTGAAGTGAGTGCTCTGGGCAGACCTGGGGGGTGGGGTGCCAGACCCTAGTGCAGCCCCAGGCTGTTCAGCAGGAGGTCACATGAGATGAGAGTGGTTCCTTCCTGCTTTGAGATCCGTGCGTCTCTGCTACAAGCATTCGTGTTTGGAGCAAAACTTGCCAGGAGCTTGCAGTAGGGTGCAGGGTTCTGCAGACAATGTGCATGTGGGGCTAGCTGCCCAGCATCCCAGAAAGCAAAGGGCTCCCCACTGCACCCCAGTAACATTTTTATTTCTCCCTGTGTGTGGCTCTGCATGCGAGCAGGAGGGTGTGGGACTGCTAGGCACTGAGAGGACTGGTGCCTACTTGGGAAGGGAGGAGGCCCCTGAAGGAAGGGGCTTGTGTACACGGCAGCTTCCCACCCCCAGCCCAGCAGCATGAGAGCAGGGTCCTGCCAGCATGGCCAGCACCTGGGTTTAATTCTGACCTCTCTGTTTCTCCCACAGGAAGAACTGGAGCTCATCCTGGACTGTCCTGGAGGGTGGCGTCCTGACCTTCTTTAAGGAGTCGAAGCATTTGTCCTCTGGCAGCTTGGTGAGTTGCACACAATCTTAGATGGGCCCAGCCCTAAGCTGCTGACTGGCTGCTCACCAGCACAGCCCTTCCTGACCTTTCTTGCATGGTTCCCTGTTTCCCAGACTCTGTCTTGTGCCCTCCCTCCTCTGTCTCCCATCAGGCGCTGCTCCCCAGTATCTCAAGCAAGGGGCTGTTCATGGACCTGGCCCATTTCCTCTCTCCAGATCTACCCTGACCAGAGCAGGGCATCCAAAGCCCCTGTTCTGATGGCTCCCCAGCTCCTTCTTGCTCTGGATGCTAGCGGAGTGCAAGGCAGGGCACTGCAGTTGCTCTGCAGGCAGAGGTAGTAGGTTGGTAGGAATTGTGGTTGTGCCCAGAACCCAAGCCCCTTGTTCATACCTCCCACCACCACCCCACACACACAGACCCAGCCGCTCTGGGAAAGGGTTTGTTTAGCAGGTGTCCTACTTCTGATGAACTTAAAAATGTTGCTATTACTTGTAGAGGTTTTGGCTAGCTGGTCTTCCACGTGGTTTTTGGCCTTCCTAATGATATTTTTACACTTCATTGGATAGCGTTTATGCTCCTTGCTATATTCCTTCCTGAGACTGAACTTCCACTTTTTAAATTATGCCTTTTATCTCTCATTGCTTCTTTTACTTGGCTGTTAAGCTCCAGTGACACTTTTTTGGTTCTTTTACTGGGGGGAGGGGTTAATTTGGGACACACATTTAAGTGGAGCCTCTGCTAGGGCCTCTGAAAAGTAGCCATGCAGCATGCACTTTTGGCACTGTACTTTTTTCATTTCTGTTTAACCAACCTCCTCATTTTATGTAGTTCACCTTTTTGAAATTAAATGCCATGTGTTGTACTGCCAGGGTGTTTTTTCCCACCATGGGGATGTTAAATTTAATTAAATCCAGGTAGGCTGAGCAAGGAGCAGCCCGTGTATTCACCCTGGACCACATCCTATGCACCATTTACTAAATGAAAAATTGTCTCTTCCCTTGTGGGTTCTAGGACTAGCTGCTCCAAGAAGCAGACATTTAATATGTCAAACTTTAATTCTGCACCCTGTCCTGGGGTCACAGGTACCCGCTCAACGTGGGGATAGCTGGAGTCCCTTATTATTGAGTTTTTATTGTATAGTCTCTCCCAAGTCTCCATTAGGATTTCACAGTCACTGTTGCCATCCTTGTCAGACGGTCGGCAGTATATCCCTACTGCTATATTATTGCTAGAACTTGGAATTACTGCCCACAGAAATTTTGGGGCACAATTAGATTCATTTCAGATTTTGACTTCCTTTGATTCTGCTCTGTCTTACATGTATAGTGCCACTCCCCAGCCAGCATGACCAGTTCTGTCCTTCCACAATATCTTGTACTCTAGTATTATCATGTCCCATTGATTATCCTCATTCCACCAACTTCCCCTCAAACTCTGCCACAAAACTCCCCTTCTCCCACCTGTTTTCCTATCTTGACTAGCTGGACAGTGCTTTGGGGATAATGGAATGACCCTTCGTTCACTTTAATGACCAAACTTTGGTTACGTTAATTGCGCTGCCTCTGAATCCAGAATAAACAAACTCACACAGACTCCCTGCCTCAAAGGCTGTGCTGCTACTGACTTCACCCCAGTCCCACTCAGGCTGTGTTGCAGTTTGTATTGCTGGAGCTGAGGGTCCAGGCTTGACTAGTGCCTGTACACCCACCTGGAGCCCATACAACCTGCTTCCTATGTCTGCAAGGGCTGTTCTCCCCCCAACCTGCCCGCCAGGGTTAGTGTTTATAATAAGAGGTGTGAGTATGTTACCACCAGCGGCAGAGGAAACCCAGAACTCCCTTGCTAGGCCTCTGGGCTGCGGTCAGAGCTGTTCAAAATAGGGAAGGCAGCTCACAGTGCAGGTGGGCGTTGTCACGCCGCTCGGGGCTGATGTGGGCTTGCAACACTTTGGGCAGCATATTGCAGCAAAGGAAGAGCCTGGGGGTGAGAGGAGAACTAACCGTGTTTGTCTGCCCCAAGCCAGATGCAGGAAAAGGCCAGGCACAGTGCAGGGAGCTCTGTGGGGCCCCTGCTCCAATTCCCATAAACTCTGTCACTGAGGCTTGGTCAGGGTTGAGGGCTGTGCATATGCGGGGAGCCCTGGAGCCTGCTGAAGTGCCTGGTGCAATTTCCTGACCAGTGACCACGTGGGAGGCTGGGGTTTCAAAGGAACCTCAGGGAATTAGGTGCCAAGTCCCCACTGAAATCCAACATGAGCAGTGTTCCCTCTGTAACCCCAGAGGCACTGAGACCAGGGAGAGTGAAATCTCTGCTCTTCAGCCTTGGCTGAGAGCTACCTGGACTTTAGCTCATTTGGTAGAACACAGGGCTTTTGCCCCAGAGGTCACAGGTTCATTTCCTCCTGCCGAGGAGCTGGGTCTAGCAGCATTACACCTGTAAGCTGAGTGCTTGGGCAGCCGCCCATAGGAGAGTTAGGTGCTGCCCAGCTAATTAGCAGGGTACCCACAGAGGGCAGCATGTGTTTCTGTTGGTGGTGAACATGCCTAGGTGCATGTGACAAAATTTATTCTGCCCATGGACAGAATAGTCAAGGGAACACTGAATTGGCCCCTAACTTCCTTAGGGCTTGTCAGCCTGGGAAGGGAGCAGAAGAGTGATTGCGACTAGAAACGTACTTGGGAGGTAGGTTAGGCTAGCTCAGGAAAGGGTCCACTGCTGGTATTACTGACCAAATGGAGGATCCAGGAAGGCATATGCTTCACCTGTACGAGTGAATTCTGGGTGGGTTGCTAGCCTGGTGACCTGCTCCACACCCGGCTTGCTTCAGGTGTAAGGGGTGTTCAATGCTAGGCTACTTGAGAAAACATCTGCTGGCATGGTTTGAGTGGGCAATGGCGTGTTTGCAGTTACAGCTCCCCCCATTTCAGAGTAAGCTCTCCCAGCTCAAGGTCTTATTGGCTGGTATAATTGGGTCTCGGTAACCAACATGCCTAGTGGGTGTGGTTTGCTGTCCCAGGTGGTCACACCTGGCTCACTCCCAGAGAGCAGCAATAAGCAATGTGAGTCAGCAGGCTGATAGCTGGAGCATAGAGGCTCCTGCGCTGAGCACCAGAGGGCCCTGGTTTGGTTCCGCCTGTTGCAAACAGCTGATTTGCACTGTTTCAGCTCTGGAAAGGAGAGGGAGGATAGAGAGTGACTCAGGTGATTTGTGATGCTCTGAAAGAGCTGGGAGGGAGGGGGACGCATAAGAAGTGCAGCGCTCTGGTGCCCCCCATGTGCAAGAGGTGCATGGAGGAGGGGAACAGCCGGGGGTCTGCAGGCCACAGATGGAGCCCCAGTGGGCCACATGCAGCCTGCAGGTTGCCCACACTGTTCTGTCCCCTCCTGTGCTACTGGATTGCTGGGGCATGGCAGAGTCCATGGCTGCAAAGGTCTCTGCTTCAGCTCCCTCTGCAGCCCTGAGGGGCAGAAGTATGGTGGGTTTGGTGTTGGAGGAAGTTGAGCTGCTGCAGGATGTGGGAGAGTGCCAGCCTCGTATCCAGGCTCTCTGAAAGCCCCAGCTCCTCTCAATGGGACTAGGGAAGAATTTCAGCTTTCAGTTTCCCTGGTGGTTGTGGAGAAAGGGATGGGAACCCAACCCAGCCAGCTCCAGCACCCCAAGACAATGTGCTCCTCCCACAGCTGCACAACCTTTTTTTTTTTTTTAACCTCCGGACGCTGTACGCCAGCCAGGTTGGTGGTTTGTAGCCTGACTTGTGAGCTGTGCCCACTTTGGGCTCAGGGATGCCAGTGATGTGCCGCTGGCCAGATCAGCACTCTGAGCCACCAGGGTAGGGCACTGCACCTCCAGTCTGTGCCCCCTATGAACCACTGAGGGGCCCTGCAAGAGCTGCCAGCCACAGCCCTCCATTCTAATCCCTGCCCTGCCCCTGCGTTCCCTCAGCATGGCCTGGGCCTGTCCCCCTGGTCACCTGACTTGGGGCTCCTACGGCAATAGAGGCCAGCAGCATCCTGTCATCCAGGGTTCCATCCACCTTGTGCTGGGTCAGGTACCGGGCTGGGGACCAGAGATCCCTGTGAGCTGAGCACTTGGGCAGCTGCTTGGGAGCGACTCAGAGCCCCCACAGCCACCCGTGGCCGGCAGCGCGTGGTTCTGTGGGTGGTGCACATCTGCACAAGCCTGGCTGCACACAACACCATTTATTCTGCCCACAGAGGGAAGACATTAGAGGGAGCTCTGCAAGAGACACTTCAGCTCCCAAGCCTGTAGAGAGCCTGGCCAAACCACCCCACGGTGTGGTAGCAGGAAGGCAGGACAGCCTGGGCTGTACCTGCCTCTGCCCCCCATGCCCAGCTCTGCAGCCAGCAGAAATGCCCTGAGCTGACATGGGCGCCATGCCCACATAGAGCAGACAGTCGCTCCACCCTGTAAGCAACTTGCTGCTCTGCCCCTGTCAGCCAAGCCCCATGCATCCCTGGGGATGACTGTTTGCCTTCCCTCCCCAGAAACTCCCTGCCATGCTGACCACGCCTGAGCACACCGTGGACCTGCAGGGGGCTGTCGTGGCCTGGGCACCCAAGGAGAAATCCAGCAAGAAGAACGTTCTGGAGGTGAGTGTGTGTAGTGTGGCTTGGGAGGTGTCCCCAGAGCCAGGGGTGGGATGTTGCTTTGGCAAAGAGGCTAAAACCATTGGAAACCCCAAGGCCTGGTCCCCATGCACACTGGGTGAGTTGAGGCCCAGCAGGCCATACGTAGCCACTCGCTTTGGGGGAGGTTCGGGCTGCCAGGCCTCCTGCTCACACCAAGATGCTCCTAGAATCATGCCCAGGCTACCGGTGGCTGCCTCAGCCAAGTCGGAAGATTCAGTGCTAATGGTCTGTGGTGGCAGTGGAGCTGAGACAGGCTCCCTTACCTGCCTGGGCTCCACACAGCTCCTGGAAGCAGCCAGCAGCCTCTCTGCACACTGCCCCCACCTAGAGCACTGACCCCACGGCTCCCATTTGGCCAGGCACCGCAACCAAAGCGACCTGTAGGGGTGGTGCCTGTGTGCAGCAATGTGCACACAGCTACTGCCTGACGGGTGTGCTAGTCACCTTTCAAGAGCCACCGTAGGGAAGCATCAACCCCCGGGACCCTCCTGCACCCAAAATCCCTGCCAGAGTCTGCACACCACACCCTTTCCTGCACCCCAACCATCTGCTACAGCCCGCAGCTAACCCCCCAACCGCTTCCCAGAGCCCACCCTGCCTCCTCCATCCCAGCCCGCACCCCGCACCCCAACCCCTTCCCGGAGCCCACCCCGCCTCCTCTGTCCCAGCCCACACCCCAACCCCTTCCCGGATCCCACCCCGCCTCCTCCGTCCCGGCCCGCACCCCAACCCCTTCCCGGAGCCCACCCCGCCTCCTCCGTCCCAGCCCACACCCCAACCCCTTCCCAGAGCCCACCCTGCCTCCTCCATCCCAGCCGGCACCCCACACCCCAACACCTTCCCGGAGCCCAGCCCGCACCCCACACCCCAGCCCCTTCCCGCAGCCCACCCCACCTCTTCCGTCCTGGCCCACACCCCAACCCCTTCCCGGAGCCTACCCCGCCTCCTCTGTCCCAGCCCACACCCCAACCCCTTCCCAGAGCCCACCCTGCCTCCTCCATCCCAGCCGGCACCCCGCACCCCAACACCTTCCCAGAGCCCAGCCCGCACCCCAACCCCTTCCCGCAGCCCACCCCGCCTCCTCTGTCCCAGCCCACACCCCAGCCCCTTCCCGCAGCCCACCCCACCTCTTCCGTCCTGGCCCACACCCCAACCCCTTCCCGGAGCCTACCCTGCCTCCTCTGTCCCAGCCCACACCCCAACCCCTTCCCAGAGCCCACCCTGCCTCCTCCATCCCAGCCGGCACCCCACACCCCAACACCTTCCCGGAGCCCAGCCCGCACCCCGCACCCCACACCCCAGCCCCTTCCCGCAGCCCACCCCACCTCTTCCGTCCTGGCCCACACCCCAACCCCTTCCCGGAGCCTACCCCGCCTCCTCTGTCCCAGCCCACACCCCAACCCCTTCCCAGAGCCCACCCTGCCTCCTCCATCCCAGCCGGCACCCCGCACCCCAACACCTTCCCAGAGCCCAGCCCGCACCCCAACCCCTTCCCGCAGCCCACCCCACCTCCTCTGTCCCAGCCCACACCCCAACCCCTTCCCGGAGCCCACCCCGCCTCCTCCGTCCCAGCCCGCATCCCACACCCAAACTCCCTCCCAGAGCCTGCGACCCACTCCCAGCCTGTGCCTCCCAGAGCCAATGCCCCCATGCTACCTGCCCCAGCCCAGAGCGTGCTCCCCTGCCTGGTGAAAGTGAGTGAGGATGGGGAATAGCAAGTGGTGGAAGCAGAGGGGCTGGAGTGAGTGAGGTGTTGCCTAACAAGAAGGAGTGGTATGGGACCATGCCCTTGTGGAAGGGGCGGAGCCTGGAGAGAAGGGATGGAACATGGGCAGGGCATGGCTCTTTGGTAGGAAACAGCTGTTAACCCTGTTTAAGGGGGTTTACTTTGGTTTCTCCAGCAGTTCCTTTCCCACATGGCTGCACCACTTCCCCAGCACCCTTAGCACTGGCGACCAAAGCCTCCTCTGCTGACTTGGCTGTGTCAGCCATGGGGGCTGGCCGGGCGTGATCATTTAACCCTCTCAGGGGACAGGGCCATGCCAGCGAGAGGCTGTCATGTAGGCCAGGCCGTGGAACAAAGGAAATGCTCTTGGGAAGTCATCTGCTCTCATCCTCCAGCGCTGAGCTAACCTTGAGTGGTGCTGGAGCATCCTGATGGGCCAGTGGGGGTTGAACTGACCAGGTTTCAGGGCACACCTGGGACTGAAGAGGTTTGAGTCTCCATGAGACAGGCCCCAAGGAGCATCCTGGGGCTTTGCAGGGAGCAGAGCCCTGTGCAGGCTGGAGTTTGCACTCCGAAGCTGACACACCCACACGCATGTGTGCACACACACACGCACCTCATGGCTGGTGGTGAATTTCTGGCCCCTCACACACACAGTGTCCATTCCCCCAGTAATGCCCACTCTGCTGCTTTCAGCTGAAGACTCGCGACGGCTCGGAGTTCCTGATCCAGCACGACTCTGAGCCCATTGCAGCCACGTGGCAGAAAGCCATTGCCGACAGCATCAGCAAGCTGGTGAGGAGGGGCTGCCCTGGAGCTTTCATGCCATGGGGGGCCTGGGCCTAGGACCTCGGGGCCAACCAGCAGAAGTCTCTGGGGCAGAGGCCCTGCAGCAAAACCCCTTGTTCTGAGGACCTATCATGTGGCCCAGCCCCAGGTGGGACAGAGACCCACATAGATGAGTTATACACCCCACTCTCATTGTCAGTGTAGGTGCCCATCCCTCTTCTGCAGCCCAGCTCTTTGCCCAGCCTCAGTTTCCCTTCCTGGTCCATCTCCTGCTCAGCTCTGTCTCCTCCTCAGCCACACCCAGGTCATGTCTTTTGGCTCTCACTTTACCCATTGGGACTGTCTGGTGCTTTCTCTGGCAATTTACAGTACTTTGGCTGCTAGAGACCCCAGCCAGCTCAGCACAGCGGGATGGGGCTTTTCTGACCCCAGCCCTTGAGAAAACAGGCATTTTGAGCAAAGCTGAAAGTTGCCTCTAGCTGCTGGTGCTTCCTCTGCCTTGCAGGAGCCCCAGCATGCCAGGGGCTGTACAATCACAGAACACAGACCCTGTCCCTGCCCTGAGGTGCTGGCAGACCAAGCATCTGTTGTGTCCAGCCTGCTTGTGGCCCATCACTTGTGTTGGGAGGAAGAGCCTTGTGTTATCCGCTGTTTCCCTCCTAACCTCCCCAGCCACAGCTGGGAAATCTCCATACCTCCTGATGCCATGTCTCCCGCAGCCCCCAGAGCTCCCTCTGCATGAGGAGAACGGAAACGCTGGGGACTTGGGAGCCAAGGAGAGACTGGGAACCAGCAAAGAGCGAGATGAGGAGAAAAGGAGCCCAGGTGAGTGGGCAAGAGCTGAGCAGGTCAGCCAGCTCCGGAGCACCCCAGGAAGCCACTGTGCCTCTGCCTGGGAGCTATTGGCTGTGCTGCAGATGAGCTCATCTGCTCAGCTGGGGCCAGGCAGAGCTGGGTAATGACCCAATGGCTCCTGCTCAGGCAGAGCCGAGCACCGGTGAAGATCCACTCCTAGCACACCGCCAAGGTGGTGGACCGGGTTCTGTGCCAGGAAACGGCACGGGAGTGCTCAGTGCATAGAGTCTGAGCTGGGCAGCCTCCGAGGCATGGCTCTGCAGCTCCCAGAACACCACGTTATGTGACTGTTCCCAGCCCCCTTGCAGTGGAGCAGTGTGGCTATAACTTGGGAAGTTCTTTCCCTGCTTGGTGGCTTCCGTACAGCCTGTCTGGGCTGTTAGGGCAGGCTGCAGCATCAGGACTGTAGCACAGCCTGTGCTACACTAGGGCAAGTGGCCTGCAGGGCACAGCCAGCAGCCCCCACACAAGCTGTGTTCTCCCCTCCCCCAGCTTGTGTGCTCAGGGTCAGGTCTGGGCCTCTCTGGCGCTCACTGGGAAACACTTTCCCTTGCTTCCTGCAGCCTCCGGGTCAGCGGCTGGTAGCCTGGGCAGTGAGAGCGACACCAGCAAAGTGCGGAACAGGCTGCGGAAGCTGCTCCAGAAACGGCCCCCACTGCAGTTCCTGCGGGAGCGAGGGTACATCAAAGGTACGGCGAGGGGTAGGGGGGAGAACACCCCTTCTTCCTCGTCTGCAGTTACAAGCAATCCCCCAGCACAGAGGTTTGAGGGCTGCAACCCAGGGTGAGCTGGAGAAAGGGGCATCCTGACCCCCTGGCAGAGTCCTGAGTCACCTGCCTAAAGCCTGGGCTTGTTGGCTTGTTTTGCAGACCAAGTGTTCGGCTGTTCCTTGCAAGTGCTGTGTGAACGGGAGCGGGACACGGTGCCGCAGTTTGTGCAGCAGTGCATCCAGGTGGTGGAACACAGAGGTACCTTCACTCACTCCTACAGTACAGAGTACCCCCACCCCTGGGCCTGCCCCTCTGCCCTGCAGAGCACCCCTCTACCTCTGCATGTGCCCTTCCACCCTGCGCAAGCCCCTCCACCCTGCAGAACACCCCTCTGCCTCTGCACGTGCCCCTCCGCCCTGCAGAGCACCCCTCCACCCTGCACAAGCCCCTCTGTCGTGCAGAATACTCCCTCAGAGAAAGCAGCCCAGAAGTTTCTAAACTGCTTTTCTCATCTCCTCCAAATCTGCCCAGCCTTGCTCCCTCCTGTGTTCTGCCACCACTGCCTCTGCGGATGTGTGGAGACACTGGGCCTGCCCTGATCGCTGCCTCCAAGGCAAGCTGCAGGCATGAGCCTGGTGGGCCCTGCAACTCACTGCTCAGTGCCCCACTGCATTCTGCTGTGTAAGGGAGTGGGGGAGGGCACAGAAGTCCTGAAGAGTTGGGGCCAGACTTGCAGTTCTGGGCCAGGCTTCTCAAGCAGCTTGAGCGCTGAGCGTTGGGAATGTGGCAGCAGGTCTCAGCCCCTGGGCACAGGTGCCAATCTGTCAGGCCCTTTGGAGAAGGCTGGACCTCCCGGCACTTACAGAGCATGCAGCTTGCTTTGTGTGCAACCCTCCCAGTAGGCTCCTGTCTGCCCGTCAGGGGCAACTAACGGGCACTTCGGTTCCTGCTCTCCCAGGTTTGGACATCGATGGACTTTATCGAATAAGTGGAAATCTGGCAACCATCCAGAAACTGCGCTACAAAGTGGACCACGGTAGGCCTGCTGTCAGGGCACTAGCGGCTGCTCTCCTACCGTCCACCGAGGCTTTCACACAGACCTGCCCTGGCCCTTTTAGAACCCTTCTTCTGAGTTTAGAAAGATGGAAACGTAGAATGGGGCAAATTTAATGCTTTGAGAGCCTGGTGGTCATTTGTCATGAGAATGGTGTGTCTGCACCATGCAAAGGGTGTTGTCAAACTGGAGTGAGTTCAGAGCAGTGTCCTAGGGATTGCTCCAGTACAGCTGTTTTGGGAGTTTTCCAGTGAAATGGGAGAGCCCCTGCAGAAGTCTCTTCCTGTTCGCTTGTTCCCATTCATATCCCTGCCAGGGACACTCTGAACGTGGGAGTTTTCCTTCTGGGCTGGAATTAACTTTGCTTTAAGGGGTAAGAATTTAACATTTCAATGTCTCTACATTCAAGATCTGGAGACCCTGCCTCTAGCTTATGAAGCAGGAGGATAAAGGGGGATTTAGTCACAGCCTCCAAGGGCCAGCTCCCACTTTTAGAAGAACTTTGCCCAGTGCCCTTCTCCCAAAGGACAGTGTGGTTCAGGCAGCTGAGGGCTCTTTAACCAGCAGCTAAAAGCACAGCAAGGCCCAGTGAGCAGAACCCAAAGCTAGAAGACCCCACCTGGAAATAGCTGCCCATAGTTAATGGGCAACTAACGGTTGGAATAGCTGGCCTGGGGTGTGATGGGTTCCTCCTCGCTTGGAGCTCTGAGGCTCGGTGTCTCTTTCTTCCCTGCCAAGGAGGAGTTTACAGGTGTGGTGCAGGAATTGCCAAGCGTTTGTGATCACGTTACACATGAGGTCAGGCAAGATCCTCATGGTTCCTTCTAGTCTTAAAATCTGTGGCTGAAGTCCTGCACCCATTGAAGCCAGCAGGAGGCTAGTCATTGACTTCAGTGGGGGCAGGGCATTGCTCCAGCAGCCTCTGAAAGAGGGTAGTAAGACATGCCTAGCAGAGCGTTCTGGGCCCCACCCTTTGGAGCCGGTGTGTGCTTGGAACAGACAAAGTGAGGCCCAAGCATGAGCCAGTCTCCACAGGGCTGGGAATGATCTTGCAGCAGTATCCTGCCCACTGGATACTAAAGGTTCTTGCCCAACTACTATGGGAGAAGCAGCTTGTTCTGGCTCTGCCCCCTTTCCTCTTACTCCCTGTTAGCTGCCCAAGGGTTACGCCTTTGCGGTGGTCCCTTAGCTGTCTCTCAGCAGAGGTGGATGCACCCCATGAGCACTGTGGAGCCAGCAGGACCCTTGGAGTTTTCAGAACTGGGGGAGAAATCAGCAGTGCTAGTAACTCCCTACCTCTGCTCATCTGGCGTCAGGCTGCCCTAGGTGCTGTACAAACACAGAGGCACATTTTATGTACTTTGCCCACTGCACTTGCTGGAATCACTTAAGCTGGTGTTGAGGTGAAGCCACCTCAACATGTGGAATTTAGTCACTGCTTAATTGTACTGCTGCCTAACAGGATAGGGGCAGGGAGCAAACAAGAAACTTTCCAATTCAGACTCCAGTTGGACATTGGAGACAGTGTGATTACACGCATTGCTAATGTCTGCTACCCCCTCCTTTCCCCAGCATAGCTGGGGGCTCTCAGGTGACCCGAAGACTGGGTTGAGATCTCCCTTGAACAATGTAGCACTTCAGTAGCATGGCCCCCTTAGCCCACGGGAGTGCCAGCTCAGGCTGCATCCACACTGCAGCCCAAGGTGTGAGTGCCATGCTGGTGAACACAGCAGGGTAGGTGTTGGGGCACAGATGGGGACACTAGGCATAGAGGTGACTGCTAGTCTCTGGGGAAGCCTGTGCCAGCACGTTCACACTGCTAGTCTTAGCTGTGGTCATGCACGTAAAGCTGGCGGTGTAGCTTTAACAGTGAGGCAGTCCCACCACAGATGAAGCACAGCACAGCTGGCTCCTAGAGCCCCACCGTCCCCTGGAGCTTCTCCATCAGTTTCCTGTGTGAGTGCTGAGCAGGCCCAGCCTGGCCATGTTGGAGAGCAGACAAGAGTGCCCGTTCTGTCCTTCATCTTGGTGAATCTGTCAGGTCATCCAGGCTGACCCCTGCCTGACTCCAGCTAGAGACCCTGGCCCCATCACTGGGCTTGAGCCTTTACTCATGTATGGGTAAAGCATCAGTCCAGAAGGCTCCAGTCTGGAGCTGCAGCCATCAAGAGCCAGTGACTCTTCCCGTCCTTTGGTGGCTTGTCCCAGTGGCTGTCCCCCCAGCTGGTACAAAGGTGTACCTGAGACCTCCATCCCACTCCAGACTCTCAAATTGTGCACTCACCTCCATGCCTGGACCCTGCACACGCATGTGAAGTGGGGCCCAGGGCTGCCTATCTTAACACAGATTCTTAGTGGCCTGGCCCTGCTTCTAACCTGCCTCCCTCCTGCAGATGAGCATCTGGATCTGGAGGATGGCCGGTGGGAGGACGTCCACGTCATCACGGGGGCTTTGAAGCTGTTCTTCCGCGAGCTGCCCGAGCCACTCTTCCCCTTCAGCTACTTCGACAAGTTCATCACGGCGATAAGTATGGGGCGAGAGAAGCCAGGGCCTGCTGGAGCCCTGCAGGGCAGGAGGCAGCCAGCCATCTGCTGTGTTCCTTTGGTGTCCCCAGTCCCACAGCCTGCGCAGCTGCCTGTCTGCTCCAAGGGGCAGCCACATTGCAGCTGGAGGCATGATTTCCAGCATGGCTACATAGCCTGAGCCAGGCTGGGGCTAGCAGCTCTGCCAGATCCCCTGGGTATGTAGTTATTTCGTCTCCTTGCAGGAAGTTGTGGCACCTTGGCCTAGCCACTTGTCAGAGTCCCAGGCCAAGCACACAAGGGCAGGAGCGGGTTTGTCTCTGCAAGGTGGTGCTGTCCCCATGGTACAGCTGGGCAAACAGTGTAGGGGCAGGGCCTCAGCCAGTGGCACCTGCTGTCATTCCAGCAACGTCTGTGGAGCTGTGACAATTTGCACCAGCCCCACGTGTCTCCTGGAGGTCACAAGGCCAGTGGGTGGCAGGGCCAGCTGGGAGCCCAAACCTGCTGATGGCAACCAGAGCCTGACGCCCAGCCCTGCCCGGCTGGACAGTGACCTGGGTTTCCTTCTGGTTGTAGAAATATATGACCAGGCAATGCGCAGCAAGTGCATCCGGGACCTGGTGTGTTCCCTTCCTGAGGCCAACCATGACACCATGAAGGTTCTCTTTCAGCACCTCTGCCGGTGAGTGCTCCCCAGAACCCAGGGCCCTCCACTGGCACAGACCTTTGGGCTTTGATCTGCACAGCCCTCAGCTGCTCGTGTTTCTCTGCTGCATCCGAACACAGCTGCAGAGCAAGTTGGGCCTGAGATCACTGCTCCTGCCTGCAGGCTGGTGCCTCCTCCCTCCCCTTGCTCTCGGGGGGGGCCCCCTTATGAGGTGCTCTTCCTGGCCTGCACCACCGCTGGGCTGTACTGTGTTGACAGCACCAGGGATCTGGCACTATCTTTGGAGGCTCTTCCAGGGCACAGTGCAGCCTGAGGAAGCCAAATCTAAATTGTGGAACCTTGGAAGGGGAGAAGGAAATCAAGTGACTGGTGGGTTCCTTTGTGTGCACACACCTTTCCCAGCAAGTCTCCTCTGGGGGAAGACTTTCACTCCAGGATTTAGCCTTAGTTCCTGGCAGGCCTTTCACAACTCTCATAGACTCCTAGGGAGAAGAGACCTCAGGAGGTCATCAAGTTCAGTCCTTGCTCAGAGCAGGATCAACCCCAACTAAATCCTCCCAGCAAGGGCTTTGTCAAGCCAGGACTTAAAAACCTCTGGGGATGGAGATTCCACCACCTCTCTCAGTAACACCTTCCAGTGCTTCACCATCCTCCTGGTGAAAAAGTTTTTTCTAATAGCCAACCTAGAGATCTCAGATCTTGTCCTGAGTCTAGGTTCCTGCCATTGTCTTCTTTGGCTTGCTGAGCCCTCACCCCTTGGCCCTGCCAGGTTGAGCCCTCACCCTGGCCCTGCCATGCTGCACTGGATTCGTGCCAGGCATGGTTCTGGTCTCCACCCATTCCTGTCAGTAACACACAGGTGCAGCAGTGTGCCCCTGGCAGTTCCCAGCACCTGTCTGTCCTTTCTCCCTCCAGAGTGATCAGTTATAAGGAGCAGAACCGGATGTCAGTGCAGAGCGTAGCGATTGTGTTCGGGCCCACACTCTTGAGACCGGAGACTGACGAGGGAAACATGGCCATGCACATGGTCTTCCAGAACCAGATTGTGGAGCACATCTTGAACCAGTGCAGCTACATCTTCCCCAACAGCTAAACTTGATGGCAAGCTGGAGCCTGCGGTGAGAATACGACATTCGGTCCCTGGCACAGACCATACAGGATGCTGGTGCGTGACACCAAATTGTCACAGCTTGGACTATGGACAATGATGGTGACAACCTTTATTCCAGTGGCAGCGCTGATGCTGGACTGCAGCTCATGGGGTGACTGCACCTTTGGCCACCAGAGCCAGGTGATCAGTTGCCTCCTTCTGGGACGGGCAAATGGAGTCTGAGACAACAGACCCCAGCCCAGTCATTCTGCAAACCCGCGTGCACTGTGGTTGGTCCCAGGCCGAGCCCAGGGCCTCTGAGCTTTCAGCTGGCTGGCTGCTGAGGGGGAGGGTTCTCCATCAGGAGGTGCACAGTCCATCACTGCTGGTGAAAGCAGCCCAGGCAGGGACCGGAGCAGGGGCTAGCCAGTCTCCCATCAGCTGTCTGCCCCATGCCTGCACTGCTGGCACTGCCAGCAAGTGCCACACAGGGGCCCCACTTCCACCCCCTCTCAGCCCCATGTGTCCCTTATGGCCTTGCTGCAGCATCCACCTCCGTGTGCATGTCTGCCCCTCAGCCAAAGCAGCATGGCAGGGCTCCCCCATCCCCCTCCCCCTAGAGAAGCATGTTATGCATGCTGCACTGTAGCCCTTCCTCCTGGGCTCGGTCCTGGAGGGGCACACTGTCCTTTCCACCCCTGCAGCGCCCATCAGCCATTGGGAAATGAACCCTCAATGCCGCCCAAACCATTCTATTGCTGGGAGGCTGAGACAGTGGATTGCAAAGAGCCCCATGCGTAGCAAGAGCCTCTTTCCCTGCCCCACTTTCTGAGCTGCCAAATACTGCTGATGCTCTGCCTGCAAGGACCTTGCACCAGTGTCCACCATCATCCCCTGGTGTCCCACTTTAGTGTTCCCCCCAGCCAAGGCTGTGTTACTGAGACAGCACTTGCCAAGAAGGGGCTCGAATCCATCAGGAAATGCTCCTGCCCATGCCAGGGTGGGGCTCAATGCAAACTCCTCTGGCTGTCTGCATGCTGGGGGCAGCAGAGTCCCTGAGCTGGGTGTTGGAATAGCCAGAGCCTGTTTTAGTGCATTGGCTCAGCTGCCTGGGTCTCCCCGCAGCAGGGTACCTCTGGACTAGGCTAAAAGGGGCCAGCACAGCCAGCCCAAAGCAGCGATGCCTCCCCACAGGGCAGCCAAATGTTGAGCAGAGCAAAGCTGTGCACAAGGCAGGGACCAGGGGCCTCCGAGTCCCACCTGAGCTGGGTTCTGCATGGTCTGGGTCAGGTGAGCATCTCTGCCTTGAATGTACAGCTTCTCCTGCTTCTGCTTCTGGAGCCCAGAGCATGTCTGCCATAGAGCTGGGCTCTCCAGCTGCTGCCCCAGGACAAAACCTGGTCTTGTCTCTCACTCCTCCTGCCCTCTACCTTCCCTTCAGACCCTGCCATCACCCTGACATCTGCTCTGTTCAGAGCTCCCCTTCAGCACCCATCTCCCACAGCACAGCTGCCTTCTTCCCTACAAGCTTCCCCATTGCCAGTGGAGGATGATGGGAGCATCTGCATCTTGGCCATTCACAGACCATGCCCACAGCCCTTCAGTGCTGTCTTATTTATTTTTGCCACAGTTGTGCCCCATTCTCCAGGCCCTACACAAACACAGTGCAGGGTGGGGGCCAGCGGGGCATGCCACTCTTTGCTGGGAAGTTCAAAATGTGATGAAAATTTGTTTGGGTCAAAATTTTGTTTCCCTGGGAATCAAAATATAAGTTGTTTGATTGGGGCCTTTTTTGCACGCCTGGCTCCCCAAACCTGAAAGATGTGGGGGGAGGTGAGGACACCCCTGAAACACTGGCAAGGTGTGGGTTTGATTTGAATTAAACAAGGACAGGTTTCGGGGGGCTGAACTGTAGAGTTTTCATGGGCCAGCATCAAAGGATCCCAGAGCTTCAGTCAGTGAGAAAATACTATGCCAATAAGGTTCCACCCAGCTGCAGTTGTCTGTGCCTGGCCCTGCCCCTAGAGCCGTCCACTCAGCAAACAGGAAGAGAAATGGCAGATTTGCTCAAGGTCACTAGCAGGGTCAGGAAGAGAAACCAGCCTGTGTGGGATGTAAGGGGAGGAGCCCAAGGTGTTGGAGTGAACCATTTGGAGGAGGACCCAGAAGTCAGTCTGTATGCAAGTGACTAGAATGCCGGCTGCAGCAACTAGTTCTCTTAAGAAATAAGCAGTTTAGTTGTAGAAGCAGGGAGCCCACTCCTGCTAGGTGGCACATGGGCCACAACACAGGGTCCAGTTGAGGTGGGCATCAGGATCTGCACTGTGCCCAGCCCATAACATGGTCACTTGTCCAAACTCTGCCCAAGGTCAGATCAGCACTAGATGGTCCTGTCTGGCCTGACCATGGCTAACTCTCCCTGCTGGGATGGCCCACTGGCTCCAGTGGAAAGGCAAATTCCGGTCTGAGCAGGGGCCTGCTGGTTCTCAGTGGCTGGGTTTGCATATGAATGAAATTGGTCACTAGTTTCTCTGGTTGGTCCTGGGCTGAGCATGGTCCTGTCTTACCCATTAGCCAGCTGCAGTCACAACCCAGTCAAGACAATGGTGTGAGACAGAGGAGAGCTGCCCTCTGCGCCCTTTGAAGAGCAGGGAGAGACCGCAAGAATATAAAACCAAGGAGGAGGTGCCACCTGAGACCAGTCAAATAGCTTGGCACTGCCAATGATACTGTGCACCACACCCATCTCCCCCAACATGCCCAGAAGGAACATCTTGAGATGCTGAGACCAACGTGGATGGCCTACAGCCCTCTGCTGCTTAGACAGAACCAAGGCTAGGCTCCCTGTCCAAATGGCAGTGCAGCTCCCTGGACAGGATCCATAGGGGGAGTGGGGTGATCTGACTTTGCCATTGGCCTGCACCTCCACCCTCCTGCACCTGCTCCTGCTCCCTGCCAGCCAGACCCCACACCACAAGCCCACTCCTGCCTGCCCAGATCTTACACTTCCAATCTTGGGCAAAACATGTGACTGCTGTGCCTCAGTTTCCCTTGCCCATCTGTCAGAGATGCTAAGGAACACAATTCGAGCATGACTATCACCGACTGCCTGCTGGCGTACTGAGGGCACAAGCGGGGATTAGGCTGAGGGATGAGCTCTGCAGGGAATGCTGAATGGGCTGAAAGGGGTCTTGATTATATAGAGCAGTGCCAGGCCAGAAATGGCTCCTGTGCTCATCTGGTCTGAGCCCCTGCGTTGTACAGCACATGAAGCCTCACCCAGGTGTTCAGGTTGAGTGATTTAGCCTCTGTGGAGGGCCCTGGAAATGGAAGGTGGTGAGCAGGAGCTGTGAGATGAGGGACCTGGCCCTGGGGTCCCACCACACCCTGCTCTAGAGGAGCAGCTGCAAAGGTGGAGGCTTTGGCTCTGCCTTGAGGGGCTGTTACAGGCAAGCAGCTCTCAGAGCCCAGCAGGCTCAAGTATTAGCAGCTGCAGGGCTCAGCCTCCCCACCTCTGTGTCTGCTGCTGGATAGGCGCAGGGCAGGGAGGTGAGGCAGACACTGCCCCTTCAGGCCCTGCCAGGAAGCAACCTTCCTAGGCAGAGTTTAGGTGTTTCTGCCTACACAAACTGCTCAAGCTAGTGCCCCTGAGGTGGGGAGTTACTTTGATTTCTAAAAAGAGCCATTAACGAGTCCTGTGTGTCTGAAGTGAAATGGTCTGTTCCCAGCTTGGTGAACTCCACAAAGTGAGTGGCTGAAAAAAACTGAGAGTAATTGTCCGTGTTTTCACAGTTGTTTCAATTGCAGGAGTCTGGTGGTGGTAACAAAGATGTTATTAACAGTGCTCTGTGAGAGGGCAACTGAGTGTTCACACAAAGGAACAGCGGTAGGTCTGCTCTAGCCAGCTGTCAGGCAGGGATGTGACACAGGTCCTCCATGGTGACAAACAGCAGAACAAGGAGCAATGGTCTGAAGTAACAGAAGGAGAGGATTAGGTTGGATATTAGGAAAAACTACTTCACCAGGAAGGTGGTGAAGCACTGGAATGCATTACCAAGAGAGGTGGTGGAATCTCCCTGCCTAGAGGTATTTTTTGAGTCTCAGCTTGCAATAGTCCTGGCTGAGATGATTTAGTTGGGATTGATCCTTCTTTGGGCAGGGGTCTGGACTTGATGACCTCCTGAGTCCCTTCCAGCCTTAGGATTCTGTGAGTCTTGGAGAAGATGGGATTAATCTGAGACCCAAAAGGAGAATCAGGAAATGGTTCCTGAAGGGAAGACTGAAAGATGACCTATCCACTAGATGCTTGGCTGGGCTTTTCCTCTAACAAGTTGAAATCTCATGACCTAATAAATGGGTTAGTCTCTAAAACACCACAGGGCCAGTGCCTTTTTTTTTTTTTTTTTGGTGCTGGTACTTGCTGGTACTGAGTACCAGCACCTCGGCAGCCCCAGCTATGGGATTGGCTGGGAGGGGGTGGAACAGGGCAGGTGGAGTACTGGCACTTCTCTTTTTACAAAAAACGTGCTGCCCAGGCCTGCTTGTTAGTGTGTGACATGATGCTGTTACTGGTGGTGTTCCTCAGGGGCCTTCTTGGGCCCAACCTTCATTAGCATTTTTAGTGGCCTTCGTGCAGATAGTTGGCCTGGGCGAATCACAGCTGCAGGCAACCCAAGACTGGGGGGTGGTATTGCCCAGACGGAGGGGGACCAGGCTATCAGCCAGGAGGCACCGGCTGAAAACTGAAGGAATAGGACTGGGCTGATATTTAGTGGTAGTGTGAAGTGCAATGTCATGCGAATGGGGGCCTAACAAGAAGACTTTCTGGTAGGAGGTGGGGCTGGACCAGCTGGCAGAGCAGAAGGAGGAGAAGATGAGAGCTGGGGGCACTGGCTGAGCACAGGATGACTCTGAGCCAGTAGTGTGTGTAGCAAAACTGCCAAAAGCCCAAGGTGGGACACTAGGTGGAGAGGGCTCTGAGTTACTACCCGGACTATGTTCTGAGGTAGCTGCCTGATGGCTCTTGCCCACACTGAGCTGTCCAGTCTATAAGAGGAACTGGTGTGGCTGCCCTACAGCAGCCTCCCCAACCCTCCGATGTCTGGGATTGACAGGGGGTTACCTGGGGATGGGGCGTTACTTGCAGAGAAGTGGGGCTCAGCAGACCAGAAGGGTGGTGTGGCACTGTGCAGTTGTCTGCTGCTCCTGACACCCCATTGCAGAGTGCTGGGTGCAGGGAGGCAACCCCTGCTGTCTTCTCCAGGCCCAGCCCTCGGCTCCAGGTAACCCCTGGGCCCCAGTGCCTGGGAGAAGGGGTTACATGGTGGAGCAGGGCCTGTGCCTCTGGGGTCAGGGTTGTGTCAGGCCCTGTGCCCCCCTCGGGACATTCCTGAGCCCAGTGTCCACAGACAGTTTTGTTGGACTCCTGCTGTGTAACCCAACTGGAGGACCTGCCCAGCCCAGTCCCAGCCCACAGGGTGCCCGGAGCACAGGTCTGCACTCCTGCTAGGCTGCCAGGCTTCCGGCTTTTGACCAGAGTGCCTGGTAGAAAAGGGACCTGGTGCTGGTCAAGGGTGCTACCAGAGTCCACTAGTCCCCATCCCCCCGAACCCTGGAGCAGGGCTGGTCACTGCCAGCTCTGTCTGGCTCCCAGGAAGCTGCCGGCATGCCTGGCCATTAGGGCCAAGGACCACAAAGGGCTTTGTATGGTGTGTCTGCCCCAAGTACCATCTCTGCAGCTCCCATTGGCTGGTAATTATAGTCCATAGGCGCTGCAGGGTGGTGCCTTTAGGCAGGAGCAGCACACAAAGCATGAGGCCTAGGAGCCAGAGGGCCATGCTGGCTGCTTCTGGGCACCATCTGAGGCCCAGAGCTTGCCTCCCACACTCCCCCACACCCAAGCCCAGTGAAAATGAGAGGTCAGGGAGAGTGAGTGGCAGAAGGAGAAGAGATGGAGTGGGCTGGGGGCAGCACGTCTGTGGAGGGGGTGTGGTCTTGTGGAAGAGGGCAGAGCAAATTGTCTGCAGCTAGAAAGTTGGCAGCCCTTGGTCCCATACACAGCCTCAGGAGCCCCCCAGTTACAGGCGTGTCCCTTAGGCGCAGGCCGTGATCTGTCCCCTGCCCTGCCGAGTGCCCTGCTGGCTGGCGAGGCCCAGATCGCTCCATGGCCTGGCATGGGCTAGGGCCAGACAACTGGCTGGTCGCCAAGAACTACAGGCTGCTGTCAGCTTCCAGCACACACAACAGCCTCTCCCCGGGGAGGGGGGCCAGGGAGGCACCGGCCCCATCTCCACGCCCCCACAGCCTGGCCATCCTGCTGTGGCTTCCCCAAGCTGCGGCTACCACAGCAATGAGAGATTGCAGGCCAGTTGCCAGGGTAATGAGGCAGCTTGGGGAGGCCTGGGGTACTGCTGGCATGCTTTGAGCCTGGCGCAGCCCCATGGACTGTGTCCCTTCTGGAGCCGGGCTGGAGGGGGCTGAATCCACTCCTGGGGACACCATCTGGAACAAGGACTGCTCTGGTATGCTGGCTGTGCTCCTGGGGCTGTGGCACTGCAAGTAAGCCTGCTGGAGCGATGGGCAGTGCCCCACTCTGCCAGCTGTGATGAGGTTCCAGGATCCCCAAGCTCTGCACCCCATCCACAGGCAGGAGTAACTCTCACTCAGCAGGTAGAACAAGAAGTTTATTAGGCGACAGAGGCACAGCTCAGTACAGAGGTGCCAGTACAGTCGGCAGAGACAGTCATTCCAACCCCTCCTGGGGAGAGGAGCCCAAGGGGTGTCCCATCTGGGGTCTAGCTTTCCCCCACCCAGGCTGGCCCTCTTCCAACTCCCTCTCCCCACAGCTTCTAACTGCTGCCTCAGCTTCAAACCTCAGCTTGGCTCCTCTCTGTTCTTTGTTCAGGACAGAGATGTTACCTGCCAGCGTAGGTTACAGCCCCGGAGGTGGGGGGTCATCCTTAGCCGCTGCAAGCTGCTTTGTCTGTCTCACACACACATCCAGCCTGACTTTCTCACATGCACCGCCCCCCCCACTCCATCACATCTCTCCCCGCTTCCAGACCAAACTGAGCGGGGTCACTTAGCAGGTGACCTGGGGAAGTTCGGGGCCTTCCCTGCGTGACAGGGCATCAGCTACAGTATTGTTGTTCCCCTTGACATGGACCACCTCCATGTCATAGTCCTGCAGGAGGAGACTCCGCTGCAGGAGCTTGGCGTTGGCCCCTTTCATGTGATGCAGCCAGGTCAGGTGTGAGTGATCGATGTACATGGTGAAACGTAATCCAGAAATGTCCGGCTGCAGCTTCCCCATAGCCCACACCATGGCCAGACATTCCTTTTTGTATGGCCATGTAGTTCTGCTCCGGGGGCAGCAGCTTCTTGCTCAGGTACTCGATGGGATGTCTCTCCCCCTTGTCATTCACCTGCATTAGCACAGTGCCCACCCCACATCTGAGGCAACGGTGAACACCATGAAGGGCTTGTCGAAGTCTGGATTTGCCTGCACTGGGGCCCTAGCCAGAACCTCCTTCAGCACACAGAGGGCCTCTTGTCACTGCTCGGTCCAGACCACCTTGTTCAGGCTTTCCCTTCTTACACAGCTCCGTGAGGGGGCTGCAATGGAGCTAAAGTGGGGCTCAAACCTCCAGTAGTGCCGCACCATCCCAATGAAGGCCTGGACCTGCTTCTTAGTCTGGGGTATTGGCCAATGTCTGACAGCCTCCACTTTAGCTGGTTCGGGCTTTAAGCAGCCATTACCCACCTTGTGGTCCAGGTAGGTCACCGCAGTCATTTCCACCTTGTACTTCTCTGCCTTGATAGTCAGCCCAGCCTTCTGAAGTCGGTCCAGCATCTGGTTGATCTGGGACACATGGTCCTCCCACATTTGGCTGAAGACACAAATGTCATCAATGTGAACTTGTAGAGCCTGACCAGGGTGATAAAAGCAGATGTTAGCTTGGCACCTGGATCCAGCAGCACTTGCCGATACCCCTTGGTGAGATAGTGGACTCCCCTCAGCTTGCCCAGGAGGTCATCAGGCCTGGACATAGGGGAGACATTGGACACTGTGATAGCACTGAGCTTGCGACAGTCCACACAAAACGGGATTGACCCATCCTTTCTGAAGACCAGCACCATGGGAGAGGCCCAGGAACTGGAGGATCACCACTAGTGCCAGCATGTCTTGGACCTCCTGTTTTAGGTTCTGGGCTGTTTTCCCTATGGCTCTGAATGGTGTAGGCTTTACAGGAGGGTGGGCACCTCTCTTTTCAGTGAACAGCCAGATTAGTGAACC
The DNA here is from genome assembly GCF_033958435.1 of Carettochelys insculpta. NCBI lineage: Eukaryota > Metazoa > Chordata > Testudines > Carettochelyidae > Carettochelys > Carettochelys insculpta. The sequence continues at coordinate 16,806,031 of NC_134164.1, forward strand.
CAGGTCAGTCAGAGAACAACCATTGCTGTGATCGCAGCACCTCCCTGATCTCTGTCTGCTGGGCAGGGGTCAGCTCGTCAGAGAAGGAAATAGATTCCAGCAAGGTGTCAGCTCCAGTCCCAATGAACAGATCCACCAAGAGATCATCCCCTATGCCCCTCCCAGTGCCTGCATACAGCCGGCACCAAATTCTCCCTGTTCCAGTGCGGTTTCATCATGGTGATGTGGTTCACCCAGTGGCTGAGCCCAGTTTGACAGTTCCACCACATAGTTGATACCTAGTTCAGCTATTTGATGACCAAGAAGGGGCTGTCCCAGGTAGCTTGCAGCGTGTCCTGCTGCATGGGTAGGAGACCCATCACCTGGTCCCCAGTGGCATTTTCCTTGGGTCCTGGACAGATTCTGGGGTTCTCTCTGCCCAGGTGCATGAACTCAGCAAGCTTTTTGCAGAAGGCCAATACACACTGCACCACCAATTCCCCTCCATGAGTGGCCTTCTCCACCCACTTGTCTCTGAGCAAGTCCAGGGGTCCCCGCACTTTCCTCCTGTACAGCAGCTCAAATGGGAGAACCCTGTGGATTTCTTGGGCACATCCCTGTATGTGAACAGCAGGTGGGGTAAGTCCTTGTTCTAGTCTTGCAGGTGCTGGTTCATAAAGGTTTTCAGCATCTGCTTTAGGGTCCCATTGAACCTCTCCACGAGCATTGCAGCAGGGCTGACATGCAGTTGGACCCCTGGTCAGCAAGGACCTCCTTGTGAAACTCCACCCTGCTGAAAATGGACAGCAGCACATCTGCCACAGTATCAGCCTGGAAAGAGGCCAGAGCCACCAACTCAGGGTAGCAAGTGGCAATATCTACCACTATGAGAACATGTTTTTCCCAGATCTGGTTGCCTTATTGAAGGCACCCACTACATCCATAGCCACTTTCTGGAAAGGCTCCTCTATGGTGGGCAGCGGTTACAGGGCTGCCTTCCCCACCCTCTGCAAGGGGTTGCAGGACTGGCAATACCAATGGACAGCAGCAAAGACTCCCAGCTAGAAAAAGTTCTGTAAAAACCTCTGCTTGGTGCACTGGAGCCCTTGGTGTCCTGCTAGCGGGACGTCATGGACCAGGTACAGCAGCCTGCAGGGGTACTTTTGGGGAACTACCAGCTGCCTTTGCACCCCCCACAGCTCCACTTCCCCAGTGGGAACCCATTTCTGATATAGGAATCCCTTTTCCCACAGGAATTGCTCCCCGCAGCCACAATTTATACAGCCCAAGCTGGACCCCAGTTGGCAGCTAATTGCCTCAGCTGGTGGCTCCACATCGCAGCCCTACCCCAGGGCTGGGTTCAACCCCTACTGGGGCAGACTCCCCCTCATAGTCTGACTTTGGTAGCAGGATTACCATGCTCCAGAGCAGTGGGTCTCAACTTATTTAGCATTGTGTATCCACATACTACCTGTATGGCCCTGAGGATGTCACAGGCAGCTTCAGCCATGTGCTAGTTGGGCTGCAAGTGGCTGGCAGGCTGTGCATTGCTCCAGGGAGAGCAGACTACAAAGAGGGCTAGCATCACCCTGTGGCCATTTGTTCTCTCTTCTCAAGATGTCCAAGGCAAGGGAGACTCGGGCTGGGAGTGCAGCTGAATGGTCTTATGGCAGAAAATGGCACAGAGGATGATGGGATGACATCGAAATGAGCTCACAGGAGAGGCTTGGGAACAGTGGGTCAGGCTTATCTTGCTCCTGGGGTTTGGCATCATAAGGACTCTGACACCATGGTCTGCATTCATGGGTTCTGCTGCGAAGAGGGTAAAGAGACATAGGCCCAGTAAGTCACCAACAGCTCTTTGGAAATTGGCATACATACGCCCTTAGTTTAGCCAAGTTTCACAGCTTTCATATCCTTCCAAGCGCCAAAGCCGGGCCTGGGATAAGCTTCTTTCCCTGCAAACTGGTTTGTGGGTCCGTGACGAAGTGAAGGGGGGCAGAGGGTGAGGATTTTATTCCCCTGATTAGGTTGCATGTGTTTCCCTACTGTCCTGTAGCAATTTGAGGTGTGTGCCTCAGTTTCCACAGGCACAGAATCAAGACGTAATGGGGTTGGGAGTTTTAGTGTGATGACTTCTCACACATAGGCAGTGGCCCTCCCTGCTCTTTGTAATCTAAGCAACCAGGTGACACTTTTCTTCCCCAGGAAACGGGAAAAAGGGGCCTGGCTGGTTTGAATTGGAACTGGGCAGTTGCATGAGACAGTCTGGTCTGGCTGGGGAGGGAGGAAGGACAGCCAGGACACTGGGTCAGGGACCTCCTCTCCCCAAGTGGATGGTACTAACAGCTTCTGGCTTCTGTGCTGACAAGTCTGTTCTACGCTGTGTCTCTGTCACCTAATAAACCTTCTGTTCTTCCTCCTGAATGAGAGTCACATCTGCCTGCAAATTGGGGGCAGAGCCTGGGGACCCCCTCATTCAGTGACAGGGTCTGACTTTATTACAGCCATTCTCTAGTGTGCCCTACATTGCTAGGCTCCTTAGCCGCTGAGCTGGGAGGTGCCTGCAGCCCTTTGCTAGATCTGCATCACATGATGCAGAGGGTGAATTTGAGGTCAGATGCTGGGTTTGTAGCCTTGAGACTGTGTCCTGAGGATGCCAAGCTCCTCTGGTTCCAATTAATGTCCTTCCTAACTGCAATTCTGGTGAGCCAGCGAGGATCTTGTCATACCAGGACAGCTGTCACTAGTGGTGTTAACTGGTGCCGTGCAATACTGGAAGTTAGTGTGAGCGTGCAACGAATGGCTGATAGACTCCCTCCATCCCCTTGGGCCAGTTGCTTAGTCTCCCCAGGTCTCAGTTTCCTAGTGGTATGTTAGGGATCAGAGACCTGCCCTGTCTCTCAGATGCCTGTGACTTGAATAGCACTGCTGAGGGTCTCAGCACCCAGGGTGATGGGGCCAGGCGGACAGATGCATGGGGGCAGAGCCCTAGTGAGGTAGTTTGGTGTAGAGGTTCAATGGTGACTTTATTGTTTGGATTAAGAGTCTCCTGCTAGGCGAGCCAGGAAGGCATCTGCTCTGCTGTGGTTCTTTGTCTCTGGCGGGAATGCCTGTGCAGTGGGGGAGAGCAGCTGACCAGCAGAGCACTCTCAGCCCCCAGCCAGGCATTACCCCGTCAGATTTGAGTCTGTTCAGTTTTACTCCCAAGCCCGCCAGCCAGGAATGCACACCAGCTGGAGCAGACGGGAAGCAAGCAGCGTGGGCACTTCTCATTGAAGCAGCTGGGGAGAGTCCATCTTGGCCGAAAGGAAAACAAATTGTTTAACCAACGCTGGCAAGTGGAACCCTTCCGTCTGACCCGAAATCACTCCAGGTAACTGCACAGTGATCTGGGACTGGGGCAGCCTCCGGCCTCTCTTGCAAGGGGGAAAGGTGAGGTTGGGATGTGATTCCTGATCTGCATTGTTCTTCCCAGGCTGTGGTGGAGTCAAGCTTGCAAAAGAGAAAACACAGTTTAAGGAGCTCTTGTGCAACTTCAGTTTCCTTTTTTAAAAGACAACCCTTCAGCAAGGAAAAGGCTAACCCCGAGCACAGCTTTCTGCTCGCTCTGAGCTCTTTGGGAACAGAGAAAGATATTCAAGTGGTCTCATTAATCCTGTTAAAGAATTCAGACATTCATGGGTGAGGCTGCACTCCCTGGATCCCTATTTTTCCTCCTGGGAAACATGAGAAAAGCTGTCATGAAATCTGTTCCTTAGCAATAAGTTATGAATTCACTCAAAAGCCCAGGCTGCACTTTTCTTTCTCATCGGGTCACCGGCACAACTTTATAGGAGGGTTTTTGTTGGTGGTCACAGTTGGGTTTTGCCAGGGTGTACGTGGGGGAGAGAGTTTCTCTCAACCATAAAGAGAGAAGAGTATGTCCTTAAGCTGTGAGATGTCGTTTTCACAATGCACTGAGAGGGAAATATTTGCAGATTTTCCAGTGAGGAAAATAGAAAGGAACACAAACACTCCCAAATTAAGTATCATAATGTAGTAAGAAAAGCCAAAAAAGATTTTGAGGAACAGCTAGCCAAAAATTCAAAAAATGATAGTAAAATGTTTTTTAAATACATTAGAAGCAGGAAGCCCGCCAAAAAAGCAGTGGGGCCCTTGGACGATAAAGATGTAAAAGGAGTGATCAAGGAAGACAGTGCCATTGCGGAGCAATTAAATTATTTCTTTGCTTCAGTCTTCACAGCTGAGGATGTTACAGAGGTTCCTAAATCTGAGCCAGCCATTTTAGGTGACAAATCTGAGGAACTCTCCCAGATTGAAGTAACATTAGAGGAGGTTTTGGAGTTAATTGATAAGCTGAATAGTAACAAGTCTCCAGGACCAGACGGTATTCACCAAGGGTTCTGAAAGAACTCAAATGTGAAATTGCAGAGTTATTAACAGTGGTTTGTAACCTATCCTTTAAATCTGCTTCGGTACCCAATGACTGGAAGATGGCCAATATAACGCCAATATTTAAAAAAGGCTCTAGAGGAGACCCTGGCAATTATGGACCGATAAGTCTAACATCAGTACCAGGCAAATTAGTAGAAACAATAGTAAAGAATAAAATTGCAAGGCATGTAGAAGAGCACAAATTGTTGGGCAAAAGTCAGCATGGTTTCTGCAGAGGGAAGTCGTGTCTAACTAATCTATTAGAATTCTTTGAAGGAGTTAATAAACATGCAGACAAGGGGCACCCAGTGGACATAATATACCTAGATTTCCAGAAAGCCTTTGACACAGTCCCACACCAAAGGCTTTTATGTAAATTAGGCGGTCATGGGATAGGAGGAAAGATCCTTTCATGGATCAGGAATTGGTTAAAAGACAGAAGACAAAGGGTTGGAATAAATGGTAAATTTCCACAATGGAGGTGGGGTAACTAGTGGTGTTCCCCAGGGGTCAGTCCTGGGACCAATCCTGTTCAACTTGTTCATCAATGATCTAGAAAATGAGGTAAGCAGTGAGGTGGCAAAGTTTGCAGATGACACCAAGTTGTTCAGGACAGTCAAAACCAAAAGGGATTGTGAAGAACTACAAAAAGATCTCAGCAAACTGAGTGATTGGGCAGCAAAATGGCAAATGAAATTTAATGTGGGTAAGTGTAAGGTAATGCACATTGGAAAAAATAACCCAAATTACACGTACAACATGATGGGGTCAAATTTAGCTACGACAGATCAGGAAAGGGATCTTGGAGTTATAGTGGATAGTTCTCTGAAGACACGCACGCAGTGTGCAGCGGCAGTTAGTAAAGCAAATAGGATGTTAGGAATTATTAAAAAAGGGATAAATAATAAGACAAAAGATATCATACTTCCCCTGTATAAAACTATGGTATGCCCACATCTTGAGTACTGCATGCAGATGTGGTCTCTTCACCTCAAAAAAGATATATTGGCATTAGAAAAGGTTCAGAAAAGGGTGACTAAGATGATTAGGGGTTTGGAACGGGTCCCATATGGGGAGAGGCTAGAGAGACTGGGACTTTTCAGTCTGGAAAAGAGGCGATTGAGGGGTGATATGATAGAGGTATATAAAATCATGAATGGTGTGGAGAAAGTGAATATAGAAAAATTATTTACCTTTTCCCATAATACAAGAACTAGGGGACACCAAATGAAATTGATGGGTAGTAGGTTCAAAACTAATAAAAGGAAATTTTTCTTCACACAGAGCACAGTCAACCTGTGGAACTCCTTGCCGGAGGAGGCTGTAAAGGCCAGGACTCTATTGGAGTTTAAAAAAGAGCTCGATAAATTTTTGCAGGTTAGGTCCAAAAATGGCTATTAGCCGGGGGTAAAGTATGGTGCCCTAGCCTTCAGTACAAGGGCAGGAGATGGATGGCAGGAGATAAATCACTTGATCATTGTCTTCTGTTCTCCTTCTCTGGGGCACCTGGCATTGGCCACTGTCGGCAGATGGGATACTGGGCTGGATGGACCTTTGGTCTGACCCAGTATGGCCATTCTTATGTTCTTATGTTCCATGTAAAGCAGCACCGTTGCCCTGTAGACCCTGTTAGTTGCCACCAGCTGAGGGTCTGGTCCAGTATGTTTGAAGCTAAGAGCTCAGCTATGATAAAACACCAGAAGGATAACTCTTCCCTCCGCTTTCTTTGCAGTCTGGAGGTAGAATTTGCTTTGGAATTTCTTGGAGGTGGGCCCCATCCTGGAAAACCAATAGTAACTGCGTTCTGTGGTTCGGGGGGGAGCAAACTTTTTACATCAGGCCACACTTTTCCACCCTGCAATTAGCAGGGCCCCCCAACCAGTCTAACATCATTCAAACTGGCAGAAACTTTGGTTAAGTTCACATGAAAAAAAATGGCACATGTAAGAAAATAAGTCTGGGTTAAATCTATCTAGTCTGGCACCCTTGAGACCTGATCAGTGACGAACGAGAGAAAGACCATGGGAGGTCAATATTGTCTAGCAGCATTACCAACACTGCCACTGCTTACTGGGCTCTGAGAAGACATGTAGGAGTACATTACAGATAAATAAAAGCACAGAACGGCTACGTCTACACGTGAAGCCTACATCGAAATAGCTTATTTTGATGTAGCAACATCGAAATAGGCTATTTCGATGAATAACGTCTTCACGTCCTCCAGGGCTGGCAACGTCGATGTTCAACTTCGACGTTGCGCGGCACCACATTGAAATAGGCGCTGCGAGGGAATGTCTACACGCCAAAGTAGCACACATCGAAATAAGGGTGCCAGGCACAGCTGCAGATAGGGTCACAGGGCGGACTCAACAGCAAGCCGCTCCCTTAAAGGGCCCCTCCTAGACGCAGTTGTGCTAAACAACACAAGATCCACAGAGCCGACAACTGGTTGCAGACCCTGTGCACGCAGCATGGATCACCAGCTGCAGCAGCAGCAGCCAGAAGCCCTGGGCTAAGGGCTGCTGCCCACAGTGACCATAGAGCCCCGCAGGGGCTGGAGAGAGAGCGTCTCTCAACCCCTCAGCTGATGGCCGCCATGGCGGACCCCGCTATTTCGAAGTTGCGGGACGCGCAATGACTACACAGTCCCTACTTCGACGTTGAACGTCGAAGTAGGGCACTATCCCCATCTCCTGATGAGGCTAGTGACTTCGACGTCTCGCCACCTAACGTAGAAGTTAACTTCGAAATAGCGCCCGACGCGTGTAGCCGTGACGGGCGCTATTTCGAAGTTAATGCCGCTACTTCGAAGTAGCGTGCACGTGTAGACACGGCTAACATGGAGAGCCAGGACGGGTGCCTGGAAACAAATTTTATTGGACCACGAGAAACTTGGCCACACCCATGATAAATAGACATCCAGCTAACTAAAATCATGCTGGATTATGGATGTTGTTGGACAAAAGAGTGCTGGACTAGAAAGGTTCACCCTGTATGTAAGGAGTAATAGCTATATTAATTGGTCTATAAATGTGCGTCTACCTACATAAAATCAGTAAGATATTTCCACATTTTTAGAGAGATGGATGAGCCTGGGACCCAGCAGCTGATCATGCTGTGCGCCCCCCCTTAGGAAATTGTATGCCACCCACCCTCCCGAGGGGGACCCTCACCCCTGCTGTATTTACAGGATGCGGCCTGAAATGAGCATACTGAGCCCCAGGTACTGTGTGCAGTGATTTATTCAGGCCAACAGACAAGAAACATGGTTCCAAAAGCGAAACTAGACCACAAAAGACTATGCAGAGGCAACATTAAGATGGGGCCTGCCTTTTCCCCAAGGACGGGAGGTGGGACTAGGGATAGCGCCAGGCAGAGGACCCTGTCTGTACTCCTTTTTACCCTGACATGTTACATGGCATGGGGGATGACGAGTCAGTACTTGGCATTAGGACATGGCAAGTCACACAATATAACTCCAGGCAAAAAAATCACACATTCAAAGTGAACACTGTGTATTTAAGCAGATGGGACATCAAAGAGGTGGAAGGTCTTGGTTTTATGTATCATAGGCAGAAATCTCAGCTCAGCCGAGCGCCTCATGGGGCTGGGCACTGAACAAACACACAGCAGGTGACAGTGCAGGACAGTATTGCACATGAAATAGCTTAAGACTGGGAGGGGAAATCGAGGCACACAAGGGTGAGTGACTAAGCTAAGGAGGAGCCCACGTTAGAACATAGATTTCTGAAAGTCACCAGACTGCACTGCCTGCAAGCTCAGATAAGTGCCTTTATGTGCCAGCATTACCCTGCAGCTCACCCTCTTAACTTCCCATGCTGAATAGCCACATTGATTCCCACAGCTGTAATGCTGAGCTGGCTTTAACTAAACAAGCAATTGGGCCTCTCCCTACAGTGCTTGTGAGCAAGGCAGAGCCCAGGGCTTCAGGTCGGAATTGGCATGTGTTGGGATCGGCCACTGCAGAAGGTTTTTCTCCCTTGTGTGTTTCTTCCTTGGAGATGGTCTGCTGGATTTCCTGTCACCATAGCTGCTCACATGCAGGCAGTGCTAACCGGGCTCTGTGTTCTTCTGTTGGGGGGTTGTCCCCCAAATCAGTGACCACATGGGGGGGACGATGGCAATCAGGGTAGCAGCTGCCAAGTGAGCGGTGACAGTGGCTATTGCACTGGGGCTTGGATCTGACGGGGCCCTACTGGGGAAGAGCAGACCGATGGGCCCACAAGGGTCAAAACAATGAATTAGGTGTGTGAAATCATAAGATTTTTTTAAAATAATGGGGGCCTTTGGGGGAGGGGGGATTTGGCCTCTGGTGTTGGAGCATGTGGGGAGGGGCCAGGGGCTCCCCTTTTCTGCACACCCAAGAGAGCTAGCCCCTTCCTTTCTGCTCAAGGAAAGCATCTCCCAGGACAACCTGACTCCGGCAGCTGGGATCTGAGCCTGTGAGCCCAACGCAGCCAGGGGGAAGCAGCACTTCAAGGGAGGAAGTGGGGGTATGGGTCTGGCCTACCGACAGGTCAGAGGGAGCAGTGGGGGGCTGACACAGCTAGCTCAGGGGCCTGGCTTTGTTTTCTGAGTAGTGCTCCCCCCAGCATCAGAGTACCTGAGCAATGCAGATAGGAGGGTGCCAGGAGACACTGAACCAAACGGCAAACCTGGCATATACGAAGACCCCGTTGAGCTGGGTATGCAGCACCCCTAGTTTCAGCAGCGTTGCCCCCTTCACTGCGGTGCAGGGGCTAGGCTGGCGGAGGCGTGAGCTGCAGCCCTGCTCTCCCTGCTGGGTTTGCGGCAGCCGAGCCGTGAGTCGCTGGAGCAAAGGTCAGGTGGAGCCGGGAGTGTTTGCTCCGTTCCTGGCCCTGCGGAAGTGCTGGTGCCTGGCTGTGCTCCTCGGCAAGCAGGTAGGGAAGCATGGAGCTCTGCTGCAGTTAGTAGGGTCAGTCCGTTCCCCTGAGTTCACCCCATGGCTCTGCCTGCTCCCCCACCCCAGCCAGCCTGGGACCCCCAGGACAGCTGGCACCTGCTGTGCTCAGGGGCTCTGGGCTTGCAAAGCAGATTGTCCCGACTCAGCTCGGCACCACTGGCTGAGCTCCCCGCCCATCTTGTGGGGCTTGTGTCAGGAGAGCAGCACTCCTCAGTCTCTGTGCAGCTTGGACAGACCCCGCATCTTGGTGCGCTTGGGCCTGGCACTCCTGGGAAGGCCTTGGCATCCCCAGCACTCTGACCATCCAGGCCTGGCCTGCTTCTGCCAGTCTCTAGGCTATCCGGGCCAGGCCTAGATCTGGGCACTGCTGGTCCCTGGGCCATCCGGGCCTGGCCTGAGTCCAGGCACTGCTGGTCTCTGGGCCGTCTGGGCCTGGCTTGGGTCCAGGCACTGCCGGTCTCTGGGCCGTCCAGGCCTGGCCTGAGTCCAGGCACTGCTGGTCTCTGAGCCGTCCAGGCCTGGCCTGGGTCTGGGAACTGCCGGTCCCTGAGCTGTCCGGGCCTGGCCTGGGTCCAGGCACTGCTGGTTCCTGGGGCGTCTGGGCCTGGCCTGGCTCTGGGCACTGCCGGACCCTGAGCTGTCTGCGCCTGGCCTGGGTCTGCGCACTGCTGGTCCCTGGGCCGTCCGGGCCTGGCCTGAGTCCAGGCACTGCTGGCCTCTGGGCCATCTGAGCCTGGCCTGGGTCTCGGCACTGCCGGTGCCTGAGCTGTCCGGGAGTGGCTTAGGTCCATCCACTGCTGGTCTCTGGGCCGTCTGGGCCAGGCCTGGGTCCAGCCACTGCTTGTCCCTGGGCCATCCAGGCCTGGCCTGGCTCTGGGCACTGCCAGACCCTGAGCTGTCGGGGCCTGGCTTGGGTCCAGGCACTGCTGGTCTCTGGGCTGTCCAGGCCAGGCCTGGCTCTGGGGGCTGCTGGTCTCTGGGCCGTCTGTGCCTGGCCTGGGTCTGGGCACTGCCGGTCTCTGGGCCTTCTGGGCCTGGCCTGGATCCAGGTACTACTGGTCTCTGGGCTGTTTGGGCCTAGCCTGTGTCCAGGCACTGCTGGTCTCTGAGCTGTCTGGCCCTGGCCTGGGTCTGGACACTGCTGGTCCCTGAGCAGTCCAGGCCGCTGTGTACATGATTTTCTCATCCTGCACAGGAAGCTGTTAGCATATGAGCAGGGCTGTTCCTCCATCTGCATTCACGGCCCAAGAGCCCCATGGCATTTTCTGTACCTGAAAAGTCCTAGCCCATGTCTGTCCTGCCCCCACCAGCTAGTTGCTCAGGGATGCCATGTGCACATGGGGTCGTGTGCTATATGGGGCCCAGCGCCAGTGTTCCCATGGTCCTATGGGGTATGGAAGAGGGAAAGCGGGACACTGTCTCAGATCATGGTGCAGCCTGGCTTCCACTGGCCCAGCACAGACTGGGTCTGGGTGCTCCAGGAGCTCTGTTTAATAGGCCCTGCTCTGGGTGGGAACGAGGGGTGGGAGACGGAGACAACAAAGGTTCAATAACACAGTGCCAATTTACCTGGGCTGAGGGCTCCGGGATCATCCCCAGGCAAAGGCAATTCCATCCCCGTAGCAGATACTAAACCAAGATTTCTGAAAAGAAGCTGAAAACACATTGACGGGTAAGAAGCAGCTGTCTTGCTGGACTCGATGACCTCCTGAGGTCCCATCCAGCCCTCAGAGTCTACGATTCTTGCAGTTGCTCTGGGAGTCTCAGATAACTGGGGTGGGGCTGTGGACAGACAGAACTGAACTGCAAGTGGGAACAGACAGAGGACGATCAAAACTTTAGCAGAAATATCTAGATAAGTTCTTGGATGACAGGTCCATAAATGGCTGTCAGGCTGGCTGGGCACATGGGTGTCTTCAGCCTCTGTTTGTCAGAGACTGGAAGGGTGACAGGGGAGGGATCACTTGGTGATTACCTGTTCTGTTCATCCCTCTGGGCCATGTGCCATTGGCTGCTTTCAGAAGCCAGGACACTGGGCTAGAGAGACCGTGGTTCGACTCAGTGTGGCTGTTCTTATGTTCTAGGAGAGGTTGCAGGGGGCAGCCAAGACTGGGGATGGATGGGGCAGCTCCCCAAGTGCTCAGAAATCATGAGTTTGAAGTGCTAAAATTACGAGCTTGGCTTCAAATCCTCAGATTTTCAAAAGTAACAAACTCTGGCCAACTCCCCCACCTGCCAGAATGGCCTGCAGTGTCAGACATCTGCTTACACCAATGCAGCAGCTGTGCACAGCCCACTGGCAACTCATTAGGCTGCTGATGACCAAGTGAAAATAACAGCATGTGACCTGGGCAGCCAAGGGCTCCCCAGGAGTTGAGCACCATCACCACCTCTGGCCTTATCTCCTACTCTTCTCCAGAGTTTCTCTCTCTTCTGGCTGGTTCCCTCACAATGCAGCATGGGCTGGTCTCCCCCGCATCAAAGACCCCACCTGAGCCCTGTTTGCTCTCCACCTATCCCCGTCTCTGTCCCATCTCTATACTCATTAAAGCGCTGGCTGGCATTCCTCCTCCAGACCCATCCAAGACCTTCTGCAGCCTGACTGCTGACCCTTGCACACCACTGAGACCATTATACCGAGGTTTCTAGTGACCTCTTTCAAGACAAAGCTCAGACCCCATACTCCGTCCTCACCCTCTTTGAGCTGCCTTTGCCAACATGGACTATGTCCTTTGTTACCACATCTCGCCCTCCTACGCTGTCAAGGCTCTGTCCTTTACTGGTTCTCTTCCTGCCACTCCAGTCATAGAATCATAGAATCCTAGGGCTAGAAGGGACCTCAGGAGGTCATCGAGTCCAGCCCCCAGCTTAAAGCAGCACCACCCCAACTACATCATCCCAGCCAGGACTATGTCAAGCTGGGACTTCAAAAAACCTCTAGGGATGGAGATTCCACCACTTCTCTCAGTAACACGTTCCAGTGTTTCACTACCCTCCTGGTGAAATGGTTTTTCCTAATATCCAACCTACACCTCCCCCTCTGTAACTTCAGACCACTGGTCCTTGTTCTGTCATCCATAACTACCGAGAACAGCCTCTCTCCATCCTTTTTAGAGCCCCTCCTTCAGGAAGCTGAAGGCTGTTTTCACAGAATCATAGAACACTAGGACTGGAAGGGACCTGGAGAGGCCATCAAGTCCAGCCCCCTGCCCCAATGGCAGGGCCAAGTACTGTCTAAACCATCCCTGATAGACATCTATCTAACCTGTTCTTAAATATCTCCAGTGATGGAGATTCCACAACCTCCCTTTGCAATTTATTCCACTGTTTGACCACCCTGACAGTTAGGAACTTTTTCCTAATGTCCAACCTAAACCTCCCTTGCTGCAGCTTAAGTCCATTATCTCTTGTTCTGTCCTCAGAGGCCAAGAACAACAAGTTTTCTCCCTCCTCCTTATGACACCCTTTTAGATACCTGAAAACCGCTATCATGTCTCCCCTCAGTCTTCTCTTTTCCAAACTAAACAAGCCCAATTCTTTCAGCCTTTCTTCATAGGTCACATTCTCTACACCTTTAATCTTTCTTGTCGCTCTTTTCTGGACCCTCTCTAATTTCTCCACATCTTTCTTGAACTGCGGTGCCCAGAACTGGATACAATACTTCAACTGAGGCCTAACCAGTGCAGAGTAGAGCGGAAGAATGACTTCTCGTGTCTTGTTCACAACACATCTGTTAATGCATCCCAGAATCATGTTTGCTTTTTTTTGCAACAGCATCACACAGTTGACTCATATTTAGCTTGTGGTCCACTCTAACCCCTAGATCTCTTTCTGCTATAGATGGGACACAGGCAGGGGGTGTACAGGTGTTGTACAGGAACCACCGCCCCCCCCCCCCGGCTTCCTGGCTGGTGGGTCCAGCTCACATGCTCGGGGAATAACTGATCCCCGTTTCGGCAGTTGCGAATGAATTCCGCCCCCCCCCCCCCCCCCGGTCAGACTGGTAGAGGTGGGACTTTGGTGGGGTGGGGTGGGCGGGGATTTGATTTCCTCAGCAGCATGAGGCATCATTCCCCAGCTGGGACCATCTGTTCCCACCCCACTGACCAATGTACTGCCACTGCGGGGGCCTGGGACATGGTGGCACCTTGGTGTTCTGTTCTCTGACTGACACACAATCACTCAGATGCCGAGGGCTGCAGTGTATCAGACTGGAGCATCTCTGTGGGCTTACAGCAGAGGCAGCTGGGTGCAGTTTGCTGGCAGGTGCTGCACTGAGGCTCAGAAGCAGGCTCTGAGGGCCCCTGCTGGCCTTAAACTCTACGACTAACTGGGTTGAACTGCCCAGTGACCCATGAGCTCTGATCAAAGCCAGAATGACTGGGGCCAACCCCCATGCCAGGACACTAATCCACAAGCACGGTCACCTCTCATTTTTTTAATCCATGGGTGGAATAAATTTTGTTACATGCACCAATGCATGTGTGGATGTGCACCACCAGTAGCCACACAGGCTGCCAGCTGTGGACTCTCTGCTAATAAGCTAGGCAGCACCTGAATCTCTCCTGGGCATCCACCCAAATGCTCAGCTTGCAGGGAACAGCATCCACAAACACAGCTGTTGCTTAGGTTACGGTGGCACCAGCAGACCTCCCCCAGAGCACAGGGCACCATTCGGCTGGCGCTGTACAAACACTCCCTGAGACAGCCTCTGCTCCAAAGAACTGGCAAGTGAAAGTGCAGGGACTTCTCTGAGGTCACTGGCAGAGTTATGCATAAAACCCTATCTCGCACTGGGGCGCTACACACTAGACCATATTGTCTGTGGGGGACACAAAGTTTGTAATGAGGAAGGCCATCTGCTCGTCTCACTGGGTAGCTTGACCTGACACAGGGGCTCTCCTGGAAATGTTCCCAGTTTTGACATTTCTGAGGTGGTTGGAATTTTGAAGCCTTGGAAAATAAATGGGAAATTTGGGTGCAAAATCCTCTCTGCTTTGGCCCCCCTCCCCAGGATTTCTTTGGCCCACTGTGAGGGGTTCCCGGGGTTTCCCTGCCCAGTTCTTGCTCAGGTGAGATTTGCTTCCCTAGAGCTCCCCACGTGATCTGAGCAGCCGTGTTCCTCCACACTGGCAGTGGCTCTTCACTCCTTTGTTTGTCCTTTGCTCAGGTGTTTCCAGAGGGGCCTTGTGGGATGGACCTACACCTCTGAGCAGACCCTGGGGAGCAGTGCAGCAGACATGGAAACTGTGGTGATTGTGGCCATTGGCGTGCTGGCTACCATCTTCCTGGCCTCCTTCGTGGCGCTGGTGGTGGTTTGCCGTCAGCGCTACTGCCGGCACAAAGACCTCCTGCACCATTATGATACCAAGTAAGTGTCCAACCCCTTCTGCATTCACCCCACAGCCACAGAGAGGGAGTGAGAGACCAACAGAAAAGTGGAATGGAGGGCAACGCGTGCGCGGATCTCAGAGCTGCTGTGCTGATGAGCCCATACAGCACTTGATGCCCAGAGATGCACTGCCGGGTCGGTGGGTCTGCCCAGCTCAACAGTCCCATCCAGACAGAGCCTCCATGGCCTGTGGGGAGCATTGGCAGCTGAGGACTGCCACAGAAGTGTCAAGGGACCCCAGGCTGAGAGCGAGGTGGCAGAGAGGTGCCTTGTCCTTGTTAGCCTGGGCGGCCAGGACTGCTCCGCTGGCCTCAAGCAGAGCTGCCTGGTAGGACGTGGCCGCTTGCAGGTGTAAGGGCTCAACAAGGCAGGAAGGGGACCAGCTCCAAGGCCCCTTGATCCCTGTCTAACACAGCCAGGGCTGAGGGGCGGCCAGGCCCAAGGGAGATGGATGCTCATACCCATTGAAACCAGGCAGAGATGATGTCTTTGCATTTCCTGCCCCACCACCTCCAGCCAGCAGGGACATAGTGGGAGGAGGTGGGGGAGGAGCTGAGCACACAAGACAGACATGCAGCCACGGCACTTTGTGCTCAGCTACTGGGCGAAAGACACCTACTAGCGTAGACTGGCATTGGTGCGGGGGTAGGGGACAAGTTTGGGTGCATGCTGAGAATGGGCCGTCACCAGTGCTGACCACACACCAGGGAAGGGCTCTGACCTGCCCCGGACGCCTGTTCGGCCAGCCCAACCTAGCCTGTGCGGCTCAGGGACGTGCCATCACTTCCAAGTGCCCCAGCCAGGGCTCTCCCCGTGGTAATGGAATACCAAATCCAGGCACATCAGGAACAGGGTTTCCAAAGTTCCCAAGAGGGAACTTCCCGCAGACCCCAAGGGCTGTGCGCTGTGTGCCCTGCAGGGCCACACATGTCACAAGCCACTGGGAAATCTTGCCCGTAGGCAGCAGAGGGCTCAGACAGAGCAAACTGCAGAGCTAAGAAGTGACTTGGATGCTAGGTCCCATCTTCAGACAGGTCCTGGGGGCAGCGGGAGTGGAGGGACAGGGCCTTTGGCATCTTTGGATCCTGTCCCCCTGGCTCTTGGATCCCCGGGGCCCAGGCTCACGCAGATCCACAACTGGAGCCAGGAGCTGAGCAGGATTTTCCAAAGCACTAAGATCAATGACCGCCCCTAAGCACCCACCTCCCCCTTTGGGAGTCTGGCAGTTGGGGGCTTAGAAACCAGGCCCTTGGCTATTGCTGTCACAGCCACCCCCCTGTGTCCCGCCAGGGGCTGGCTGACCCCTCCCTGTTTCTTCCAGACCGATAGTGGACCTGATGGGGGCGATGGAGACACAGTCGGAGCCTTCGGAGCTGGAGCTGGACGATGTTGTGATCACAAACCCCCACATAGAGGCCATTCTGGAGAATGAGGAGTGGATCGAAGATGCTTCGTAAGAGTTCCGGAGCTGCGTCTCGCGTGAACCAGTTGCTGCCTGGTTCCATGTCTTGGCTCCAGGTCAGCTGCCTGCCCCTGGGCCCAGAGCCTGCCGTGGGGCATGCTCTTCACTAGAGCAGAATCCCCTATGGTCAGCAGGCAGGATGGTCCAGGGGAGCAGCCCTAGCCCCAGCTCCTAGCCTAGCTCTCCTGGTGACTGTGGGCATGTCTGTCGCCTCCTGCCCCAGCTGAGCAGAGTGTAAACTGCTTGGGGCAGAGTGTGGCTCCCGGCCACTGTTCAATACAAACTACACTTGTTCAGGGCCCCATTGCCTAATGGCAGAGCCCTGGCGCCTGCCCATCTGCTGATCTACGAGTGCAGCCGATGCTCATAGAATCATAGAAAATGGAGCTGGAAGAGACCTAAAAAAGCCATTGAGTCCAGCCCCCTGCTCTAAGCAGGACCAAACCCATCAGATCAGCCCAGCCAGGGCTTTGTCAAGGCGAGACTTAAACACCTCCAGGGATGGAGACTCCACTACTTCCCTGGGCAGGCCATTCCAATGCTTCACCACCCTCCTAGTGCAAAAGTTTTTCCTAATGTTCAACCTGGACCTTCCCAACCGCAACTTGACACCATTGTTCCATGTCCTGCCATCCATGACCACTGTGAACAGCCTCTCTTCAGCCTCTTTGCAACCTCCCTTCAGTAATTTGAAGGCTGTTATTAGTCTTCTCTTCTGCAGACTAAACAGTCTCAGTTCCCTCCACCTTTCTTCATAAGTCATATGCCCCCTAATTATTCTGGTCGCCCTCTGCTGGACCCACTCCAGTGTATCCACATCCTTCCTATAATTGGGGGCCCAGAATTGGACACAGTACTCCAGATGCAGCCTCACCAAAGCCGAATAAAGAGGAACAATCACTTCTTTGGATCTACTGGCAACGCTCCTCTTGATGCAACCTAATATGCCATTAGCCTTCTTGGCTCCAACGGCACACTGTTGACTCATGGCCAGCTTCTCGTCCACTACAACTCCCAGGTCCTTTTCTGCAGAAGTACTACCGAGCCAGTCGGACCCCAGCCTGTAACAATGATTGGGATTCTTCCAGCCCAAGTGCAGGACTCTGCACTTGTCCTTATTGAACCTCATCAGATTTCTTGCAGCTCAGTCTTCCAATTTGTCTAAGTCACTCTGGACGCTGTCCCTACCCTCCAGCGTATCTACCTCTCCCCCAGCTTAGTGTCATCCGCAAACTTGCTGAGGGTGCAATCCAACCCCTCATCCAGGTCATTGATAAATATGTTGAACAGAACAGGACCCAGAACCGAACCTTGAGGCACTCCACTAGAAACCGACCGCCATCCCGACGTCGAGCCTTTGATCACTACCTGCTGGGCCCAACCTTCTAGCCAGCTTTCTATCCATCTTACTGTCCGTTTATCCAATCCAAATTCCTTTAACTTGCTGACAAGAATATTGTGGGAGACCGTATCAAAAGCTTTGCTAAAGTCAAGATAAACCACATCCATTGATTTTCCCCTATCCACAGAGCCAGTTATCTCATTGTAGAAACTAATCAGATGGGTCAGGCATGACTTGCCTTTCATGAATCCATGCTGACTGTTCCTGATCCCTTTCCCCTCCTCCCAGTGTCTCAAAATGACTTCCTTGAGGAACCCCTCCATGATTTTTCCAGGAACTGATGTAAGAGTGACCAGCCTATAGTTCCCAGGATCATCCTTCTTCCCTTTTTTAAAGATGGGCACTACATTTGCCTTTTTCCAATCATCCGGGATCTCTCCTGATCTCCATGACTTTTCAAAGATAATGGCCAAGGGCTCTTCAATGACATTCGCCAACTCCCTCAGAACCCTCGGATGAATTAGGTCCGGGCCCATGGATTTATGTATGTTCAGCTTTTTTAGATAGCTCCTAACCTGTTCTTTCCCCACCAAAGGCTGTCCATCTTCATCCCAAAATGCATCATTTATTGCATTAGTCCATGTCCTTTTCCATGAAGACAGAGGCAAAGAAAGCATTAAGTACTTCAGCTTTCCCTACATCATCTGTCACTGGGTTACCTCCCTCATCCAGTAGGCCCCACGCCCTCTCTGATCACCTTCTTCTTGCTAACATGCCTGTAGAAACTTTTCTTGTTATCCTTCACATTCCTCGCGAGTCGAAACTCCAGTTGTGCTTTCGCCTTCCTGATAACTGCCCTACATTCTTGAGCTATACCTTTATATCCCTCCCAAGACATCTGTCCAAGTTTCCACATTTTGTAAGCTCCCTTTTTGTGCCTAAGTTTTTCACAGATTTCCCCAGTTAACCAGTCTGGTCTCCTACCATATTTACTTCTGTTAGTGTGCATCGGGACGGTTTCTTTTTGTGCCTTCAATAGAGCTTCTCTAAAATACTGCCAGTTTTCCTGGACTCCTTTTCCCTTCATGGTAGCATCCCACAGGATTCTGCCCATCAGGTTCCTGAAGGAGTCAAAGTCTGCTTTTCTGAAGTTCAAGGTGTGTAATTTGCTGCTCTCTTTCCTTCCTTTGGTCAGGATCCTGAAGTCTACCATCTCATGATCACTGCTTCCCAGGTTGTCACCCACCTCTACCTTCCCTATTAGTTCTTCCCTGTTTGTAATCAGCAGGTCGAGCCATGCACGACATCTGGTTGGTTCCTTCAGCACTTGTACCAAGAAGTGATCCGCAACATTCTCCAGAAATTTCCTTGACTGCTTGTGTACCACCATATTAGTCTCCGAACAGATGTCAGGGTAATTGAAGTCCCCCAAGATAACGAGAGCCCGCGATCTGGAAATTTCTCTCAGTTGTACAAAAAAAAGCCTCATCTACCTCATCATCCTAATTTGGCAGCCTGTAGCAGACACCAACCACCACATCTCCAGTGCTGCCTACACCACTAAGCTTGACCCATAGATTCTCAACAGGCTTTTCTCCCTCTATGTACTGGAGTTCCAAGCAATCATAGTGCTCTCTTACATACAGTGCAACTCCTCCTTCTTTTCTTCCTTCCCTGCTCTTCCTGAACAGTTTGTACCCTTTCATGACAGCGCTCCAGTCATGCGAGTCATCCCACCAAGTCTCTGTTATCCCAATCAAGTCATGGTTCTTGGACTGGGCCAGAGCTTCTAATTCCTCCTGCTTGTTACCCAGGCTTCTGGCATTGGTGTACAAACACCTTAGATAACCAGTCGATCTCCCCGCCCTCTCTACTCGAACCAGGCGTCCACTTTTGTTGTACATTCCTCTTTGCATTTCTTCCCAGCCTCCAACTTCCTTTCTACCCACAGGGTTTTGGTCACTGTCCCCTTGCAAACCTAGTTTAAAGCTCTCCTCACTAAGTTTGCAAGCCTACTTGTGAAAATGCTCCTTCCTCTCTTGGTTAGGTGGACCCCATCTTTTCCCAATAATCCTTGTGCCCAGACCAGCATCCCATGATCGAAGAATCCAAAGCCCTCTCTCTGACACCACCTGTGTAACCATGCAAGGCCACTAGACAGTGGTGCAAACCCAGCCTGCGTAGGGCCTTCATCGCAACTCCAGACCTGTGTGGGGCAAAGCCACACCTGCTGTGAGCACCAGGATACAACACTCCAAAACGCTGGCCCCGCTGCAGCCCTACGGCAGTTCTGAGGCTCTGAGCCATGCTCATCAGGGCTGGCAGAGTTCAGTATGAGTAACGTCCCTCAACATGGGCTGATTCTACTTAGAGGCGCAGACCTGGAGTGGGGGTGTAACTGACTAGTAAAGGTTCAGAGGCTGGAAGGGCAGAAAGGGCCGTCTCTAGCCCAGTATCCTGCACAGCACAGTCATGGAGGTTATGGCCAGGGCAAGCTGCCAGAGCATGTGCATCCTGTGTCCAGTGCAGACTCTCCCCCAGGGGGTGCTCCAAGCTGTACCTTTAAGCAGCCGACATCGGGTGCTGTGGAGGCTCAGAATTGCTGCTGGGTGGCTGCCTCGCCCTGGGGGCACCAGCTCCTCAAGGGAGTCTCAGTGTGGTTGGGCCCCCCAGCCCTGCCACCAACCCTGTAGTGCCGGCACCAGCTCTGCAAGGGCTTCTCTGCTCACCTCTCAGCTGAGGCTGGCAGTCACTGGTTGACTCTGGGGGCTGCAGCGCTGGGGGGAATCTGTCCCCCACCCTAGTGCAGTGGCGGAGATGTTAGCTCTGGACGAGGCCTGAGGTCTTGCTGCCAGCGTGCACTGCATTGTCTGAGCTGCCGCTCGTGACTGACAGCACCCCATGCCGAACCCTCCACGTGATTCGCGGATGAGCCTTCCCTCCCTCCTCCCTCCTGGTGCCAGGTGCCAGGTGCCACGCGTACTTGGACATGCCAGACCCCACACTGACCGCTGGGGAAGAACTGAGGGGGAAAAGGTGTCCTGCGAACCCAGCCCGGGGGAGAGGGAGGCCCTGTGTGTGCTCTCAATGTGCAGGCCGTGCAGAGGGGGCAGAACCCACTTGACTCCGCCGGTGCCCTCAGTGTCGGGCTGGGATCCGTGGTGCACCTCTCCAGGTATTTAGTTAACTATTCAAAGGAAGGGGCTCTGACAGGTGAGCCCCAGCTGGCACGTGCGGCAGATGCTGGAACTATAGGGATCAGGCACCCAAGTACACTTAGGCCCTGCCCCTTTCCTTGGCATCCCACTCCCTGCTCCTTGGTTAGCCATGCAGAATCCCCATGGTGGGTGCTGAGCCCTCCCAGTGCATTGCATGGGCACGTGGGCATCTCACTTGGAGCTGGGCTTCTGCCTCTGGCCAGCTCGCCAATGCTCAGCAGAGCAGCACCCAAGGGCCCCCAAGCTCAGAGCCCCTCTGCTGGAGAGATGGAACCGGCCCTGGGTGAAAGACTCACATGGTGGAGACCCACCTCCTCTCTCAGCCAGGCGAGGCCCAGGCCTTCCCCTCCCTGTTAGAGGAGCATGCCCAACGCCAGCTGGAGCACTGAGGGCTTCAGTGTGCAGGTCTGCACTGCCCTATGCTCTGTGAAGCCCATGGCACACACTGGCCATGCCACCTTCATGCAGGTTGGTGCCAGGTGAGGCACGAATGAGACTGTCTTCTTTTCTAAGCACTGGCGTTCCCTTTCTCCACAGGGGCCTGGTCTCTCATTGCATCGCTATTCTCAAGGTAAGCCCTGGCCTCCCTGTCTAGGGTCCTGGCCCCAAGAAACAGTGAGAGGGCTGGAAGAGTCGTCCCACCAAGGAGAGCTGCACTCCGCTGAGGTGGCTCTTAGGGAAGTCTGGCCCAGCCC